>NW_022986949.1:451730-797737 GCF_010093935.1 Zasmidium cellare ATCC 36951 | reverse complement strand
GGGGGGGTTGTCGTCTTCTTGGAGAGAATGGGGAGCTTTTGACATTTTGAGGGGCTTTGCAAGGGATCCAAACAAAGACGCAACCGCATTGTACTGCTTGAACTGCCACTTTAAGTTTTGCTCTCATTAGATGGGCTTGAATAAATTAGGGACGGCTATGACCTGACTCCTAGAATTCTGCGCCACCAATGCGAGACGATGTCTTTTGGGAACAAAGTAGGTGTACGCTTGAAAGGAAGCAGTTGGAGTATGGAAGAGGAACATTCATTTGTGCTTGAGAATGACCTGGTGCTTTCAACTGTCTCGTTACCACCCGCCATCTCCCGGCTCCATCGCCCTACCAGCATTTCTCCCTACCCTATGGGAGATGAAGAGGGGCCAATCCAACTCGAGTCCGCTTGGTCTCTGGGGTCGCCAAACTAGATAGCTGCTATTCTTCTAGACTTCTGCTCCTGCTCCAGCGCTTCCTTTCCCGATTGCAACTCGTTCCCCCCAGAAGGAGACGTTGATTCGTGCCCTACGGTTTACAGCGATCGAATCGCAAAGGCAGCGACTGGAACAGGTTGGAATGTCTTGAAAGCGCCTTGAAATAACGATCATTGACTTCATCGCTCCTGTACTAACGCTCGTATTTGCTTCTTCTCGATCAAACCGCCGCTTGCCATTTTACTTTCACATTGATATGCTACATCACTCACTTCATCACTCTCTCCGTCAATCTCAGGTCCACACTCTCCGAGTCTCTTCGCCAACGCCTCGCTCACTTTCTCTTTGTGATCTCCAAGCTCACTTCCTTTGTCAGTCCTAGGCCACTCTCCGTTAGCTGCAAACTCACTTCCTCTGTCAGGTCCAAGACTCCAAACTGATTCCCCTCAACGACCCAACCTCACTCTATCTCCCACTTTCCAGCTCAGTACCCACTGCTCACTTCATGTACAAATCAGATTGCAGCATCATGCGGTATCGAACAAGAGACTCCGTGCCGGTCAATATCGCCTCCCGTCACTCAGCCCCCTTGAGTTGGGGTTATGTATCGTTCGTAAACTTGGCCCATACACTCATCAAAGTACTCTCTGGCGTCGCTGTCCACGTCACCATCGGCAGCGCGCTGAAGATGAGCGACTAATCGGGTGAAGTCCCTGTCGACCACCAGATAGGCCTTCAAATTGTCGTTGGTTATGATCAGTGAGTAGACTTGGGAGATGGTATCCTGGAGATCAGGATTAGCGTCGTCAGCTCTGGAACCTGGCAGGATACCGGCAGCAGGAGTCTCGCCTATTTCTTCGTCAGACTCTAGCTTCTCACCATCAAACTCGCCTGGCTGAGGGTCACCACCCGCAACCAGCGCCCGCCCTTACCGGTCTTCGTCCTCGCCACCTGCAGCATCGGCATCATCGTCGCTCCCCTCAGCTGCAACAGCAGACTCGTCCAAAACGGCACCCTCAAGGTCGTCAATCACAATGGTCTCGTTGGTCGAGGGGATTGCATCCTGGTATGTGGTTGCTGTTCCAGGGTTGTAGATGTTGGTGTCGAGAATCTTTGCTCACTTCAGGATGTCTTCGAGCTGCTTGTAGTACTCATCGGCCATGTCCATCTTGGTAGAGTTTACGTGCCAAGGCTCGATCAGTTTGTTGTTGTTGTCGTCATTATTAATACGCTCCTGTACATCTGTAGCATCCGATGAGGGCCAGCCAGTGAACATACCAGATTCGTGAGCACGGTGAGAAGCACTAAAACGTAGAGGGGTGTGTTTCCACAGCCCCAATGGCAAACCATGTCTGTCACCGTACTTCTCACTCAAGTGCTGTAGCTCTGGTTTCTTCGTCATAGAACAGCAGTACTGGAAGAGGATCTCGCGGCACAACGTCTCTTCCGTGTCTTTCGTCTCCCACTTCTTATTGCACACAAGTGGCATCTGCGCGAGACGCTCTTGGAGTAGGAGCATCACAGCATTGCCCTCAAGATCACTTGGGTTGCTGTAGTCCAAGCGTTTGCCATTTATCAGTTTATGAAGTGTGACAGCAAAATGCTCCTCCGTGAACTTTGCACACAACTGAGTAATAGCCCAGGTATCGTCATCTCAAAGACTAATTTTAACAGCCTAATACGCCGCAACATTCTTCCAGATCTTTTGTCTGGTCCGTTGCTCCCAGGGCGTATGCTCTTCAGCACTCGTGCGACCAGCTACTGACTGTGCAATAATTTTCCATGGGTTCTGCTGAAAATACCTCGATGGCACAGTAAGATCTTCAATTACGGGAGAACTGGAGTAAATAGCAATTTTGCTCCGTTCCCGGCTAGTGCATGGTTAGCTTGACATGTGATGGGAGCTAAATCCTGCTAGCGCGCCTTCCTCAACTCGCGAATTCTTCTAGCCGGCACCGCCCAATCACGAACAAGACCGCAAGTCCCATATGAACAGCCCGCTTCACGGCCAGCTTCACTTTCATGTCTCGCCACCCTCATTTCCAACATCACACCCGTCCCGCACTACTGGAGAACACCCCGCAAGATCAAACCCACACCAAGCCGCCACCTCTTCCTCGACGCCATGGCACGACACCAAATCAGTGAATACCTCACGAACAACACCATCCGCACGTACTACGCCCTCGACAAATCCATGATGAAGGCTCACGCCGAAAAGCGCAACGAAGACGCAGAGTCTATTGCTCGCTCGCTGCTGGAGAACCTCGACCTTCCCTTGCTCCTTCGCGCCCGCGCCTGTATGATGCTGGGCTGTGGGGAGGGTCCAGACTCTCTTGATATGGCGAAGGAGAGTGTCCGCGTTGCAGAACTGGGCCTCAGTCTGTGCGAGGAGCCGGGAGAGCTTGAGAAGAATCTCGTGAAGGATTGCAAGAAGGTACTGGAAGAAGCGCAAGAAGCAGCCGACCAGCAGGACGACGATGACGATGACGAGAAGAACGACGATGCGATGGAGCTTGTCTAGGAAGCTGGCGAGGAGGATCTGAAGGAGGAGGAGACGGAGTCGATGGGAGACACGTCGAAGGACAAGCAGCCAGCTAGGAAGACCGACATCCCACGGTTGATCACGGACCCATCGAAGAATACCCGGGTTGGATCGTCGCCTCGTTTTCTGTCGCCAAAGTCGGAGAAAGAAAAGGCTTCAGCTGAGGAGAGCGATCGAGAGGAGGATGATATGGAGGAGTGATGGAAAAAACGGGTCTAGCAAGAGGACCAAAGGTCAAGAACAGGGAGGAGATCGGTGTAGTCTGACTATATCATCTTGGCACCTTTCTCCATGGACTATCTTAAGACTATGCTATCCCGTCTCCTGGTCGATAGTCAGTCCTAGCACAAGTCTTTGGGACAAACCAGAGAACGGAAGGTGAAGAACGGGCAAGAGACCTGTCTAGTCTGACTACATCATCTTGCTACCTTTCTCCTTAGGATCTCTGAACACCTTGCTGCCCTGTCTCTCCCTCGAGAGTTGGTCTTGGGACAAGTCTTGGGATCAATACGAGAACGAAAATTTAAAAAGGCCAGGGGGCCAGTGTAGTCTGCTCTACATCATCTTGCTACCTTTCTCCATGGAATGCTTCAAGACCGCGCTATCCTGTCTCTTCCTCGATAGTTAGTCCTAGAACAAGTCTTAGGGACGAATAAGAGATGAAAAGGTCGAGAACGGGGATGAGAGCAGTTCTAGTCTAACTACATCACCTTCCCACTGTTCTCTAGGGGATTTCCCAAGACCACGCTATGCTGTCCCTTCCTTGGTAGTTGGTCTTAGGACAAATCTTGAGGATGAAAGAAAAAAGAACGACAGGGCGGCTTCTCGGCCTACTATATCAGACTGCAGCATCCAGCATCATGCTCGACATATTTCAAAGGAACCCTTGAAGATACGGCTGAGGCATGTTCGGGTCCCACGTAAACTCCATGGAGAAGTCTGCGAACGCCAGTTGAGGGTCGATTTCCGGCATCGAAAAAGAATCAAAGCCGTCAGACAACTGTAGAGTACTACCCTGAGGCCCCGCCGGATCTCGTTGCCGGTAGAACAAGGCCAGCCGGTCGTAGTATACTGCCAAGCAATGATAGACAACGCTCGCTCCCAACCTTGTCTGGACTGCGAGTTCTGGCTGAACCGCATTCATAGATGGACTGATTTCTCCCATATGCCAAAGCCTCTTCATCGAGTCGACGAATCTTAACGGCAGGTCTTTCTGGTCTCTGTACTGCACAGCTTGCTGCCGAAGACAGAGCAGTGCAGCATTGAATAGGACCTTCCCTGAGTTGTAGTCGACTTCAGCACCGTAGCTGGAGAACGACACTTTGAAGATGATACATGTCGCCAATAGTATCATCCGAAGGGTTGTCCGAGGCGAGTACGTAAGTATGTCGCTGCTCTCATCTTCTGCAATTATCGTGCTTATAAGGGAGGTAGCCGTCTCGTAGGCTTTGAGAATGCCTTGTTTGCGTTGCATCGACGGGGAAAATATTTGAAAGTGCATGGCTTGTAGATGAAGCTGCACCGTGGTGAAACGCAGCTTGTTCAGTAATGACATGTTCTGTAAGCTTGTACTCATAAGACCGCAGTGTTCGGCGTCGGCTTTGGTGATTTGTGTAAGAAGGGCATGATCGGAAGGCGAGCTGGCTACCGCATTGCCTCTCTCAGGCAGGTCGGTGAAGATGTTGTAGGCATGCTGGTGAATGATGAGGTAGTGTTGCAGGTCTGTAGGAATGCCCGGGGATGAAGGTAGGTTTGCTACTTCTTGTATCTTCCAGTTTGAGAACGGTAGGCGGACGGGAAGACCAAGATCCATCGCGAGGCTGTCAATCGGTCAGCAAGCAGCACTTCCTTTGGGACCTTTGAGTACTGACTTTTGTGACACAGCCACACAAGCTATCCAAGTCCTCGCTCTTTCTGTTCTTTCTCCGTCTGATAACTCTACTGCCGAGCTGGTGTATTCTTGCTCGTAGTAAGGACTATGAAGGCCCAGGTACATGGCGCTGGACGTCGCAATAGTAGCAAATGTCATGGAACGGTCTCCCCAGAAGCGGGCATTCGACGGCGGCCACAACGCTAGAAGTAACAAGGCTTGCACTTGACGAAGCGAAATTATGTTGTCAAGGACGACACCTCCCAGCGCTTCGGCAAAATATGGGGACAGGTTGGATAGGAAGTCTTTCTGGGGCTGCTGCTCACGAGATGCGACGGAGATGATAGCCCAGAAGAGGAACTCGCTCGCTTGATGGCACTCTTGGGCGTCGAGGGTTGGGTCCATGAATGGCACATTGAGATGGTATTTGTCGAAGAACTTGGCGAAGAGACTCTCTGCTTCTCCAGCCCCGAGCTTGACGTCTCGAACCGAGAAAGTGTCATTGCCATTGACGGGGACATTAGTAGCGGCAATGTCGTCTTCAAGCCTCAGCGTAGGTTCGAGGCCTTTGTCTGGGTGGTGGACGCTCCCGGCTGTATGTGTCGGTGTAGAGGAAGTTCCACCAGACGTGGTAGGAGTAGGAACGGGGTACACGTTCACAGCACCGGCTTCCTGGAGCGTCTTGAGCCGTTGCTCCAGTTCATTGAAGCGATCCTGGTTCCTGGTTCGTCTGAACTGCGAATCAAACTCACATGCATAACCCATGCGCTGACACCGGTTGCATGGAGTCTGTTCCATCCCGCACTTGACCTTGGACTGCCTGCATTGCCGACAAGCATTTCGACATCTTCGCTTGCGTTCCGGTTGGCCATCTTGCTCATTCGAAGACATCGTAGTACGTTTGATTGGCGTGATTATACGAGCCGTATCAATGCTGAGGATGACGAGAACGCTTCGATAAGACTGAGTGCTGCAGTGGTGTAGGGAAGTCCGAAGGATGACGTTCTTCGTCGGTCCGAGTGCGCTTACGCAGCCTCACGAGCCAAACTTTGTGACCAACACTGCCGATCAATTCAGCCCTCGCGTAGTCACTGTCATTCGAGGACAACATGGAAGATAGCCTCATGACCGCACCCTTACCAAGCTTGAGGCATTAGAGTTGGTTCTTTTAAGGTGGAATGTGCGAGCTCATCGGCTGTCCCGGCTCTGCAAGCGACGAGTTGGCGTTCAGAAAGACCAGGGGATGCACAGTAGGCTAGGGTGTTTGTTCCTGGCGCAGGAAACACTTTGAACTACTCTGTAAGACTAATCTCAATCTTTCCAGATCTTTCTCTATCTCGTTGGAAACGATCTCTGTGCAGAACACGGTTTTGAATGAGTCAAACATCCAAGCATTGCATTACTGATACCCGCGTGATGTGACAGGTCTTGCCCTATACCTCCTCAATATCTTTCATTGACGGCTTCTGCTTCCCGCCAACAGGCTCGCCCAACACATTCTTCCCAAAGCTCTTGAAAGCAGCTGTCACACCGCCGGCTTCAGACGACCGCTTCTCAATGTCGCTGAACACGACGGCAAAGATCTTGCTCTTGCAATCCACAAGGCTGTTCTCCAAATCACTCGCAGTGGGGGTATCCATGTTCGCCAGCTCTCAGACCAAGTCATCCTGGACGGTGATATCAAGCAGCCCACGGTTGACAGCGAGCAGCGTAGATGAAGACAAAGCTCTTCACAATCACTGTCTTCGCGTATGTGTCTTTTAGAGCAGGCATCGTGACGTCGCGAGAAGAACTCTTTCTGAAGCCTCCTCCGGCTTCAACGAAGTTCTGACCGTCTTTGGCCACATTCGAAGCTCCGGCATGGAGAACTCCATACAATAAGGGTCAATTTCTTCTACTGTTCAATCTCTCCCGATTATTTGGCGCATCAATGCCATCTGGCTCTGCGTAGTGTATCTCCGACTCATCAACGGTCCTCTCGTTGTCAATCGATCGTCGTGCAAGGAGTTCGCGTGGTCTGTCGGCGTCTACCTTGTCTAGGGACTCTCGAGGGTCAACATTAAGTATACTGACTGTTGTCTGTGTCACTTCTGATACTGCGGACTAGTGAAAGCGAGCCTCCACTTCTCTAACTTCAACATTCCTGTCACAGCGCTGAATTCCCAAGAATTTAGTCGGTCTCTCACATAATGCTAAGCTTGTCGACTTACAGCGCGCATACTCGATATTGCCAATCAAGCATTAAATGACAGATGCTTCAAGATGAGTATACTAATGTAGCCAAGGTCATTATTGTATTAGAAGCAAGGCGATGGAATAAAGGGGAGGCAGGTGCTGCGAGACGTATGCGTTCTCGCTCCGGTGAGGCGAGAACGCTCCGGGCCCGCAAACGTGCAATTGACAACTGAGGGTATGCTCAACACCGACGCTTTCGGGATCAAGAAATCTAAAGAGAGCAGATGTTCATGTAGAAAGTAGGGTACATATATGGTTTTGATATTAGCAGTTTTGCGGACCCCAAGACCGCCCCTTTAAGTCGCTGTTGACACGGGCTGGCCTTGGAGTAAATCCCCTGTGAAATGTCTACAGCTTGTCCACATTTGCTATATCCACACCGCCGCTGAAAAAAAAATATGAGACGTTTCAATATGACTGCAACGGATCTGAGTATAGGAAATCTCGAGTCATGGACCATTCGTAGTTGAAGTTGAAGTCGCTTGCGCGAGAAAGAACAATGTCGCCGATAGTAGTAGGTACTTCTCCCCTTTCTTCTGTCGTTTGCGTGGTCAGCTGCCTCTTTCACGAGATCTTGCCTTTGTGTGGCCATATAGTATGATAGTACGGGTTCTGTTAGGAATCGCCATCGAAGGAAAGTCAATCGACATTGGCGTTGACGAGAGGCTGATAAAGATCGAGGGGGCAGGGGACAGTGGTCGTTGCAGCTGAGTGCTATCGAGTAATGGGTGCTACAGAACAAGGGAATCGCCAAAGCGACTCGCTGTACGAACAATTGATGCGGGATAAGCCTTGAGGAGACCAGCGACAGAGAGCCCAAAATAATGGCCAAAGGTTATGAGAAGCTTCAATGGTGATTTTACCGAATATTCTTGCATATATTTCGCATGAATGCCTTGATACGCATGCTTTAGTATCGGCAGAACTCCCCTAAGACGCCATAGTTCCCACCGAACACTCTCAAAATCACCAAAACCTCAGCCCCTTCAAAGACTCTCTTTGCCACAACGCCACAGAGACCGCAAGGACTGGTGCTGCCATCAGAGAGACCTTGACAACCATCTTGCCCAAGGAAAGATACCACATAATAGCATGAGCGAACAGGAACTCTTTCTTGTCATTGATGCGCGGGAAGTCCTCATCAGGAATTGGTAAATCCAGGAACCTGCAGATTGGACCCCATCCCTGTTGCACTCGGTATTCGAGAAGACGATGTCGGGGAGTCACTTTCTTGACTCTTTCATAATGCTCGAGGAACACCCTCCTGGCTGGGCTCTGGGGCGAGAAGTCGTTGAAGACTCCATATGTTGCGGGCATGACTGAGTTGGCGAACCTCCAGAAAGGCTGCGCTAAAGCCGGATCCCAGGGGGACATCTGCTCCCAAGCACGCCAACGCAGTACCGTTCCCGCTGTACTCTGCATGCTAGCCAGCCATTGATCGACGTCGCGATGATTCAGAATGACCTTCGCTTCTGGGTATGCCGTGATGAGTTCCTCGGCAAAGCTCACACCAGGAACATCGGCGATGCTGTCATAGTTGCCCAGTATTTTATCGAACTCTTCTCTGCCCCATTTCTTCCCTTTGCCGTAGAATTTGGCATCGATACCTTCTCGCCACACATCGAGATTCGACTTCGGGGACGATATCGCTTTGGTCATGTGGTAGGGGTGAAAGCCGAGTTGCTCAAGGCTAGCAAAGACCGACATGGTTCCTGTCCTTGACATACCAAGCACAAGGACTCTCATTGGCGTGGTGCGCTTGCCAGGGTGATTGTCGATGAGTCGACCAGTCTGCGGGTGCGGTTTGAGATTGTAAGTCTCCTTCGTTGCACGAGGATTCCAGGCATCGTTTAGCGATTTGGTTTTTCTGTTGGATTCCATGTTGAAGCTGATTGTTTCTGGCCTCGACGTTGACGGGAGAAAAGACAGACTTCAACTTCTTATAAGAAGTCTAACAGCTATTCAGCTGAGTAGTGAATGGATCGCACTAGGCTGCATCAGGGTGTTTATAGGGCTGAGGAGCGAATTTCGCGAGGGAGTGTGGAGGCCGTGGTGTTGCCGCTGCTGACAGCCGGACGCGGTATGTCCGGCCGTCATCATCAGAGGCATCAGCTTTCTCAATTCAGTACCGAAAACACGGTTTTGTGGTTAGCTAGCCAATGTACGACCAGGCCTTTGCGTTATTGAAAAGGATGGTATATCGGCTGTACAAATAGTCTCAGTGTATTCAAAGAACTTCAATCGTCTTCGCGATGGTTGTGTTCTCACAATCCTGAGGATAGAACTATGCTGATTGGTATGAAGCGGCTCGCACTCGTACCCTAAGCTAGTTTGGATCTCCGCTCCCGAAGGAATGGCGTAGCCAATTTAAAGTAGTCAACCCCTTTGGACATTATTTTGCGCTCGCAAGGAGCAGAGTCTCTCACCTGAAAGGTATCATGATTCAGCGGTTATGTCACCGGGAAGCATGTGGGAACGGCATAGGTTCGTACGAGAAAGCCTTGTCCAAGCCTTTACTAAACTCAGCGCCTTTGTTTACAGACAATAACACGAATCTAAACGAAACGATACGAGAACAGTGACAAATGATCTCGAATGGATGTAACAGCCGATTGAAAGGCCAGCTGGAGCATGGCAAGAAGTGTCAGTGATGTGAAGCTATGTGTTCGGTGCCATGAATAAACAAATGTCGAACGGCTTCGACAGACCTCGTTCAGTTTAGGTTCATTGACCTTGAATAACTATCACTGCGCTTTGGGGCAAGAAGAAGGCACGATCAACGGCAATGACAATGCGCGGTGAATGCGAAGGCCAGCCCGATTGGTGAAGCTGATCGAACAGCTAAGCTCTGCATGAAGTGACAGTAACAACATCATCAATGAGTTACTCAAGTGTTCCAGCACAGTAGATGTTGAGCCGGAACTTTAGCAAGAGAGTTTAGCATGGTGCGAGCATGGGGAAATATCAGTTCAGCCCAGTCCCGGTCGACCAGCAGGCTGTGCCAAGGCTGTCAAGACAAGGAGGGCAGCATCAACGCATAGTCGATATTACAGAGCTGCGATCGCGCCGAAACTTCAAGAATGATCTTTTATCTATCAGTGACTCCACATTTGTGATTTCATCTACGTCAAATTTCATCTACGTCATTGGGGACGCTACTCCTCTGTTCGTGTCGGTTTTGTAAAGCTTCCAAGCCGAGCCTGAACTGCGGAGTCCAGTACCTTTTTATGACGGACTGAAAATGGACTTCAGCGTGGAAGTCACAGCTACCGATTGATCATCTTGCTTGAACGCTGTGCGATGTCTTGCGAGCGGGAAAATGCTCGATTCAGCCGCATCCTTTGCATCTTCCAGGGCAACGGTAGCTACGAGATACGCCTGAAGGTTCGTCCACATGTCAGGCACAAGATGATGATGGCCTTTTGGTTTGCAACTTGATTTAGGCATGGGGTACACATAGTCCTGCTCTAAATGCGTCTGCTGCTTCGATAATCTGTCTCCCTTTGTCTCGCTCACAATATGTACTTTTGCACGTACACAATATTGTGCGCCGTTAGTTCGATATTGGTAGCAGCTCACAGCCCCCGGAGCCTCTATAGCCGCGCGAATGGAATAACAACGAAAGAATCACAGCAAGATTCACGGCTACCGGACCATGAAATCGGGTCGTACCTGCGCGAAAGCCAAAGTCGCTTCTGGACCCAGAAAACCGGCGATTTGCGGTACATGGCAACTCCGTGCCAGACGTCGACTTCGATATAGGAGAGTCCTATGCAGGCTTGTTGCCAATATCTTCGATTCCACACGACACTCGCAAATTATTCTTTTGGTTCTTCCCTTCAATTACCCTAGACGCACCCCACGAGGTCCTCTCGTGGTTCCGAGGCGGCCCAGGATGCAGTTCGCTTGGAGGATTCATCAGCGAAAATGGACCTTTCACATGGCTGCCAGGCACATACAAGCCGGTTCGGAACGCCTACGATTGGCGCAACCTGACCAACGTGCTTTGGGCTGAGGAGCCGGTTGGATTTGGCTTCACAGAGGGAGCGTCTGACATCACGAACGAAGAAGAGCTGGCCAAGCAATACATCGGGTTCTACAAGCAGTTTTTGGACACCTTCGATCTTCGCGGATGGGATGTCTACCTCAGTGGGGAGAGTTATGCAGGTTACTATGTTACATACGTCGCTAACGAATTCATCGACACAAACAGCCCAGACATGCCATTGAAGGGCATTGCCCTCAACGGTGCTTTGATTGGCGATGGAACTCTCCAGCTAGCAATGCCCATTCAGCCATTTGTGGAATACTGGTGGAATGTGCTAGGCTTGAACGATACTTTCCGCAAAGCCTTTGCAGAAAAGCAAGACCAGTGTGGATACTCGGCGTATCTGGATATGTATCTCAAGTTCCCGGCACCTCAGAGATTGTTCTCATCTCCAGTTTATACTTCAGAAACCAACGATGGAAGCTGCAATACACATGACGTCGCCGAGGCTGCGCTCTTCGAAGTGAATCCTTGCTTCAACGCCTATCACGCCACAGACTACTGTCCAAGGCCCTGGACTGTTCTTGGGCCGATCAACGAGTATGTCATACTCTCATCATCACAACGAAACTGCTAACATTATCCAGTGACTTCGATCCCGCTCCAAGAGCCATCTACTTCAATCGCCAAGACGTGAAGCGAGCCATCCATGCCCCTCTTGGAAGAAACTGGACCGCATGCGCCAGCACACCTTCCAAGACTCAAAGTGTCTTCCAAGGTCCCAATCATAACGAGACAGGCGAGGACCAAAGTCTGCCACCAGGCCAGACTGACGTCCTACAGCGTGTAATCGAGCACACAAACAACGTAATCATTGGCTCAGGGGGCCTCGGCTTCCTTGTCCCAATGAACGGCACCCTCCTCGTCCTGCAGAACACAACATGGAACGGCATGTAAGGCTTTCGGATGCATCCCGACAACGAGTTTTACGTTCCATCTCTTCCAGTGTACAATCTTGGCTCCGTTGCAGGCTCTGGTCTGCTGGGGACATGGGGAACAGAAAGGGGTCTGACGTTCTATGAGGTCCATCTGGCTGGGCATGAGATGCGGCAGTATGCGCCTGGGGCGGCTTTTCACGCGATAGAGCTCTTGTTGGGGAGAATTGACAATCTGGACGATCGTGAAGGATTCACCACGGTGGACGGCGGTGGTGCAGCAATGAAGAGGAGGACAGCATTGGAGCCCATGTGTAATTTAGAAAGGCTATGAAGACGCAGTCGATGAATATCACAGGCAGCGTTGGTTGGAGCTTTGACGGCAGGACGGTGACCTGTCTTCGTATAGGGTCTTTTTTATCAGCGGGAATGGGCATGAGTGCCATTGAGACAGTCTCTATCTTGTCACTGAAATGTACGCCGATGATGAGCCAGTATCTCAACGACACATAGTCTATATCGGCACCTCAATCCGATGTCGAAAGGGGGCAGCTGTATGCCACCGGGTAACTGCTCGATCCTTAGGGGAATGTGATCTTGTGGGAATCTGCGAACGATGATGATAAAAATGTATGCCAGTAGCGGCCTGAGCGTATCTGCATTTCCTCGGGCTACGGTACCTCCTACATCCCGAAGACGTGTGTCTTGACGCATCCCTGTGAAGACCAAGTAATGTAGACACACTCACTGTTGTCAGTGTCTCGATACTCAACAGTTTGGCCGCTCAAGAGATAGGGGCAACGATGCTACGGCAACCGCTTCCGTCACCTCCTTGACATCGGCTAGCTACCCGACGGATGTGTTTCATTCTGGAGTAGCGGAGCTTGATCCGTGGTGACGGACTCGCTGCATCCTTCTTATGCATTTCAATACCGCTATGATGCAGCATACATCATCTCCGGACACTTGCGGGTTGCAACAGCAAATCGAGGCAGCGATGAAGATGCTCCAAGCACTCTACAGTGTTAGCATCAAGACCAACTTGCAGAGGATCTAGGGCATGTTTGGAGGCACGTGTATCCGTCTATTGCCGATAACGATCAAGCCGGCCAGATGCGACATGCGGAGCAACGTTAAGACGCACAGCCTCTCAGATCTAGGCCAATCCCAAGCATATCCGGACAAGTGCGAGTGCGCTGCATGCGGTTCTACACAATCATGTCGATTCCAGAGTCCAAACAAACAAGTGCCGTGACAAGAGCCAGTTGTCCACACACCGGCAGCCTTCCCGACACTCCAAACCAGGCAAAGTCCCCCATGGGGTACCCCATGCCCACACCACGTTGAAACACAAGCCGATCGATCCCATAAACCAATCACAGTCCAAACGACATCATTGCAAACGGCGGACTCCATCCATCGACGTCAGATCGAGTTTCCATTAGCAAATTTCTGAGGGGAAAGCACATACCGGAAGCGCCTCCCGATAGCGACTAGGATGCCCAGAGATACGTAGCGTGCCTATCTTGGCTGACGGCGAAGCCTGCCTTGTCGGGAAGACCGGGTCGATAAGAAGGGGGCTCGCTTCCATGCGTCGCCCACGTGAATGGGAAGTGTACAAAGTTGGCGCTGAACCCCCTAGTGAGCCGTATCCAACGGGGCTTTTCGTTGAACGGAAGAACGATATGAACAACGAGAAGATGGGCAAGGAAACCTACCCACCGCACGACGAGGAGCTGGCTCCCTTCCCTTCGTATCCTGGCATTGTTGAGGATTCCAAGGAGGCGGAGCATGATGCTGTGTTTGGGGCTATTACGGAGGATGGGCCCAATTATCGAAATGTAGGACTTACACCTCCAAGATCTTCGTGCGACAATGACTGACAGTTCGTGGTTGACAGGTCGGCTGGCTCGGCACCGTCGCCCTCATGATGAAGACGCAAATCGGCCTGGGTGTCCTCTCCATCCCAACAGTCTTCCATACTCTTGGACTGGTACCGGGCATCATCTGCTTGATCATAATCGCCATCATTACCACGTGGTCGGACTACATCGTTGGAGTCTTCAAGCTTCGACATCGGGATGTGTACGGGATCGATGACGCTGGACAACTCATCTTCGGTCGTGCTGGTCGCGAGATACTCGGAGGTGCCTTCGTGCTGTACTGGATTTTCGTTGCTGGTTCTGCGATGCTGGGGATTTCGATCGGATTGAACAGTGTATCGACGCATGGGGCTTGCACTGCTGCTTTCGTTGCTGTTGCGGCAATAGCAGGAATTGCGCTTGGAAGCATCCAGACCCTTGGGCGTATCACATGGTTAGCATGGGTTGGAGTGACCTGCATCCTGACATCCAGTACGTGAACAGTCGTACGATTCTTACAAACGGGACTTTCAGCTGACGCAAATTCTTCGCAGTCTTCATCCTCACCATAGCCGTCGGCGTTCAAGATCGACCCGCTGCAGCACCACAAGAAGGCGTTTGGAAGTCAGACTGGAAAGCATTCAACAGCCCGACCCTCCCAGAAGCATTCGCAGCTCTCTCCTCGCTGGTGTTCGCATACGCCGGAACGCCAGCTTTCTTCTCGATCGTATCTGAAATGCATGATCCACGGTTGTACACTCGGTCGCTGGCGTGCTGTCAGACCGTCGTGACGGTGGTATATATCACCATCGGCACGGTCGTGTACATCTACTGCGGATCTTACGTCGCCTCCCCAGCTCTCGGCTCGGCTGGCGTTTTGATGAAAAAGATTTGCTATGGCCTTGCTTTGCCCGGACTGCTTGTCACTGAGACGCTCGTGATTCACGTAAGTGCCCTCCATTCCGTTTGTTGGCGTACCTTTGCTGACCAAATGTCCAGGTCCCGGCCAAATACATCTTCATCCGAGTTCTCCGCGGTTCCAAACACCTCACAGCCAACTCCATGATCCACTGGGCCTCTTGGCTCGGCTGCACCGTCGCCATCGGTCTCGTCGCCTACGTGATCGCAAGCGCAATCCCAGTGTTCGGCGGCCTGGTCTCACTCGTCGGCGCACTCCTCGGTACCCTAATGTCCTTCCAGCCCATGGGCTTCATGTGGCTGTACGACAACTGGAAGAACGAGAGGACGACCAGGTGGTACTTGATGGTGACTTGGGCGGTGTTTGTGATCGTCTCCGGTACATTCTTGATGATCGGCGGGACTTATGGCTCGATTGTCGGGATCATCGACTCGTATACGGCGGACGGAGGGTCATCGGCGTGGTCGTGCGCGGATAACTCCAATTCTGTCGCTGCGGGTTGATGAGGACGCTCGCGAGGCTGGAACATAGAAGAGTGAATCAAAAGCAGATGCTGTCCTTCAGCCTACTCTCGATTTTGCCACAATTTCATTCGGCGATCACCCCAATTCAATGTCTGTGGTCAGACTTGATTTCACTTTTGACGCCCTGAGACGGCAGACTTTCGCTTCAGCTGCGGTCAATGAGGCAAATCGTGCCTGTGTCTTCGTGGTACTGAAGTCTCACTTGTTCTCGCCCCGTTCGTCGCCCTCTAACGCCCTCCTGCAGCCATCCATTAGCGCCATCCCAATCAGTGATGAAGCTCTCTTGTACCTGCCTCTTATCATCGCCCTTCCCTCACCGTCGTTTGATGGTTACCTGTATAGTGAAAGGTAACCGATTCTCACAGGCGATGATGAGAGCGATTTAAGGAAGGGATCTCTGCTATAAGAGACCGAAAGAAATGGAGCTGTCGGTGTTGAACGCCGAGAGAGTGACTGCTAGGTGGAGCATCGGACATCAAATCCGAGAGACGGAAAAGGAAGGAGAATCCGGATAGATTTGATGCACTGGCGAGAATAATAATACACAAAGAGGAATGAAGGTACCGTTACCACTTCACCAGCCTTCGAACAGGCAATGCCGGATCGAATCGTTCTTGGGACCCGAAAAGGTTCTGGCCAGTTTTGTGAGAAGACATCGTCTGTCCAATTTGGCAGTCGAAGTCCTGTTTTGAACATACTTGGGATTGGCTTACAGCCTTGGTTCAGGCCATTGACCCTCCGTCACGATTGTTATAACACCCGTCTTCGCTGGACCAGTCGTCTCCTGCTAACATCAGTAGTGGCCCTACGTTAACACACAACTCATAGAGTCGAATCACATACCTTCAGCTTCTTATGCGCCGGACACTCCTTGTCGTAAAAGTCATGATCTTCGTGCGTCTTGAAGATCGACTGCGAGGCCACCGTAAAGCCCTCGCTTATCGGCGCTGAAGAATTGAGGATCTTACGAGCGGTATTGGAAACAACATATGGTTTGCCATCCTGTATACACATTGAAGAGTCAGCCCAAGCACCAACAGCGACAAAGGGACTCGCCAGAGACTTGCCCTTTTCGCATCACTCCTCAAGACCTCATAAGCCTTAAGTACCTTCTCAACATCCTCCTCCTTGGGGATTTTGAACATGGTCAATCGCTTGATGTACGTCTCGCCCGTCATCGTGGATGAATGCCTCGCAGCGAGTGTAAAGGGCTTGAAGAGAGCTCGTGCGCCATGATGTCGGAGCGGCAGCATCTTGATGATATAAGATCAGATACTTGATGCAGGTACATTGCTTTGCCGTGGAGGATGGGAGCTCTGCCACACTCACCTTCGGGCGTTTGCCGAGGCGGTCGCCTCCGGAGAACGGGGGATCGCGGGACGTATATGAAGAGAATAAGAAGATGATGTTAGTAGGATGACTCGGTGGAAGCGATGCTGCTCAATTCCTTGATGTTGTAATATTAGTTTGTCCAAGACTTCAATCTTGTTGTTGCAGCTCCGGAGGTCAATTAGCGCGCTAGCCTAATGTAAAGACAGACGCATTAATCATGTATACTTAGAATACTTTATCCCGGTCTTGATATGTCTGGAGACAGATCTAACTAAACACAGCTTAAGTTATAATAGATGTGGGTTATTGCCAATTCACGTGCTGCACTGTTTATCTCCACATCGAAGGCGAGGTGCGCCGGAAGGTCCTGCGGCATGCACGGTACTTTACAAGAGTCGAACACACTAGGACTCGCTTCGCTTCATCATACAACCATCCTGATCTCCATCCACCAGTTTATTTTAGCAATCCGCAGTAGCGATCGTCTATCATTTGCGAATGTAATAAAACGATACGGGATACTTCATACCGGTCCGCAGCGCCTGCCTGTTGTAAATTGTGGAGACTGTGCTAAATGTTTGCAGAAACCATGTCTGAATTCATCTTGTCAATCGTTGTCTACGGGCCGGGCACAGACCCCAACCATCGATCTCACTGGACCCTGGCGATTCACCGAAGGAACGACGAGTACGGCGTCCTGCTCCATGTGAACGTAATCGACCTCTCGAGGCTGATCTACCAATTTGACATCCGGCGAGATGTCCTTCTTCATAGCAGAAGCTCTGAGGGTTCGTTTGTGGTGGCGCAGTTAGGCCAAAACACCATCAGGCGGGTTATCGCACTCATAAGCGAAGAACCTGCGCCGAGGGACGGGGTGGAGAGATGCCAGGATTGGGTGCTCAGAGCTATGATCTCACTCGAGGCGGAGGAAATCGTGCCTGCGGGCACATCTGAATGGGTCTCTCGCCTGATTGGTCATTCTGCAGAGGAAGTGGCTCGAGCGGTCTCGACGAGATGGTCGTCCACGGAGGCTTGAGGCGGGAATCAGTCGTCGTTGGCGGGGGGGTATCAAACACAAGTGTAGCGCGTGAGAGCTTGGTTGAGCTGTTGAAAAAGCTCGAATGGTTTCCGTTCTTCCTCATCGAAGATCTCGTCAAGTGCTGCACTCCATTCTAGGTTGCGGGCCCGAGACTTGGCTTCAAAGTATTCTCTGCCGCGAACGCTGAAGCCGGCGCCCTCCCAATCGATGATTCCTGTGATGCGATGGGTCTGCTCGTCCACAAGAATGTTACCGGGATGCAGGTCGCCGTGTGAGAAGACTTTGGTGTCGTCGGTGAGTCGATGAAGCTGCTCGACCAGATCTTGATCGAGGTCATCAAGAAAATTGCCGGGGCGAGCATTTCGTAGCGCATCAACGAGTCCCCGGTTGTACTCCAAGCGAGTTTTGAACGGCCCATATGATAACTTCACGTCCAGGAACGGAAGATGGATGAAGAAGACATCCAGGCTGGGTTGGTTCCAAAGAGCACCAAAGAAGTCCCCGCGAAGTGAGCTCAACTCCTTGAAGATTTCCCGTAGCTGGCTGACCAATGAACCTCTCTGATCTGGTGAGAGGTGCGCCCATATCTGGGATAACGGCCTGCCATGCACGTGGTCCATGTAGATATAACCATGGTCCGTCAGGATGTACGACTCGTGCACTTGGGGGACGGGGATATTCGTCGTGCGAGAGACGAAACGCATGGCCTCGGCCTCGCTGAGCTTGACGGACGATCCAGCTTTGAGGACGTGGTTGGTGTTGTCGATCGTGTAGATGCGGGGAGCGTTGTCTATGCGCTGTGCGCCTGCTGGCAGCACGAGGGTTGTCGGCGACAAGAGACCGGCGAGGATGTCGTCCATGGCTTGCCGTATTGATGCCGTCTGGCGCTGGTGTTACTGTCGAAGAAGAGGAACAGGATCGGATCGGCACCAGAAGCCGACAGTCACGTGCCCGACTAGAACGGCATAGTCTCCATTTTTTCACCCGCGAAATAATTATCGTCGATATCAGGGCTTTTCTCTAACTCGCTCCGGCACCTGGGAAGAGGGACTAGCTTTGAGCATTTGATTGGCAGGCAAGAGACAAGAGCTAATGGATGTGTTTTTCCGCGCCTCCGAAGTGCCTGGCTGTCTTTTCCGGCAACCTTCTTCTCTTCATCAGCACCGACTTTCAACATCGCCATCATCGGAAAAGGGGAGTTTGAGCGGCGGACATTCCAGAAAATGTTCCATTGATTTCAACTCTTACCAAGACCGACTAGCCATCCTCAGCCTTGCCGTATGAGCACATCGTCGGGCATGAGACCGAGACTGGCCCCCGCTGGGAAAAGACGTCAATACGAGCACTACATACGCAGTGGCATCGAATTCTAATCAACACCAGCCACCAATACAACACTCCAATCGCACCACAGACAAGCTTCTCGCATAATGAGCTTGGAATGCTTGAATCAGTTCATCCGGCCGCCTGTGCCACGCCGATCTGCAGGGCGGTATCTCGTCTGGATGCTCGTGCCAAGCCGAGATTGGAAGGTCGATTGCAAGGCTTCCACTAACGACCAATGACGAAACCGCACCATCGTCACCGTACCTGAAAGTCGCATCGAAACAGTGCAGTGCGCCGAATGCCCCGCCGTGCGTGGCTGCAGTAGCACGTCAGGTACGAGATGGCGCTGGGAAGGTAAAATGCTCGTTCTTTCAGTTTTCAGCTCTTGAGAATCTCTTTCCTTGTCTTCACCTGAGGGAGTTGCAGGAGGACGGTGTATTAGAGATCTGAACCACAGATCGGTATCAGCCACTTCACCACTCGCAAGACATCAAGATGCTGTGGAACAGCTTCGTCGTAGCTGCAGCCTTTGCGGGCACAGTGACAGCTCTCGCAGTCCCCGAGACTCACATTGTCCACGAGAAGCGGGACTACACATCACGAAGATGGGCCAAACGAGATCGTGCCAAGCCTCACGCCAGACTCCCAGTGCGAATTGGTCTGGCACAGAACAACCTCGACAAAGCTCACGATTACTTGATGGATGTCTCGCACCCTACTTCCCCCAACTACGGCAAGCACTGGACTTCGGAAGAAGTCATCGAAGCATTCAAGCCTAGCGATGACGCTGTTCAGACGGTCCGCCAATGGCTCGTGGATGCTGGAATCTCGGTTAAGGAGATTGTACACAGTGACAACAAGCAGTGGTTGGCTTTTGACGCCTCGACTAAGCAGATGGAGTCTCTCCTCCATACAGAATATCACGAGTATGAGGATATCAAGACCGGTGGTGTCATGCCTGCGTGTGATCAATACCATGTGCCAAAGCATATCCAGCAGCACATTGACTATATCACTCCTGGTATCAAGTTGATGGCACCTTTGAACAAGAAGATCACGGAGGAAGGCTGGAAGAACTTGGAGAAGCGATGGGGTCCACCGCAGGTACATTTCATGATCTGTACTGCATTTGATTCTGCTGACACGGATCTAGAATGGCCCCGGCGGCTGGTCTCACGGTGGAGGTCCTCCAGGTTGGGGAAACCCAGGGTGGAAGTCCTGGCACCCTGACTGGCCCGACCATGCACCACACAACAAAGCCAACTTGAGCATTTGCGACAAGGAGATCACCCCAGCTTGTGTCGCTGCTCTCTACAAGATCCCTCCTGCGCCTCGCGATGTTGTGAAGAGCAACTCCATGGGTATCTTCGAAGCCGAGCTGCAGTTCTGGGATCAGGTGGATCTCGACAAGTTTTTTACCAACTTCACGAACATCCCGAACGGCACTCACCCTATCGACTACAATATCGACGGTGCTGTTTCCAAAACTACTAATGTCTCTGAAGCTGGCGTGGAAGCTATGCTGGATCTCGAGTTGGCCTACCCGATTGTCTACCCTCAAACCATCTCAATCTTCAACGAGGACGATCTTTTCTATCAAGCCCAAGCCAACCAGACATACAACTACGGATACAATACGTTCCTAGATGCCATTGACGGCTCATACTGCACCTACTCGGCATACGGCGAGACTGGAGATCTTCCAAACGTCGATCCAACCTACCCAGACCCCAATCTTGGTGGATACAAGGGACAACTTCAATGTGGCATTTACAAGCCTACTAACGTGTTCTCTTTCTCGTATGGCGGCCAAGAAGCAGACATCCCCGTTTCATACCAGAAACGCCAGTGCAACGAGTACCTCAAGCTCGGCCTCCAAGGCATATCGTTCATCTTCGCCAGCGGAGATTCAGGTGTCGGTAACGCTCCAGTCGCACTGGGCGGCGACAATGGTCCGTCAGGGTGTCTCGGTCCCAACGACGACATCTTCAACCCAACTTGGCCCGTCAACTGTCCATACGTGACCAGCGTGGGAGCCACCAAAGTCTACCCAGGCTCTAGCGTCTTCGACGCACAGCCAGAATCCGCCGTCTACGATCCCGCGGGCCACCCATACCAATCCAACTACTCCTCCGGCGGTGGCTTCAGCAATGTCTACGGCATCCCATCCTTCCAAAAGTCTGCCGTGGCAACATACTTCGCAGATCACGACCCCGGCCTCCCCTACTACAGCGGCCTGGCCAAAGACTCCTCCGACGTCTATGCTCACCCTGATGTCGCCGCCCTTGCAGGCTCATCCGGCGGCATCTACAACCGCATTGGCCGCGGCATCCCGGACGTCGCCGCGAACGGCGACAACATCGCCACCTACGCCCTCGGCAGCTTCGCGCTCCATGGCGGTACCAGCGCCAGCACGCCCATTTTCTCGGCGATCATCAACCGCATCAACGAGGAGAGGCTGAAGCGGGGCAAGAAGACGGTGGGGTTCTTGAATCCGACGCTTTATGCGCATCCGGAGGTTTTGAACGACATTGTCAATGGTACGAACAAGGCTTGTCAGGGCGAGGGGTTCAATGCTGTCAAGGGGTGGGATCCGGTATGTTTTTCTTCGCTTTTTCTTTGTTGTTTTTGGATGTGATTTGCTGACGATGTGCAAGGTGACTGGACTTGGGACGCCGAATTATCCCAAGATGTTGGAGTTGTTCTTGAGCTTGCCATGAGGAGGTATATGGTAGATTCGTGGACGACGGTGGAGAAGTCTCGCTGGGGTTAGAGTCAAAGACCGGCCTGTTTTCTGGGCTGACTTGATAGATCGTACCTTGAGACGAGTATCCAGCGCTGCTACTGAAACCACTCCTTGTCTTACCAACTCATTATGCTTCATTCTCTATTACCATTGACAAAATCGTTTTGCCATGCCACTGAACCACAGGCTACGCCTTGACCAGGCCCACAACAAGTTTCTTCAACGAAACGACGGCCTCGTCACAATGATGTAGCATTGAATTCGTTTCGAGACCCATAATTGAATCTTGAATATTAGCACCGTAGAGATGCATCTGGGTATTGTATGCGGAAGGTCTGGACCCCCTCGTCATCGCGTTTACTCCAACACAGCCACGATGTGGCGCGCACTCAAACTCCAGCCATCAGCTCGTCCGCCGACGCAACATGACCCAGACACACACACCGCCCATCTTTCACTCGTCGCCATTGGACGGGCGGGCCAGCAGTGCCTGCCACGGGCTCCATACCACCCAAATGTACATATTCAGATGATGTCTCCGACGTGAGGCGGGCGTGCGACAAGCAGCCCTTCCATTGCCGCCCAAACGACTCGACGGCCGACGAATGGCAGGACGACTGCCAACACCTCGCCGGGCCTACTGCAACTGACAGGCACGCTTGTCGAGACACGTCGGCTGGAGGAACCACCCCCACCAGCATCCTTACAAAGACATCATTGTCTTAAGATAGAGACGTCTTTCGGGAGGCCTTTGTTCCGCCGACAAACAAAGGACCACGAGCTTCACTGCTGCTGGCTGTAACCTGCCTCCTCCTCCCTCCGTTGACTGCGTCTTGTACATACACCCATCGCATTATACCCCAACGACCGAAACGAACGCACGAACGAACACGACAAGCTTGCTGGACAAGCCAATCGAACGAGCGAACCTACCTACCAAGTAATCAATAGCCATGCCTGCCCTGGTCAATCAGACCGTCACGATTGTGAACAAGTCGGGCAAGATCGTCAGCACCTCCAAACACCTCGTCAATGTCTTCAATGAGGCCAAGAGCGCCTACAATGAGCGCAAGGCGGAGATCAAGGCCACAAGGAAGAAGGAGGGCGAGGATAAGGAGAATGAACGGAAAGCACGGAAGCAGTTGGATGCGTTGAATCTGGAGGACGAGGAGGATCGTCGATCGCATGTGTCGCGGAGGAGTTCGAGACATGGCAGTGACGATGGACGATCAAGACGAGGCAGCGACGATGGGCGGTCAAGAAGTGGTCGGCCTGTCAGGAGAAAGCCCGTCCCCAGTCGAGTGGGCGAGCGTCCACCCGTCGACCGCGGCATCTCAGATAGCTTCTACGCCAACGACCGTCCTCGCCCACACCAATCCTCGCGCCTCCGCAACGATGTCACAGCCTCCATGCTCGACGACGAGCCCCGTCTGGGTGAGCTCCAACGTCGCCACACCGACGGCATGCAGCTCAACCGCCGCCACAACGACTCCCGAACCCGTCGTAGAAAGAGTGCCGACAGCATCGATATGGACCTCGCATACGGCGAACTGCCCCCTCCCCTCCCGGAAACCCGCCGCGAAGACGAGCTCGAGCTGAAATCCAAAATCAACTACCTCCAACGCCTCCTCGACGAAGGAAACTGCATGCAGCACTCCGTCACCGCCATCATCGACAACCTCCAAAAGAACCCCGACGCCCTCGCCGCCGTCGCCCTCACCCTCGCCGAAATCTCCAACATCGCCGCGAAGATGGCCCCCGGCGCGTTGGCCGCGATGAAAACATCCTTCCCCGCCGTCATCGCCCTGCTCGCCAGTCCGCAGTTTGCCATCGCGGCGGGTGTCGGCGTCGGCGTGACGATCATCGCGTTCGGAGGCTACAAGATCATCAAGAAGATCAAAGCGAAGAAGGACCTCGAAGAAGCGAACCTCCTCGAAGCCGACCCCTCCCCGCAACAAGCCCCCGCCGAGGAAGGCGAGGAAGACCAGCTCCGCGAAATCTCCCGCATCGAACGCTGGCGCCGGGGTATTGCCGATGAGCAGGTCAACTCCGTTGGCACGAGCGTCGATGGGGAGTTTATCACGCCCGTGGCGACGAGGACGATGATTGAGGAGGGGAGGTTGACGGAGGCGGATCTTCTACCGATTGATGACGGGAGGAGGAGTGAGGCAGGGAAGAGCAAGAAGAGTAAGAAGGTGAAGAGTCGGAAGGCGGGGAGTGCGGTTAGTAGTAGTGGCGGTGGGAAGAAGAGGGAGAAGGAGAAGGAGCCGAGTGTGCTGAGGAGTTTGTTTAAGGGGAAGCGTGAGAGGAAGAGGGAGAGGGAGATGGCTTTTGTTTAGAGCGTGTTTTGAGGATTCTTGTTTGGAGCGTTTATCATACGATTGAACGAATTGCATGGGAAATGATAGTGATAGCAGCACATACGATAGTGAGTGCTATCGAATGCCAAGGTACATTTGAAGGAAAAGCATGTCCTGCCACAGCACTTTCTTTTTATTAATCATTGGAAAAAGAAACCCATGTGCAGATATTTGGGGCGTCATCGTCAAATCATCATACCTATGTCTATATACATCAACCCTTGGCCATCTGTCTTCTATCTCCAACCCATCTTCCCCTCATTCACAAATCCCCCTTCTGCACCACCATCGCCCTCCCTTCCCTGCCACCCACCCGCCTAAGACTAACATTCCAAGCCGGCAACTCCACCACCAAATCGTCACCCTCATCCTCCCCAAACCAAAAAACCATCTCATTAACAGCCTTCCCCGCGTACGACATCGTATCCACATCCGTGACGCAGTCGTCTTCCCACACGGGGGCATTAGCAGGTTTCTGGGTGAGGACGGGCAATACACGATAGATTTCTCCTGAGGAAGCGGTTTCGTTGGCGTGGAGGAGGGTGGGCGTGAGTTGGGCGTGCCATGGATCCCCTTGTCCCTTGGGCTTTGGGTGATGGCGTGGATGCGAGGAGGTGGCGGCGGACATGATGCCCCCAAAAAGGGCAGCGAGGACATCGGTGGAGTTGGAGATGAATTGCTCCAAGTGCAGTCCTTTAGCCGGGGATGTCGCGAGTGTGAGGGTTGTGTTCAGATGTGCGTAGTCCTCCGTGGGGATGAATCTCCCGGTATAGACAGATTGCATATCCTCCCAAACGGCCTCCTCCGCCGCGCGGATCAGGTCCGTCGTCACAGGCGTGTGCAGTTCGTCGAAAACAGCCCCATTCCCGCCTACGAAGAGACTGATGCCCAGACCATATTCCTCTAGTAAATAAATATGCGAATAATACCCCGGCAGCCCGCCCGATTTCGTCACGAACGTCACCGGGCGCCTCGACTCGGGAAGAAGCTCCTCCGTCGAGAAAATCTCCCAGGGCATGCCGTAGAATGAGTGCGGGCCTGTGCCTTTCGATACCGGATGGAACCAGTTGACGCCCGTCGCGAGCGCGTTGTAGTGCGTCAGGATGTAGCGGAGGTAAATCCCCATGTCGCGCGAGGAGGTGTAGATCCCTCCTGTCGGGTTCTGCACGCCTTCGTTGACGTCCCAGTAGTTCGGCTCGCCGGCGGGCATCAAAGGCAGGACGGCGCGAACGTCCGAGGCGGGTTTGGTGAGGGAGGAGGACGTCATGTTTAGGGGTGTGAAGATGAGGTTGTGGATGATTTGGGCGTAGGGGAGTTTTGTGATGTTTTCGAGCACGAGGCCGAGGAGTTCGAAGTTGAGGTTCGAGTAGGTTGATTTCTGGTTCGGGGCGAAGACAGGTTTGGATTTTTTGAGTTGGGTTAGAAGGTCGCTGCGGTTGCAGGGTTTGTAGTAATTGTATTCGTCGCAGGTGGGGAGGCCTTCTCCCGTCGCTGGGGGGAGACCAATGGACGTGGGGTCTTGGAAGAAGTTCCAGATGTCGCTTTGGGCGAATTCACGTGGGATGCCGGAGAGTTGGCTCGCGAGGGAGCGGAGCGTGATGTCTTTCCAGGGGAGGGTGTAGTCGGAGGAATTGAGCTCGGGGATGTAATACGTCACGGGATCGTCGAGGCTGAGGTTCCCGGCGGCTTGTTGGTACAGAATCGCCAGCGTGGTGAAGGTCTTGGTGATCGAGGCGATGCGGTAAATACTATCCGGCGAGACATTCCCATCGCCCGGTCGAGCGGGATTAAGGTTGGCGGCGGTGTGGTGGTAGGACCAAAGCGTCGAGGTTTTGGAGGTGACTTCTACCGAGAAGGATGTGTTTTCGAATTTGGGAGCTTTAATGGCAGTATCGTATTGTTTTTCTAGGTCTTGGAAGGCTGTTCTGAGAGTGGAGGCGCCATTGGGCCAGCTTGGGACGGGGAAGGCGGGATTGGGAGCGTAGCAGCGGCTTGTTGCTGATGTTGCCAGGGCTGCCAGGCAAATTGCTTGCTTCAGTCCCATTTTGAGAATAAAATTGTTTGGTGTTTGAAGAAGAGGAGTGCTTGAGGAGTGGTTGGGATGTAGGATCTGGCATGGTCCGAGCGCCTGAAGTCCGTAGGTTGAGCGGAGTTCGACTTCCCGGAGTTTGACCTCTCCTCTTCTCCTCTTCTGTCACCATCACTGTTACATCAATTCATCATTGGACACTCGCTGGCACATATCGAGGCGACTTGCATGACCCAATACCACAGATCGAACAACCATGGCCTGGAACGATGAACGCCGACTGCCCGAAAGAGCGACACCTTAAATGCTCTCGCAGCCCGGAAGATTCAGCCAGACCACCCTAAGTTCGAAGTTGTTTATGCTCACGAAGATGGGAGAGTATCAGAGGTTGTATATATCAGATTTGCTAATCTTTTTCAGTCAGCCATGTGTCGTGCAGCATTCTTAAACGGTTTCCATTACCCCCTCTATCTCCATGCATATGTACAGATAACTTGAGTCTCATCTAGCCGCCCATCTGCCCCTTTTCCGAGCTGCACCAGGCCTGAGGGAGCACGCATACTACCGCCTTCATTCAGTCACAGCCAGAGTCTGGTACATTTCTCGCCACTTGTCGATTCTCCGCCTCGAAGCACCCTGAGCAACCATGCTTGCGCTGTCCTCAATCTCGACGGATCGGACATCAGCATCAGCACCATGCTCCCGCGATTGTTCCTCGCCGTCTTGCTCGATCTTCAAGTTGTCTGAGATCTGCTTCAGCCACCGCTCCATACCAGCTGGAGTGACGCTCGCGATCATTTCCTTTTCCTCGCTCACACTGTACCCATCGTCAACACCATCCAGGAAACCGGACTCCATTTCAGAATCGGCGGTGTCAACGCCTGCTAGCAGACAGGCCTCTTTGGCTTTGGCGAGGTTTTCCTCTGCTTCTGCAAGAGCTTTAGCTAGACGTCGAGTCTCCGTGATATCTTGCATGTCGAGTTGGAGCAACGACTTGTCGCTAATGACCTCGCCTGCTGCCGCCTTTTGCTGCTCGATGATGTATCGATTGTGCTGGAGCTTCTCGAATCTGAATTCAAAGTCTTCCTCAGCTCCACGGAACATGGCCTTTGCGATCTGATAGTCTCTCTTCATGGGCTCCTGCGATTGGGAACTGGGACTAGTGGTCGGATTTGATGCAGCATCCGTCTGCAGTTTGACACTCGTTGACTTCACTGAAGTCGCCGTCTCTTCGCTGCTCGGCGAGGCCGCCTTGGGACCGCACGCATCGGTCGAATGTTCCGCCGGCTCCACCGCTGGCGTCTGAGTATCGTCTTCTGCCTCATGCCAATCAGCGTCGACGGGCTCGTCAAGCTCTGGGATCAATCCATGGCTCACAAGAACTGGATGCATCGTGTCATACAACTCCATGAGAACTTCACGTTGACACTCGTGAATATCGGCCTTGTCATCGTGGAGAGACTGCTGCTCGGCTTTGAGTTCTTCCAAACGGCCTGTCATGGGTGCCAGTTCTGCTTCCAGACGGGCGATATCCTCTTCAAACCCGCCCGCCCGCTTAGCTTGCCAATTTGCGCTTCCAAGGGGCTCATGGCGATATGTAGGCTGAACATCTTCTCGTCTAGGCTACTGATATGGTCGTCATTGTCGGCCTCCTCAAGCTCCAATGCTCGGACACGCAAGACTACATCGCTGAGATCTGTTGCTAGGCTTTGTCCAATCTTAATTGCGGCGTTATTTTCGACAATGAGCGGGGCATCCAAGCTACCCTCTACTGTCTTTTCGTCCTCGGGAGATTTCCATCCTCGGGTCAAGCTGACTTTGTGCGGCAGCAGCTGCTTGCTTTTGCGACATTGCTCGCTAACGAACCCCAAGTGCAGCCTTGCCCACGTCCTTGTAGTCGGTCATGGTGTTGGCGGTAGCCGTGTCGAGTTTAGGTACAGAGTCAGTCGTGTCTGGAATCAATTGAGTAGGCGAGCGTTTCAGGCTGCTAAAATTTTCGGACCGGTGGTAGAAGAGAAGGAGAAAGAAAAAGAGAAGCACGACAGCCACCAAAATAAAGTACAAGATTTCCTTGTTGTGCGTTGGAAATTAGCCAACAAAGCATTCTCGAATCGACTTGTAACGAGCTGTAGGGCTTTGTTACTCGACAGCAGGTGAGATTTCTTGTCTTCTACTCAAGGACAACGGACCCCAGAGACTCGAAGAACGTTTGCAACCGGTTTCTGATGCGAGATGCTCGAATATATACTGCTGGTGACGATGGACACAGAGCACATCCTGATCAAACGCAAATACCTACAGTACCACCAAGAGCTACATCCGACTACAACACAAAAGCGAACAGAGATATCCAGGAGCCAAGATGTCCAAAGCTAGAAAAGGTACGTCCAAGGTCGACGGCTCCACCGATCCGTCTCATCGACATGTGAAAGCAACCACGACATTTGGCTTTCTGTTCCAAAGTTCATGAAGAGAGCAGAGAACGACACTGGAAGCCCAAAACGCAAATCGAAGAATGAAGGGACAGAGAGCAGCAGCAGCAACTCAACTCCAAGACAGCCATCCACTGCCGCTGCGGAAACTTCAAGCTCCGCTACTACCCTTGGCAAGAGGAGTGATGGAGTTGCGTGGAAGGAATGCAAAGGAAAGCAGACGAACTTTGATCATAGACTTCGCCCCGTTGTAGACACTCGGCCTTGACAGAAAGCGCCTTCGAACGCCTCCGCAGCCCCTCAAATCCCTCCACTTGCTCGTTTCCAATCTGGAAACTGCCAAACTACCATGTGGCGAGGCGAGACTCGCCATCCATCAACCTCCCATCATTCTCACAGTGGTGGTTCCCACTATGGTGGTACCGGTCGACGTCGACGCTATAAATCTAGATATCTTGGTGGTGGCTTCGACATTGACGAAGTCACGCCAGGCGCGATTATGTTCCACCGCGAGGTCGTTGTGAATTACAATGACGCAGTTGCCGCTCGACAAGCCCCCCAGGTGGGAAGCATGTATGTCTTCCAAACCAACAGCGGCCATTGGTACATTGAGAAAGGCCGTTACTTCCACGTTATCAAAGTCTTCGATAGGCATTGGACCGAATGCCCGATCTACACGTACCAAGGGCAAGGTCTGGAGAACAAGTCTCCTCAACTGAAGGAGGAGCACGTCGGTCTGAAGCCCATGCATCTCGCTCTGGACGAGTATGAGCCGCAGAATGAAGTCCAAGTCAGGACGATGAGAAATCCGAAGGAGCGGTTGAGCGAGAAGGCTGTGATACATTTCACTGAGGCTCGATCATCGAACTTCAACACGAGGATTCGGGCTGTGGGGTTTACGGATGGCAACGGTGTGAATTTGATTGCTGAGCTGCGGAAGAAGATGGGTTGTGTCTAGGAGATGGTGCTTGAGGGGCAAGCTGACGATATGGCAAGGCTGGAGGGAAACTTGCAGCGTCCTGTACTCGGAATTGGAGCTGGGTTGTTGTACAGGATATAGGACAATGAGCGCTTGCACAGAGGTACTCTACTTGCCTTAGATAGAAACGCTCCCTGGAAGAGACGAAGTGACGTCTGAAATCAAGATACAAACGCCACAGACGCTGGTCCGCATAGAACCATTCGACAGAGTCTCAATGTATCGTTGCAATACTTCCTCCCACTCTCATTTCCCGTCAAATTCCCTTCCGCTATACCCTCAACACAGCCGACCCATCTAATAATACCACCAATACCCCAATTACATCAACGTCACCACCACCACGACAAACCTCGGCCTCGACCTTGTCATCCATTACCACCTACCTCTCCCACCAAAGCTTGCCAAAGCTTGACGGCTGCGCCACCACGTGCATATTCTATGTGCCGCGCACGCACAGCTGACTACGACGGATTCAGCAGCCTCAGGCTGTCGCATGCCGAAGTGCTGAACTCTAACCCGTGCTTCTTGCCGGAGAGGGGGGATCTTCCGTTTTGCTTGTGGTGGAGGTGCCAAGAATAGATTGTACTTTGCATGTGAGGGAGATGTTTTGGGGTTTGTTGTGCAGTGGCGATTTGGGGACGGGTGAGTTGATGCTTGAGGGGGAGGGTGTAGTGGGAGGGGGAGGTTTCTCCGGGACGGGAGAGCTGTACAGTATTGGAAGGGTGTATATAAGGCTCAATGCGGTCTGCAAGGGAAAGGTCGAAAAGGAGAAGACAGCGATCACAACAAGAACAGACTCCCAACCCATCCCTGCCTCACGCTTTCCACAGAAACACCAACCAACCCTCTCCTTAAAAATGCCCAACGCTCCCAACCACCACCCCCCCTCAACAACCACCACCAAATCCTTCCTCCTCAACCCCTTCGACCCAACCGCCACCCCTGCGGACCCAGGGCACCTCTCCCTCCCCCAACGCGACGCCTTCTTCACCTACCAACACTCCCTCCCCACGGGCCCCTAAGGCCTCGACAAAGAATCCCTCTGGGCCTCGTTGATAATCTCGCACAAACACCTCTCCGCGAACGTCTTCCACACGCTGCAAAAAATCGGTGTCCTCGTCAAGGACAAGGGGAATATCGTCGACACGAGTAAGATAGGCCCGAAATTCACGCACCAGCTCGCGGAGATTCCGGCTAGGCAGCAGAAGCGCGTGGTGGATTTGCTGTTTTGGTGGGAGGAGGAGGGGCAGAGGTTGAGGAAACTTGAGGGGGAGAGGGGGGATATTGAGGGGTTGTTGAGGGGCGAGGCGGACGGGGAGGGGGAGAGGAGGGTTGTGTTGGGGAAACTTTTGGAGAGGGTTAAGGGGAAGATGAGGGCGAGGCCGAGTGAGCGGGATGAGAGGGTGGAGAGGGATGAGGATGAGTTGGTTGTGGGGCTTGGAGGGGAGGGGGAGTTGCCGGCTTATTCGAGGACGTGAGTGGGTCGATTGAGCAGTTCGTCTCCAGTTTGTGCCAGATAGCCATTCGTTTGGGAGTCAAATTCATAGACTGAAACATTGGTTGATCAAAAGGCCCTTTTCCACTGCCCTCCACGAGACATTCTTGAATTCTTGTAGACGGTGTTGCGAGGTTCTTCAAAACGAGGCATGCCGAATTGAAGATGCTTAGGGCCTCAGCTGCTCGAAGCATGTTCAATATAAGAAATGCCCCTGAGTCGATTCCGCCAGTGAACAAATGCAAGCCCAGCAAACGATCCCCCAACCCTCCCACCTCAACGTCAGACCTCCCTCAAATATGACTATCCTCCACCGTCATACACCTCCCACAGAACTGCTTTCCCCTCTCCTCAACAACATGATGCTCCGCGGCACTACAATGCAACACCCACTCATCCACACTCCGACTCACAAACCCACACCCCGTATGCACACACGCCCTAGTCTGGAAATCCACCGGTAAGTTCGAATTCAGCTGCTCAAGCCGTCGATGGCATTCCATGTGCGGGCAGTGGAAGTATGTGATTTCCAGATTCGAGGCGTCCTGGGTCGTTGGTGAGAATTGGGATGTTCGAATGGTTTGGAGGAGGGATTGGAACGATTCGAAGTCTTCCGGGAGGGGTTGGATGGGGCGGAGGATGTGCTTTCTGGGTTGTCGTCGTGTTGACTCGGAGAGATGGTTTTGGATTTGTTGGAGGCGTTCCACGGCGGCGGATTGGGAGCGAGTCCAGATGTCTTCGACTTCGTCTAGGTTTTTCCAGAGATCCGTCGTCTTTCCAGTTTCGAGGGTGGTTTGGGATGAGCTTGCTGGTGATTGCCAGCCGCCCATGACTGCTGGTCGCAGAGTCACGTTTGAAGGCAATCTTGCCTCGAACCACGCTGGCTTACCTTGTGGTTGCTCGGACTGCTCTTCTTTGCTCGCCGCCTCCCTCTCGTACTCCTCCCCTCTCGCCTGCATCTCGGCGTAACCACCACACATCCCCTCGCCTTCACTTTCTTTCCAACTTCCGACTCCACTCTCCGCAAACCGCTTGAACTCGATCTCTCTCTGCGCTTCCTCCTCTGCTTCTCTCAGACGCCGGAAGTCACAAGCCAGAATTCCGCCGCCTTGCCTTCGCCTGGGGACCTCTCTCGCCGCTGTAGTCGCCATTGGCAGTGCTTGGGAACTTGCTTTGCCAGCAAATCCGTACGGTACGTCGATTCCATAACCAGAGCCATTGAATACATCCCTCGCCAGTCCACTCGCCGAGTTGATGATTCTTTCGCCCCAGCTTCGATTGACGCTTGGTTGGTATTGAGGTTCGACCATGCTGGACATGTTTGCTGATCTTGCTTCGAGAAAGATCAAGTTTTCTTTAGTCTCAAGACTTCCCGTTCAATCCTTCTCCAAGCCGTCCACTTCGACCTTTCCCCTCTAGCCACAGACCTCGTTCTCCCAAGACCTCTAACAAACACCACTAAAATCAGCACTCACGCTCCCACAACACAAAAAATCAACATCAAAGTGAAAGAAAGAACATATGGTACGAACTCCCTCAAAAAATCATCAATTCCTCTTTCCCGGACCTCGCCGCACAAAAGGTGGAGGTGTAGCAGACATGGGTGAGAAAGAAAATCGGCACCACGGTCCGATGCTTCAAGGGAAGACGTACCGAAGCAGGACAATCTTTCCGCCCAGATTTCTCAATGTTCGTCCATGTCACTGAAGAAGGAATTGATAAGTCTTTGTTATTGTGAGCTTTGGAGAGAGATGCAGTTTCTTTTGGTGAAGAGAATAGGAAGAAGATGGATGGGAGAAAGAAAATGATGCAGGAGCGAACTTCTCCTCACTTCTTGCCAAGAACGACAAGGTCTCACCTGTACGGAGTGACAAGGCCTTCGGAACTGACATTCTGGCCTAATCTCCATCTATCCGGGCGAAAGAAGAAGTGCTAGACCTGGCAAACTATAGTACATAGCTAAGGATTTGTCAGAAGGGATTGAAGCTCATGAACGATTCTATTGCATTGTGACAACTATCCCCGTCAGAGATGCTCTCTCTGACTGCCCGTTGCAGCTATCAATGCTACGGTAGGAGACTCATTTCTGGGGATAACACCCCTATTCATCACCACCGTCTTCCGGAACGGTGCTCATCTCCTCACCCTCTTCCTCCTCGAATGTATCGCGTGGGACCTGGTAGAGGCGAATCGTGGGCTTATTAGGGTCCTTGACGAGCACGAACTTGCCGTCACCCTCCTCCCTCATGACCATATCAATAAAGGTGCGCACGATAGCCCAACCGTTGTTGAGGTTGAGGTTCATCTGGGTAGCGAACTCGCGTGGCTTGTAGCCCAAGACACCGAGGATGACGTGCTCGTTGGTCGACTTTGGGTTCGCGCGAGAGACGAAGCTGCGGTCAATGTTAGCATGTGTATGTGAATGTGAATGTGGATGATGATTGAACTCACCCAAGCTTCATCAAGTCAGCCTTGGCCAGGATACTCTGCATGGTCCACCTCGCAAGCTTGCAGCTGTTGTTCTTCATCTCAGTGGCCACAACAGCACCACGCTGGCTGGCCAGCTTCGTCCGCCAGTCGAGAGCACCACCAGCTCCCTGTGCCTTGTTGTCGAACTCGTTCAGCGCCTTGATGATGAGGAACTGGTCTTCGCCGCTGATGTTGTTCTTCACAACAGCATCCAGCTCGGACCGGACGATGATGTGAAGAGGCTCCTGGTCTGCTTCAAGAGACAGGTCGAATCGTCGGTACTTGTATGCCTTGGAAGCTGGAGGATCGGTCTCCTCGTTTGCGTTGTAGAATGGGTGCTCGTTGTTCATGTCGCGTCTGCTCGAGTCGGACTCCTGAACAACCTGTAGTGGGAAGACATTGTTGATGTGTGTCGCCTCCTCCTTCAATGCGCCAGGGCTGTTGATCTGGTCCTTGTTGCCCTCGCTGATCTCCAATGGAGCGTCTGCGGCGTTCTCGTTCACAGTGACCATATCCAAGCTGCTGCCCTCACGCTTGTCGATGAAGATCTTGCCACCCTGCTTGACAATGACGATGTCCCAGCTGTAGACACTGCGAGGAGCGCACATGAGCATGGAGAGGATGTTGTCCGTTGCGAAGATGCTGGCTTCATCTCTCTCTGCAAGCTCTTGAATGACAGGGTCGGAGGAGGTGGTGACGTTGTATGCGGCGCGATCGAGGACGGTCAGTTTGCGGGCAGAGGTGGGAGCACCAGGCTGCTTGTCGTACGAGCGGTCGTAGTAGTAGAGGAAGCCGTAGTCGTCGAGGTCCTCGCCCTCGCCAGTGTCGAGGTTCAGCTTGGCCAGACGATTGAAGTCAATCTCTTCCAGCATGCGCCAGGTGTCCTTGGGCTGGACAGATGCCTCGCGGTTGCGCTGAGGCTTGTCGTAGTCCTTCCAACCAAATCTGCCACCACGTCGGCCTCCACGGCCACCGCGAGAGTCGTAGCCCTGCTGTCCGCCTCGGCCACCACCCACGCGCTGGAAGGTGCCACGTCCGCCTCGCTGATTCTGAGCCGCGCCTCGCTGTCCACGGCCGCGGAAGACTGCATTGCCCCTACCGCCGAAGCCACGGCCTCGAGTGGATGTCTGTGAGCGGTCGACGAGCGAGAAGCTGCTCTCCTCGTTCTGTCCCTCGATGTTGAAAGCCGTCTGTAGACCACCGGGACCAGCGCCATAGATCTGATCTCTGTAGCGGTTTTGGAACTGCTGGCGACCACCGCGCTCTCTGTCCTTGCCCTCAGATGTCCAGTCCGCCACGCGTCCTAGCTTGTCGCCTTTTGAGAATGGAGCGTAGGGCACACCGTTGAGCATCGTCTCTGTTGTAGTAGGCGGGCCCCAACCCGACCCCTCGGCGGGCAGCGAGTCGATGATCGCATGGAGATCCTTCAGTGCAGATGCCATATTGTCGACGCTATCTCCAGGAGTAGGGGTGCGACGGAGGCAGGGACGTGTTGTTCGAGCGTTGTGTCAATCTGGAGAATTTCGAGATAATCGGCGTCGCCAAGACTTTCGCGGAACGCGGGGCAGCTTCCGCCGACTCTCAAATGCGGGGGCCGAAGGTCAAGCGTCAAGAGTCGCTCCTACGTTCATCCCCAAAGATTCGCCATCGTTCCATCTACTATACCAACATCTCTCAGCTTGGTCATTACAGTTCGCACGGGGATGGTCCCTCAAACCATGGGCGGATTTTCCATCGTCGAAAGCGGGGGCCGAAGATCAAGAGGGCAAGAGGTCAAGAGCCGCTCTCGTACACAGCATTCAACTACAATCCCCAAATCTTCTCCATCATCCCATTTGCTACACATAAATGCCGCAGCCTGGTGATCACAATCCACACGGGGATACCTCGCATTCTACATGCGTTGATCCGTTCATAAGCCGGCTTTCGAAGGCGTACCCGTTCCCTTCACATGTTTGGTGGTGATCTGGTATATCCAACCTATCCCCAACGCACATGTTACTATCTGGCCTTTTATCCCTGAGGATGTTTCCTTGGTTGTCCAGGTCGTTTGTGAGTTCGGTTCGTCAATATTCATGCCAGACCTCAGGTGGGATTCACGCTCCGGCGGAGCCATGCCAGCATATCACTCGTCGACGACATGAATCAAAACGGACGAGGGAGACGAAAGTAAGATATGATCAATTCAAAAAAAATCAAATACTAGCCGAAGCATACCGCCGATGCGCCTTGCTCGAAGACGACGCCGCCGCCGAAGAACCCTTCTTCACAGCAGCACCCCTCCCCGAAACCCCATTCGCCTTGGCCCTCCCAGCATGCCTATTCCCACTCGGCGGCTCCTGCAAAAGGTCCTTCTTCGCCGCCTCGCGGAACAACGCACCCCACTCCCCCCGTTCAGCAGGCGGCGGAGGAGGTTCCGCCGGTGGTGGTGTGCTCGAATCATACGCGCCATAGTAGCTATGTGCCCGCGGTCCTATATAATGATGCTGTTGCTGTTGCTGCTGATGATTAACGCCGTCCAAACGCCCTCGTGTCTCATTAGCGCTTTCCTAGCTGGCCTGGATTTCCTTGGCCTGCTGCATGGCCAGCGCGGAATTCTCTGGTGCTTGGCGGAAGAGCACTATCTCGCTCTGCTTGAAGTATCTCCGCGCGTCCTCGTCGATCAGGACGAGGGATAGGTAGTATCGTGTGCTGAATTTCTTGTTGACGTCCCGGAAGGTCGGCGTCAGGTCGAAGCCGCCGAGGAAGAGGCGGATGGGAATGGTTTCGCCGCGTGAGGGGGAGCCGTCCATGATCTCGAAGCGGACGAGTGTTTCCGACTCGTTGTATTGGTTGGGCGGGACGCCGGTCGTTTCTCGCCGTATGATGCTCAGCTCCATGTGCCGGATCTTCAACCGCACCAGCAGGAAGTATATCCTCCCCACAATCACGTCCTTCAGGTGGTACTTGCTCTTGCTGTATTCAAACTCAATGTGGAGGCAGTCTTCTATGCCGACATCCATCTTGATGACGCTGTTGCTCTCTGGCGGTTGGCGGTATGAGTACACCCAGATGTCCTTTTCTCGCACGACGTCGGCCATGCGGCGGGAGACGGTGACCCGCAGGAAGTATCGTAGCTTGACATTGATGCCATGGTATGACTCGTACTGCTTCTCCACATTCTTGAAGGTGAAGGGTAGTGTCACCGGATGTTGGAGCTCGCCGGGTGCAGCCAGTTCGGTTTGGAGGGACAGGAATTCGTGGTGGGTGCCGCGGTCGAAGAACATCTCAATGGTGCCGACGAACTGCACCTTGATACCGGTATGCTCCAGCCGCTTGCCATCTTTGGGGCGGATGGTGACAGCTCCCTTGAGTGTTTCTCCATCGAGATAGAGCGGACACTTCTCGCGGCGGTTCTTGTCGAGCTTGACGTCGACGGTGGGGCGGTCGTCGGTGCTGTCGAGGACGATGTCGATGTCGAGCGGCGTGGAGAAGTTGAAGAGCGACATTGTGTGTCCCAGTGGTGGAGCAGGGCGGTTTCTCTTGTTTATCTCGATTCACTGCTGCAGCTCAGGTGTTCAATGTTGTTGCTGTAGCCTGCCGTCATGCCTGCGCCTCGTGTGGCTGTGCTGCCGTCGCGGCCGCCATTGGAATCCTTGCTCTATCCCAATCAACCTCTCCCCTTCAATTTGGTTAATCAATCAATGAATGAATGTATACAAGAACAAATGGAATGCAGTATGTATGTCTGAGAAGAAGACCACTTGGAAGATGCTGTCTACTCCCTATATGCACGTCTCTCCCGCGGCGCCGGAGCATGGATGGGGGAGATGCAGGACAATCTCGCACGGCTTCTGCAAACCGTTGGCCTCCATTCTCCGAAGACAGCATCATCATTTCGTTCTTCCACAGCCCTCCCGGCTCCTTCGTATACCGTATCATCACATGGAAACGGTTGCTTCAATGACATTTGTTCACAAGAATCGGCCTCCCTATTCTCACACAGCAGCACTCACAGCCGAGCTTTCTGGCACGAGAGATTGATGGCCATGGCAAGTCACACAGCAACAACGCAGAATTGCAACATGAACATTAGACCTACTCAATACGTTCTATCTCTACACAATCACCCATAACGCCCATCCCAGCTGACAGCCCGCTCATGACTTCGCCAACCTCGGAAACAACTTCCTTCCGGCCCCTCCATCAATCCCCTCCCTATGCTCCTCACTCAACACCGCACTCCCCTCCAACTGCTGCGTAAAAAACACAATCGCCTCCTCCGGACAATTCGGAAAATCGCTCCCAAACAAAATATGATCCCTCCCCGCCACCGCCTGCAGCGCCGCCAACTGTCCCGGATCCGACGAAAGCGCCGTGTCGTAGTAGAACCACCCGGCTTCTTCGTAGATCTCCTCGCGCGTTTTCTTGTGGGCGCCGCCGAAGTCGGTGAAGCGCTGCATGCCTGCTGCGCGGCCGAGTAGCATGGGGAGCGTGCCGCCGGCGTGGGAGAGGATGATTTTGCAGGATGAGGCGTGGTGCCGGAGGGTGTTCGAGGTGATGAGGTCGATTGCTGTGCGGCCGGTTTCATGCGGGTAGTCCCACATGGGTTGGGGAAGGGAGGGGTTTACGAGGCGGGTATCGGTGCCGTGCGTTGGATGGACGAAGACGACGGCTGGGAGAAGCGAGAATGTGAGTTGCTGGCAGCTTGTGGTTCGAGCCATTCGACGTACCTTCTCTCCGATTCAACTCCTCCCACACTGGAACGAAGTCCTTGTGACCCAGATACATCAAATCCGGATCATATCGACTCAGCAAAACCACCCCATCCGCCTTCAACACATCTACACCCACCCCATCATCAGCAAACCCCTTCACCCCTCCCCTCCCAACCCAACTCAAACAAACTCTCCAAGAGCAAACCCAATCTCCCCCAAACACTCCTCCCCAAACCTCGGACTCGGCACCGCGGCAAAAAACCCATAGTGCTCCGGATCCTCATCGCGGATCCTGGCACTATACTCGTTCAACCTCCTCGCGAACGACGCCTGCTCCGCCGCGGTCTTGAAGTTGTCCGGGAAGGGCGCGGTCGGGGACAGGATGGCGGTTTGGACGCCGATGCGGGCGCACAGGGCGCGGTCGAGGGAGAGCGTCCAGGGCGGGATGTACCAGCCGGAGGGGTCGCCGCCGGTGGCGTTGAGGGCTGGGGACGGGGGTGTTAGAAAGTGTGTGGGGTTTTGGGATGGAGAGGAGAGCGCAGGGGGGCTGACCTTCGGTGTAGAAGGGGGCGTAGATGTGGTGGTGGACGTCGATTTTGGAGTTCATTCTTGCGGGTTGGCGGTGGGAGGTGAGTGCTGTTTTCTGTCTTCTCTGTTATGAACTTTCTCTGCTCTGCTTCCTCTTGGATCCTCATCTCTCCTTATATCTCATCGCCATGGCCATATCCACCGCCGCCACTGCGACGGGTTTGACGTCAACCTACTCTCCAGAACCACGCCTCATCGTCATGGCTGAGTATCCGCGGACACCCTATCAAACATACCATGGGCAACGAGCGAAAACAAGCAACTCGGCCTCTTGCCTTCGAATATTGATAACCGGGCGACTGCGAAGCATATGGACTTCGGCTCGCCGAGAAACGATCCGGGCCCGAAGCCGACTCGGTATTCCGAGATTTCGCTGTATTTCCACTTCGGGACACGCAGCCTGATCAACAAACTTGTCAGCCTCCATCGCATAGAGGGCATTGGCAACTTGAGTGAAAGCCTTGAGTCTGAGGTTGTTGATAAGGAGGAGATTCGAAAGTCTTTTGGAGGGGATTTCGGATGGAATGGGAATGTCTCTGCATGACAATGGCACCCTCGCCGATACTTGTCGAATACGATACTGGCATCGGATAGGCAGAGGTTGAGCGATGTCTGGCGAAGGTCATGTCGAGGGGTTTCGCAGCGACTGAAACCGGAGGGCGAGTTGGCTCCTGTATGAGGGCTGTTAGATCTTCTGAACTTGAACGGCAAATCAATGACTTGATATTCTGAATTATTTACCCATTCACGAACAGCTGATGCAAGCCTACGGGCTCAAGTCCTTTTGACCAGCCCTGAATCGTTCCGTGTTCCCTCTTGTGGACCCGGCAAATATCTAAGCCAGCTTCCTCATCTGCTCACCCGCCCTACGAGCAGCCTCTCTCAGACTCTGCTCGAGCTGAGCGTCGGCCGCCAACTCGTCGAACCTCTTCTGCCAAAGCCTCCATCGCTCAGGGCAAAATCCATGCTTCCCCTCCCACAACGGACCTCCCTTGCCCGGCTGGGCTCCTCTATCCGGTGGGAAGTCATCTTCGCATTGTTTCAATGACTTGCCAGCCAGATGAATCCACGCCGCGGCGGCGGGAAGGAACGCATCGAGAGGTTCGGTGTCCTGGTTTCTCTGAGACACTGTGCGTTCCAGTGCGTCTCTCATAGTCCACAGTGCGAACATGGAGTAGTCAAAGTGACGACTGTCGACTTCGAAGAGCTTGGCGGCGAACTGGTTGACGTGGACGAAAGCGTCAATGCCATCTTGCCGTTCTTTGCCATCTGGAGCGAGTTCCAGAGCTAGTTGCAGTTAGCAAGATGAGACTCTTTCCAAGGAGAACGGATCTATCCAATGACTCACCATTCCACTCATGGTTGAACTCCATCCCCAGCCCGGGCATTTCTTGCCACACACCCCCCTTCTCGCCCTCTGGTGCAGGCAGCGTGACTATCGCCTGCAGCAGCTCCACTAGTTTCTCCTGCATCTCGGGGTTCTCACGCGCAGCGACGAGCACGCACGCCCACGTGATTTCGAGGCCCTCGTCCAGGCTCTCTCTGTCTGCCACAGTTGCATTTGCTAGCTGCTCTGCAGCGACAGCGGGAGTCACACTGCCGTCGAACAGCTTTTCCAGCACGTGTCGCCTGCTGTTGAAATTTTCGAACGTGAGCGGGGGGCGTTGGGCCATGTTGCCGTGGTATGATTGGAAAGGTTTGTGATTTCTGCTTGTGTAGAAGAGACTTGTCCTGCTCGTCTCGATTCTCGGACGTTTCTCCGGAGTGATGGCGGGAGATGTTGTTTGCTACTGGTGTCGAGTACGAGAGAGGAGTTGGACGCCTTGCAGGTTCCACGACGAATGTGGCGAATCGAGTCGACCGCGTAAAGCTTGTCGACCGCACTTCGCGACAGCGTAGAAACATCAACGATAGTTCCGTTAATTGTCGACTCTGTTCAACTTCTTCTTTCGTGGTTGTGAAAAGAGAATGCAGAAGCGACACCTTTCACGCCTTGACTTGTGCAGCAAATTGAGAGCAGCACCCTTTCGACAACGGCCTCCTAATGCATATAATAACTGAGCAAGTAGGCCTACGAGGGAAGCTTGCTAGTGCTAAGATCGACTAAGTTGGAACTATTCATTCTTCTCCACGGACTCTGGTTGTGAAAACCTACGTCTATACGAATCCACCATGATGATTGAACGCCTTCCTCATACAGTATCTCCTTCCTCGTTCAGTATCCCCTGAGTAATGGACTACTGTGGGCCACCCACGTGTGCGGACCATTGATCCAAAGAACAACACGTAGCGTTCCGCGGAGCACAACAAGCGCGAGGCGTCTTACTATATCATGTTCAAGACATCTAATGGACATGTGACGGTGGCATGCACGGTACAGAGTGTAATGCAACACCCTTCTGCTCCTGCTATTCTGGTGCAAGACATCGAGCGATCATCCGGCAACTGGTGTTAGCGTTCGAAGCACCGGCGACAATAGTGCCTCAGCAGTAGTGTAATGTCTTCCGCAGGCAAAGGTATTTGAACGTCTCTTTCGGGCGCGTTCAATCCAAGAGTCATCCATTCGCTTTCACTCGTTTACCTGCTCTTACCAGTACCAGCCGCATCCATCCCAAGATGATGTTCACAACCCTCCTCCCAATCGCCCTTATCGGCCTTGTCTCGGCCAGCCCGGTCCCAGCAGGGGACATCGTCTCCCTCGAGAAGCGCCAGAGCGCCACCACTTGCGGCAGTAAGCCCCTCCACAAGGCCAACATTGCCATCTCGCTTCCGTCTCCAACAAGAGCTAACCGAAACCCCTCAAGGTACCTCCTACTCCCAACTCGCCGTCCAGCAATCCTACGGCGCCGGCGCCGACCACACCATGAAACGCACCGTCGTCCGCTCCGGCGGCGGCAGCAACTACCCGCACGTGTTCAACAACAAGGAGCAGCTCAGCTTCCCGGCGTGCTCGGGCCTGACGCTCTACGAGTTTCCCCTGGAGCCCGAGAACCAGGTCTTCACCACCGGCGATGCTGCTGGCGCGGATCGTGTGGTGTACGCCACGACGGGGCCGAACCAGTTCACGTACTGTGGAGCTATGACCCACACTGGGGCTCCGACGAGGAGCGGGTTTGTCCTTTGCTCGTAAAGGTATCGCTGGGCTGGATGAATGGCTGGATGGATGCGTGTGGCAGGGAGACGACCTTGTGTGTAGCTCCCAGCTTTGAGATTTCTCGTATATACAACAGCAAAGTATGAAATAGAACGAGACGGATTTCCAACTCATAAGTTTTTAGGGGAATGTTGCTTGAGTTGTTTGCTTTTTCTCCATGCTACTGAGGTCTTTGAAAGTAACGCCGCATATTGTGTTTAGATGTTATCTCATGCACTGGGAGGCTTACGAACGCAATGCTGCAAACAATTAAATCGCAGCGATTTGTGTCTGTTGTCGAAAGAAGACGTCTGAAGCTGCCTTTGTCTTCCCGTGCTAGCTTTACAGTCCTTGCGCAGCCCGGGCTCAGCCTGACGCGGAACGGAGAGAGCACTATGCAACAACATACCGCAAACTTGGAAATTAGGGCCCTCCCTATTTCTTCTGCCTCGCCTCTCCAAATATATAGAGACCGACAACACAACTGTCAATGTCCTCTACACACAAAATCAACCATCATGCCCAAAACGCAACCCTTAATAGACCTCCCAACCCCCCCAGTCCCGGATCTCCAGCTCGCTACCTTACTACACCATCACCCCAAACTCAACAACTTCCATCGGTTTTCACGACTTCATCACCAACAAGCTAGAAAATGCCCTCAGCTACGCTGTCCATCTCCTCGACGAAAAGCAATCGGCGATAAAAGTCGCTCTCATCGATGCCAAACCCCAAATACCGTACGTTATCCTAGTGAGCGAACCTGCAAAGTAGCTGATCGAAATTGCACTTGATGAAAGCCTATCTCATATCATGTGATTGCCAAGGCCGTTTGTAGCTGAGCCAGACTTGTGTCAGTCTTTGCTCGCACGTATTTGTTGATATCGTGGTCGAACGTGTCTTGACTGCAGACCTATCCCAATCTCTAAGTGGAGGGCCTTCCATTCATATGGGGATGAGTATGCAATATCTTTCCAATGTACCCGTCTACCTCAGCAGCCCTCTCAATGCCCCCAAGAACGCTTTCTGGAACGACAGATGGTCCTTCTAGCAGCAAGTTCGTCAACTTAGCTGCGCGCTCGGCGGTCGACGTGACATAGCTGTCACTATTATGCCTTTGATTCTGTAATACGCCCAGGATAGGAGCAACTCCGCCTCAGACAGACCCATCTCTCGAGACGCTTCAAGTCGTTGGAGTGTTAGATTCGCGGTGGCGTCTGGAGCGAGCTTCGAAGATATGACGGTAAGAAGGCCGTAGTCTGCGTTTTCGGTCAGTGTTGTCTTCATGCAAATTTGTCCAAAAGGAGGTTGCGTCTCGTCGAAGCGTATCCATAGATGCAATGACTATAGCAGTCGCTTACCGTAGCTAACGCTAGCTACATATAGTCCTCCGTAGTTTGTTTCCTTCCCGTTCCTTTCCCAACCCAAAACAAACTTAGTCAACAACCATCAAGGTCCACACCACATCTCAACCTCACCTCAAGATGCTCTCCAAAACTGATTTCGACAATCTCCTCACATCTCAAGGCCCACTCGTCATCGATGGCGCCCTGGCCACTGAACTAGAAGTCCGCGGCCACGACCTGAACCATCCCCTGTGGTCGGGGAAAATTCTTCAAGACGAGCCGAAGAGTATAGAGAATGTTCATCTGGATTACTATCTCGCCGGAGCGGATGTGGCTATCACAGCATCTTATCAAACGGCCACGCAAGGGCTGACAGATCACTTTCGAATCAGCGAGGATGAAGCGAAAGCGCTGATCAGACGCAGCGTGGAAGTTGCACAGAACGCTCGGAGAGAAGCATACGATCGAGGGGTCAGCACTGCGAGCACCCTGCTCGTTGCTGGGAGTGTGGGTCCCTATGGTGCGTATCTGCACGACGGCTCTGAGTACCGTGGAGACTATGTCCGGACGCAGGAGGAGTTCAAGGACTTTCATCGACCGAGAATTCAGGCTTTGGTCGAGGCGGAAGTAGATCTGCTTGCACTTGAGACGATTCCGAGCTTGGACGAGATCAAGGCACTGCTCAGTCTTCTACAAGAGGAGTTCCCAGACGCTATTGCCTGGTTGAGCTTCACGACAAGGGATGCTGGACATCTCGCTGACGGAACCTCATGGAAAGAGGCCTTTGTGGTTGTCGATGACCACAGGGCGCAAGTTGTCGCTATAGGGGTGAATTGTGTGCCACTGGCTGGTGTTACTGAGACACTGCAAGGCATGGGAGCGCAGACTGACATCCCGCTGCTGTGCTATCCCAACTCCGGAGAGAAATTCGACTCAGCGACCAATTCATGGCATGGTGAGCGACCGGACGATGTTCTAGGCAAATCCAGCGAGCAGCACTTCGATACCAAGCCATGGACATCAGCCGGTGCGCAACTCATTGGGGGATGTTGCCGGACAGGACCAGGGTTCGTTACCGCGATATCATCCGACTTGCGTGCTTTGTGATCAACGAAGGACTGCAGACTCAGCCATTTGCATTCACGCAACGACCTCGCTCACGACTTCAAGACCTGAGATGGCGAAGCTCTGGAACATCTGCAGGTGTGTCATCTCGTCCTAGCTCCAAATTGCGTGACACCAACCCCACTTGGAAAGGAAAGTCAATAGCGACGTACCGCTGGACGAGATACGCCAGAGCTCTAGCATTGGAAAAGCTTCAAGAAGCTCTGTCCTCCCTTCTGAGGAGAAAGAGAAACATCATCTCTCAGCCAACATCAAAGAACATCAGTCAAAATGGCCACCGGTGCAGCAAGCGTTCCGTACTCCACAGACTTGGCTACAGATCCCACAGAGATTCAGAAGAACCTCGTCGAGAAGAACGCTGAGTATGCGTCGTCATTCGACAAGGGCCATCTGGCGCTGCCTCCAGCGAAGAAATACCTCGTCGGTACGACTGTTCTTCTCCTACTTCATGACGACATCTAATCTTCTCTCTAGTGACATGCATGGACGCTCGAATCGACCCAGCCTCGGCCTTTGGCATCACCCTCGGCGATGCCCACGTCATCCGCAACGCCGGCGGCAACGCCAGAGACGCCTTACGAAGCATCTTAATCTCGCAGCATTTGCTGGGCACGAAGGAGATCGTTCTGGTCAAACACGTCAGTATCCACCACAAGCTCAATGCCGCTCAATCTATCAGACTAACTTGAACATGTTATAGACCGGCTGCGGCATGCTCACCTTCACTAACACCGATGCTCTGTCTGTCGTAGCGCAGAACGCTGGAGTAGGCGTTTTGCAGTCTACTTTTGATTTCCAGCCTTTCCCGGACCTGGAGCAGGCTGTTAAGGATGATGTAGCGTGGTTGAATGGCAATGCGGCGTTGATTGGGAAGACAATTAGTGGGTGGGTGTATGAGGTTGAGACGGGGAAGACGAAGCGGATTGTTTGATGGGCGGGCGAGAGAAGATCAAGGAATGGGGGGCGGTGTGGGTGCTTTTGAATTTGCCAAGCTGGTTTTTGTAGTTGAACTGAATTTGAGCAGTGTAGGAATGGAGCGATTGGGTATGAGGTGCTTCCAGTACATACTCCGATCCCAACCCTGAAGCAGCTTCCTCTAGGGCCTGGGAGCGATCGAAGGACATCAAGACGTCAAGGTAAACTGCGATTTATTTCGCAAGCGGAAGGTTGGGTCTCTCGGCCTTCACACGAGCGTTAGAACGCATCTCGTACCCCACACGCTTGATGTCGTCGAAGGCAGGGACATGAAGAGCCATCTACATTTCAGCCTCCCATCGTCATTATGCTGATTTGACGCTTCCTACGGCCTTCTGAAACTTCCAAGGCGCAGATGCTGTCTAGAACATACTGAGGGATGCACTGTGCAGCAAAGAGCAAGCACCGCAGACTATCTGACCGTACGGCAAATTAGTTGCAGGAGCTGTGAAAGGAACGATAGGAAGAAGATGCTAAAGCTTTCTGCGACCTTCCCACATTCCCGAACTTTTTCTCGTCGCGCGGCTACGTTGTTGTCTCTAATTGCGACATCCACGGAAATAGATAAGCTATTAATATACATTTTATCAGGCTGGCTCTCAGAAGCTTCTGCTATCCTGCACGACGACCACACTGAAGCCATCGCCATGCCTCTACAGATTTCGGATACCGTTGCAAAGAATGCTGTCATGGACGGCATCGACCCCTTAGACCATTCCGGTGTCATCGAGTAGGGCCAAAATAACATCACTGGATTCGTCCTATTGAAACAAAATGAAAAACACGCCCTGGCTTCTCACGTGCAAGTCAAAGCGGCAGTGATGAAGATCGAAGGGCCAAAAAGCGACGAGGATGAGGATGAAGATGAGGATGGGGAAGGTGGTGTGCGCCTGGAGGAAGTGACCGAAGGCGCTGTGATGGAGAGTCGATGTTCAAAGAAGGCTGAACGGGACTCAGCACCTCCTAAGGGAAAGAAGAAGAAGACGAGACTTCCTGTTGTGAACCATGTCACGGAGCCTGTTGATGAGATTGCATCTCGGGTGATGCAGGCCGATCTGGACTTTCGGCATCCCCAAGCCACGCTCATGTTGTGGGCGTGGTGCGTCTTGAACGTGGCAGGGTTTGTGGAATCTCATCCGCAATTCCGCGAGGGGATTTCTGAAGGAGTGACCAAACTCCTCGTCAACGGAGACGGTACCACTGAGAGCACTGCGGATGACATCAGCGGACCTCGCCTGCAAGACGAAGGGGTCGAGAGCGCAGAGGCACGCAAAAGACGAAAGAAGAAGGAGAAGTGGTACAACCAAATGCGAGAGTCTACAAACGAGATCGCCGACCGCTTTCCATACCAACAGCTGAACTACGCCGTAATACACAATGTCACAGCATGGTGTATCCTGAACGTCGACGGCTTCGCAGAATCAGGAATGATACCACGGCATCAGATCCCCTCGAAGATTCAGGAGGTTCTAGAGGAGATGCATGGGCCGTACGAGGACGGCCCAGATTTGAGTAGATAGATGACGGAATGTCGTCGGTGAGATGGTCTCAACGGCTGTGGATTGTTTCTTACAAGCGACTATGGACAAAGATTGATGGGGTACAGACGCTAAAGAAATCTTGGAAAGCGATAGTAGGGGTCAATAGCGTTTGCTCATAGACGCAGCCTCGTTGTGGTATAGGGCTGGATCATCAAAACTGTTCGCTTCGTGTACTCTTGATGATGCGGATGTGTTTTCCTAATCTATCGAAGAGATCTTTTTCGAAAAGAAAATTGTAAAGTTCTCTATAATCTATAATACCGTAGTACTATGTTCGGTTCAAGACTATGTCTACGTTTTCTGGCCCCGCTCATCCCCTACCCCTTTTCGCAGGCAGATAGCCTCCAGAAAACGTCAGCCCCAACAATCGGAAATCACACCGACGAAAAATAGACAGATCGAACAGCCGTCTCGCCATTGTAACACCCCGTCTCATCCGGCGGAATCTCAAACACATTCGAAGGAGAAGCACAGTCGTCATCCGAGTACAGACCGATGCGATGACCCGAAGACGCCGCCGCTAAGATCGACACAGCCTCTTCAGTCCGCATACCCAGATTGATGCACTGCCCGGAGGCTCCCACCACCTGCCATTCTAGCTCGCCATTGCAGAGGGTGCCGCGGTATCCTTGGACGACAGAGCCGCTTGCTTGGGCGCCGGTCAGCAGAGCGAGAGTCGCGGTGGCGAGGAGCGTGAGCTTGGATGCCATTTGGCTGAGGGCTGAGAAGGATTAGTTGAGAGATCACGTGGATGTGGGCAGGTACATACCTGTGATCGAAGGCGTTTTCGGTACGACTGGTCTGTTCGGAATTGAAGTTGTTTTGCGGGTCTGTTCGGCGCTGTTGTTTCTTGTCTTTGGGATCTTCGCTCAAGCCCTTTATAGAACCCATGCTGGACTTCTCGACACATCCTAGATGTTGAATGAGACCACCTGGCTTGTTGTTGAACCCGGAAGATCTCCTCGTGAGTTGGACATGGAGCAGTCGACGAAGCCACGGATTGCATTAGCACGTCCACTTTGAGGACCCCGTTCCTGTGATGGTGACTTCGTTGCTGTGATGGTGACGCGGCTATTCGAATGAATCCATCTTGATCGGCTCTACTGACTACTGGACACTGTAGAGCTGTGCTATCGCCGCAGTCGCCATCTGGAGAGGTGGTGGAGGTGGTGGAGGTGGTGGAGCAGAATAGGATCTAGCCTTGCGAACTCGCTTTTTCATACTTACGTGGCCTTCTAACTAACCATGCTCCACTCCTCTTCGAATGACCGTCTGTACACTATTGACATCGAAGGAATCCTTTACGCACGATTCGGCACAGTGTGACGAATGCGGATGTACACCGGATATAGGGGTTTCGTTCGGGCAAAAACCGCCAGGCTAAAGGTTGTGTCTCTTCCAATAGACCATTGGACCACTTGGAATGATGGTCTTCGAGTGAGACTATCAGCAAATTGCAACATGTCACCGTGAAGGTTCTACCCTCTATTTCACCTTCCAGAGACAAGTACGAGATTGCCATAATTCGTGCCTCCATGCAGGACAGCCTTGTAGGGTCGGAGGGTCCCCGAAAGGGTAACTTTCCGAGGAACTTCGCAATGGCAGAAGTACGGAGAACACTGGGTCTGAAGTAATGTGAAGCGATGTGATTGTCGTACAGAAGCACTAGCTTGGCGAACGATCATGCAATACACAATACGCTACGTCGAAGCATCTGCGGTTTTTTTCTTGCGGTTCTTTCCCGACGAATGTGGATGCCACAGCCTGCTGGTTTCCCAACAATCCGGAAGCGTACAACTCGGAAGCGCACAACTCGGAAGCGCCTTGCCAAGCAGATCCTATGATTCCAATTCTCCCAAAAAGTCCAGCAAAGTCACGATCATCGGGGCGCCTCGTCATCTCTTTCTGATGTCTACATAAAGAGCCGTGCACCACTTCATGTCACAGTCTTGCACCATCACTCTCCCCTCCTTCGACATCAACCTGATAGAGTCTACACCTATCCTACATCTCCCACAATGGCACTCCTTATCACCGCCTTTGTAACTTTGTTTGCAGGCCACGCACTTGGAGCCAACATCACCTTCTCCGACACGGTTGACTGCGAGGGGATTGCGACATATGGAGGAAAGAACTGGACGTCCGTTCCATGTTATGCGCTCCCCGACGAAAGCGAGTCTCTGTCGGCATTGCTCAGCGGAGTCGAGGGAGCACAAGTCCAGATCTATGCGGACAGTGACTGCAGCTCCGAGCTACTTAGCACCAAACAGGACGTATGCTATACGGCCCCCAGCCGCATTGGAGCATTCAAGATCTCACCGGTCGAAGATACCACCCAAGGAAACTACACGAAGGATTTGGCAATCATCCACCCCAAGCTTTCCAACTACACTGGTCTAGCAGTCGCGCCATACGACATTGACAATATCTTTGTCGAGGCATTCATTGCTCTAGGGCTCAGGGGCACCATCGAGGTGCTTACGTTCGCAGCGGCCGTCGTAGATTGCGTGAGTGCGGCCATAAGCACTGTCGCAGGCAAGCCCGAACCCGTCGCAGTTTCGGCCTGTGTGCTGGTAGGCACCGCGAGCCTCTTATCCATTGCAACGCGTTTTTACGAGAACAATGTTGGGGCAAGGATTCGCGCTGCATTCCGGGGCTCGACGGGCCAAATCACGAACACTGCAGAGCGTCGCGATGTTCATTTTCTCGATGCTCCTCCGATTGGGTATGCCACTCGCGAACTCTCTGGCGGTGTGAATGTCACTGCCCCCGTCTATGAGAGCGGGTTTGGAGACGTCGGCAAGTGGCATTACGCAATGTTCGAAGACCCTGTCACCGGAACACATCACCACCACATCATCCACGAGAACGGATCGCCTTTCAATAAAAACGACAGCGACGCAACGCTCGCCAAGCGCCGATACGCAATCGATTCAGTGAGATGGCCTTCGGGTGGCTTTTATCTCCAACTGTGTCCCGTGAATGTAGGCGCGGCGTTTAGTGGTCTTTCCAACTCGACGGTGGACAACTACAACCTATTCTACGACCAACTGGATTGTTACTTCGCCAATAACTTTGACGACTCGATCACCAAGATCGACGCCGATCTGTACAACAACGTCGGCACGCTGATTGCGGAGTATGGTCTGGTGCCCTACAAGACGTACGTGGACGTTCCGTCGTGCCCGAAGAAAATCCTCACGGCGGACGAGGATTGCATCATCGAGTGATGTCGCTTGATCGGACAGGCTTGCAGTGTCTTGTCGTCCAGTCCTCTCAGCGGGCCACGAAGACGGTCAACGGGTGTGAGGGAGCGGCAAAACTCGCAGCTATGGGCTGAGCATCGGCCTGGTTCTTGGTTTTCAACAATACGACATTATGATTTGGAGGTTTCTTTGTTTTGGCTCAGCTCACGTATTTTTTGATTCCACGAACCTGCTGGCTCGAATGCGGCTGCGTGGCAGAGATCTTCGTAGCAATGCACACTCGTTTACACATTTGTTCCAACATACACGTTGCATGTCTTAAGATCGTGCCAAAATTCCTTTGCCAGACAGTGTTGCAGCGAGTCTGACCAATCTTGACGTATAGATCCAGCTCATGGATTGAAGGTAGGCTTAGGACATCGGGTCTATCGTGAGGAGGATTTTGAAAATAGAAGAAAGAAGTGAAGTTGGATTTTCGGATTCATTCTCCGATGCGTAGGACAACGGCTCGCTCGCCTGCCACTTGATTGGTTATGAGTCAAGACACGCTAATGGAGGTGTTTTTCCGGCGTGTTTTGACACAAGTGCTTTTCCGAAAATCTGCGTGTTCGTTTTCGTATTTTCTAAAGATGGGCAGCTGCAGAGTTTTGGGTCCTTTGCGTACTGTGTCTTCTTGGCTTCGGCTTGTCTCCTTGTGTCCTTTCCAGTCTGAAGTCGTCTATGTAGGCATGTGCCGTCAGTGTTGAGCGAATACCTTAGTCGAAAGGGGTTAAGCCTAGCTGAGGAGAGAGATCCGACGCACTGCCATCCAGTCTTCATCGGCCTGTACTGGAGAGGATTTGTCCGCGCGAAAGAGATGGGGACAGAGAACTGGAAGACAGCAAATATACAAAGAACGTGCTTTAGCTTTGGCCCCCAAATAAACAGCATGCATATGGCCCAAGCGAAAGTCTAAAAGTGGAAGGATCGACTTCAGCTCGTGGCGGCTGTGCTACAGTACACCTCACTGCCACGATGCTTGGATGCATCTTTGACCTGGACTTGATAGCGAAAATGTCTCCAGCCTGACAGTTCGCCATCCCGAGAAAACTTCACCCAGGACTTAATGATGGGAACGGCATCGAAAGCCCACGCTCAATACCTCTAGCCTATCACCCCGCCGCCAGCCGATCATGCCATCTCTCTGGAAGGCGTACGCCCTCTATCCGCTATGGGCTCTCCAAATCATCGTCCTCTTCCCACCGCTCTACCATCAGATTGAATCCATCTTCCTCACCTTGACACACCCTGCATGGCTATCAGGATGGACGGTCTTCTGGTTGTTAGATTTCTTTGCGATGCTGGCGTGTCTTCTGCTCGTGGGAGTGGAGTTTGCGAGGAATAGGACGAGGAGGCTAGATACGACGTCTTTCCTGAAGGCGAATGCGTACAAGCTCGCTTATTGGGTCTGGAATCTTGTATATGTCGCTGTGTATAGGAGGGACGTGTATGGGAATGCGAATGCGTTGTTGGCGGTCGAACATCTGTAAGTATTCGGAGCGTCTTGGTTACTTTGAAAGCGATGCAATACTAATTGAGAATGCGTAGAGCCACGTTTGCTTTAGGCTTTGCATACGCCGTACATGTCTGGTGGCGAGGGCGAAGACTAGGACGAACCCGAGAGGAAGCATCGGCCGAGGGTGGGCACCAGCTGGACGCGATCAACGTACCGAAGCGGCTGAATTCTGCAGCTGCTATGAAGTCAGCATCGCCTTTCGTCGTGAGGATGGCGATGTGGGTGAAGCACGATCCCGCATGGATGCACGCGCTGCCTCCATCTGTGAGAATGGTTCTGAACGTACCGTTGTGGCTGGCGAGGTATTCGGTCGGCTATATCTTAATGGTCTTGATCGTGAGTCTTGCAGCATGGACAATGTGGTGATCTGCTCATGCTAATACTTGGTAGCTACCCTTCACAGGACGCATTTCCGGAGAGCCCAAGAACCACTGGAATGAGAACAGTTCCCAGGGATTGAGTCAATGGGACTATCCCAAGCCAAGATTGTCTATCCAGGAGGCGTATAGCGATGCCGATGCCAGGCCACGGTTGCCAACTCCATTCCCACAAGGCGACGAGGAGGCGGCAGTAGACACACTCAGTCTTCGAACCATAGACGATGATGTCGCCCTACGGCCAAGTCCACGGCCGGCTCACAGACGAGCATTTCAGCCATCTCCGAACCGAATGCTAGGCCCACGATATCTATGTTTTATCGTCGATGATGAAGCCCGAACTTATGTCACCAAGAAGGTCGAAGACTGGATGTCACAAACCGGAACACGAAATGAGCCGGACTATGTCTTCATATCGTACACTCGACAGCAGTTTTACAGTCAGATACCGAACGATCCTACTGTGACTCAGCATGATCTCGTGAATCGTAGAGCCGCTGCAGACAGAGACCAAAAAGTCCTCACAGACTTCGCAGTTAGGGCTACCCAGGAAGCGCAGGTGCCTGCATTCTGGATCGACTTTGAGTGCGTTCAGCCGGAGGACGAGAATGACGAGGACCTTGATATGGAAGACGTTTACCGGATCTGCGATATCGTCCGAGGGTCACACTCTTTGACCATCATTTGTGGTCCTACACTCGATCAACATTTGGATCGTTCGTTAGGAAGATTGTCCACTGCGGCAGATTGGCTATTGGACTGGGGAAAGCGCTTGTGGACTCTACCTGAAGCGCTGCTCTGTCCTTCTGAACATCGTATATCGATATATGCTGTTGGAATTGAGGAACCTGAAAGAATAGCAAAGCGCAACCTCCCTGGCCGACTTTGGGATGATGCCGCGACGATTCGCCAACTCATCGACCATTACGAGGCCTCCCTACAGCTGACTCAACTGGAGCTGATCAGCATCGCACTTGAATGCCTCCAGCGACGACAGACAGAGAAGCGCAATGCCGGCGATGTTGCGTACGCACTCATGGGTCTTCTCCGTCTACGCCCCAAAGTCAACAAATCAGACTCCGACTTCCAAGCCTTCGCTCGCCTTTCCCTTGCCAATGATAGCGACATGATCCTCGAACGCTTGATATGCCTGCGAAGCCCCGACAGCGCCTCACCTTGGCACGATATGCAAGATCTGTGGGACGCCAAACTCTGGCACATCGACCCCGTCTTCCAAATCGCAGGTGTCGGGTCCAGAAACACAGTCATCATCGGCGACGCAGCCGGAACCAGCATCGATTGGACTTCCCTCAAAATGATCGACATCACGGGCACGGCGAGCTCATACACTTTCCAATGGCGGTACATTCGCCTCGTGAGCGCTTACTTCGTGGCTTACTTTTTCGCCTACCTGATCGTCGTGTTCATGCTCGCGGATCCCATACAGCGCGGTCGTGGACGATTGCAAGGACGAGATCCTGCGAGGGCCTTGAGGATTGCGACGTACCCTTGGATCCTGTGGATGTTGATGGCGATCCCGGTCCCTTATGTCCTCTCGGGGTTCTTCCAGGGGACGATCACTTCCTCACAAGCTAGGCTCTTCGGAATGGCTGGCGTGCCCGATGTTAAAGAGGTGGAACGAACTCTTCTAGGTGAGGCTTGTGGACGCTTGAAGTGGAACAATGATGGCAGCGTCAGTGAGCTTGGAGACGATGAAAGACCAATCTTCACGCTCGTCGATACGCTATCTTTGACCTTGACGACTTTCCGCGCGAATAAGCCACCCACTATGATGTTTGTCGGCGGACGTGAACGGGGGTTGTTGAGGATCCTGTTGTGTTCGTATGATGGTGCTAGACGATCGTTCGTCAAAGAGACGGTCACAAGGCTGGAGAGTGTCGTCAGCGCCCGTTTGCCGAGACTTGATCGCTTCCGTTTCTCGGTGCAGCCGGAGATGGAGATCGTTGAAGAAAGAGGACAAGACTTGGGAGAGGAACAGCTGTACGACGAGGATCTCATGGAGCTGCCGGATATACCCGAATTTATCTCTCTGGACGATTGAGACATAGTAATAGCGGTCAGGTGTCAACTACGATGTCTCGAGAGCAATGGCCCGTACCTCACCTCACGCCACCGAGCGTCACAGCCTTTGTCACGACATACTCATCAGTGCGCTGTCTGCTTCCCTCTCTGCCGAATCCAGACTCTTTCACTCCTCCAAAAGGCATCGCAGGGTCAGACACAAGTCCAGTGTTGACGCTCACCATCCCCACCTCCAATGCCTCCGCCACCCGATAGCACCGATGAATATCCTGGGAGTAAAAATATCCCGCCAACCCAACATCGCTGTCATTCGCCTGCCGTATCAGTTCTCCCTCCGTGTCGAGCGGGAACAGAGCTGCCACCGGACCGAAAGGTTCTTCTTGTGCAACCTTCATGTCAGGGGAAAGCATGACCGCCGAGAAGTAGTGTGTCGCCCTTCTGCACAGCGTCGGCGGCGTGCTCCTCTAACGTGTTGATTCACATGCAATCGAACAGTAGATTCTAGCTAAAGTCTCCTATAAGAACAAGACTCCGAGAGACATACTCGACAGATTCTCGGTCAAGTCGTGATTATTCAAATATAAACGATCAGGCCACAGAACAAGCCATGCCCATAGCAAAGCTGACCTCGCATTAAAACGCACATGTACTCCTATCCTGCATCACCTGCTGCCACTCAGACCCGCTCATGGCTTTCTCGGCAAAAGCCCTCAAGGCTGCTGGAATAACATCGCCTCTGCCAATGTCCAACATCCTTGCAATAAACACAACCAAATGAGCATCGAGAGCAGAAGGCCGCTCCAGATCAAAGAGCCACGAAGTTCGAGAGGTTTGTAGAAGGGATTCCAGCTTTGCCACGAGCTCTTTGGTATACTCCTCGTTCTTCTTCGTTGCCTCGGGCGTTAGGGCGCTGGCCTTTTCGGAGTCAAGGCTGTCGAGATGTTAGTCTTAAAGCTTCGTCTGGATGTGGAAGAGTATGTGCGCACCGTTGGAGCTTGTACTCAATCGCTGCTCTATATCGATCGCTAATGTCGCCGTCTAGGATCTCGTGCAGGTGTCCCTTGCTTCTGCCGACGGTCTGCGGCTTTCCTGCAAAGGTGAAGCCGAAGAAACTAATCCTATGGAGGTCGTGGAGTAGTTGAGAGATTTTCTCTTTATGGGGCTCCGGGATCATAGAGGGATAGGACTTCGCCAAGTACTTCGTGATGGCCACGCTGTCCGGCAATGGCTCTCCTGTCTTGAGCGGTACTAATACAGGAACCTGTTGTCCTACTTAGCGGTCTGGTTAGACTCATGGGCTGATACATCGGACCTCTCCATTGGCATTGACATCCTGCACGCTTGTTAGTCGAGTTCGTCATCCAATTCTAGGCCATGGCCGCAGCCTGACAACCCATGTAAACGTTTTACTTACGCAAAGGAAGTGCTCACTCATCTGCTCCAAGCTCCTCACAATATCAACAGGCTGCTCTTCAAGAATAATCTCGTGATCTTCATCGACTGCCGGTCCACGCAAGGCAAACGCATAACGGACCATAATCGAGCAGATGGAGTACTCGAAATGATACAACACATGAGTCGCCTCCTGCGAAGCCATCCTGGACTTCAACCCGATCTTGATGAGGTGTTTGTGACTCTTTCCGTTCGTTCGCGAACATATATACGGTCCCGGCAACCGAGCCAGATTTCTTACTTCCGCTTGCGGGCTCTTTCAGCGGACCTACCGGGACAAAATCCGTGGCCTTTCAGGTCTGACTAAATGACAAATTCGTACGTTTCGATCCGACTGGACGGACAAAGTTGCATAGGAAGTTTATTGGAGGCGCTAGTGTGGCACATCCGGTGGGGGATAAATACTGCCCAGGTGTGTTATCGGAATTTGAACGAAGGATTTGAAAGAAGATGTCGTGGATTCCAAGCAGTTTGAGAAGACAACACCGTAACAGTGGTACAGACCTTGTGGGTACGAGTATTTTGCTAGTCTTGCCGTAAACAAAGAACACATTTATGAGGACGGCATGCCCCCTATAATGTTCTCTGTACGGCCGCCCAAGTCTTGCTCGCGGCCTTGACTTACGAATTCAAGCCCCTGAAAGATAGACCCACTCAGACATGAGCTTTCTGACGCTCTGCCTCTCATCAATGCCAGATGTCTAATGGCCGACAAGAGTACGTATGTATATATAAAGTGTAGAACATAGCGTTCACGCGAGCGAACTAGACCAACTTGTCTTCAACCAACTCTACTCAACCTGTGTGATTGCATCTCTACCTCTATGATCTACACCACAGCCTCACCAACCTCGACCAAAACAATCAACACTGCGGCAAAAGCTCCCGTGCCCTCTTCTCGATCTCCGCATCTCGCACCAACGAGAAAAACGCCTCCATACGCAGCGTCCGTCTCTGGTAAGCCTCAAGCCACTTCTGCGTATGACCGCTAATCAACTTCTCTCCGCCTTCGCGGTTGACAAGGCGGACGAGATCCTCAACATATGCAATCTCTTCCCCTTTGCCTTTCAGCGAATGGAGAGCACGTCCTGCGCCTTTACGTTGAAGTCGGGCAAGGTATTCGTCCCTCATTACGTCTGTTGTTGGCAGGGGAGCTTTTCCGGCGTAGACTTGTGCTAAAGCCTGAAAGGAATTGATCTTAGCATGTGCTGTTTCAGGAAGAACTCGAAGGGTCTGACTTACCATCGCTTGGAACTCAAATAGCGAGAATGTCGCCACATGGAATGGAACGCCGATGAACGAAAGTGTTGGATCAGGGATGTACCAAATGTCCTGGTGCAAATTATGAACCGCTTGGCCATTCGTCACCAGCGTGGACTCATCCGCATCTTCAACGGGTGTATCGTCGGCGTGTAGCTGTCGCAGGAATGGCAGTGAAACATGATATCCGGTGCAGACGACGACTCTGTGTATGTTGCACAGCTTCTCGCCGGACTTGAGCGTTATCGTACCTGGAATGCTCCCATCGCTGGCCAGTACGTTCGAATCTGGACGACTGAAACCCTCGACGCCTCCGATTCGGACTCCGTTGTCGGGCAAAAGATGTGAAGGTAGATCATACGGTCCGCCTCGACTGGATTGATAGACAGCACGAGCGGAGACTCCAATGTCTTTGGCGATGTCGATAGAGGATACCCCGGCCCCAAGTAGAAGGACATTCTGTCCTGCGAAGCCATCCGGATTGCGATACCGCTTCGAGTGGCTAACCCTGTCAGGGAAGGCTCTCTTCCATGCTGCGAGACCTGGGATGTCGGGGATGTTTGGGGCGTGGTAGTGGCCGGACGCTACCACGACGGCATCGTAGTACTGTAAAACATCAATCAGTCATGGTAGTGGACTGATTGTAGAATGATGGTTACCTCGATTTGCTCGACATGCCGAGCATTGGTGCCCTCGCGCTCCAAAGTCCCGACATTGACTTGCCACTTATCACCTTCCTTCCGAACAGAGTTCACTCTACCTCGTGTTAGCGATCTTTGGGAATCGACAGTCGCGGGGATTTGTACCTGGTGTTGTATCTTATGGAATTCTGTACGCCGTTGTTGGTCGCAGTGTCCTGGATGTAATCTCCCAAGACATGGTGAGGTACGAATTCCTCGGTCCCAGGTTTCCACTGCTGGCAACTCAGCTCCATTTCGATCGTCGAGACATTGTTCTTGAGTGCGACATAGCCTGGCGAAGGTCAGCTTGGGCAGTGGTACGAAGTCCCTAGCTCGTTGTGACTTACATGGCCCCGGTGGCGCAAACTCCAGAGACAAATCATCGGCGGAATAACTCTTGCCGGGCTCTTCTCTTTCGTCAAGGCCCGGAGTTCCAACAGGGGTATCATGCTTAGGATGCTCCTGACTCGAATACAGCCTTTCGAACTCAGGGGAATCTCCGACAGACGGAGTTACAGACGGATAAGCAGCATCGTTTGAACTCCGTTCATCGTAGACCCTATGTGACACATGGTGTTAGCATGCTCGTCCGTGCTGGGCCTTAGACGCTCCAGCCTGACCAGACGCCACCTGCTCTTGAAGTCCTCTCGAAGATCGTCACATCGAGACCAGCATGTTTCAAGTGAACAGCCGCTGAGACGCCACTGACACCGGCTCCGATGACTGCCTGTCTTGATGTCAGCAAGAGCTTCCACATCCACGTGGAGGTAGGTGAAGCTTACAACAGTGCGCACGTGCAAGGTAGTATCTGCCATGTCGGAAAAAGGACATGCAGTACTGAGAATTGCGATTGGACCGTCCCAAGTATACTCGATGCTACGGAAGGACTTGTCAAACGGACACAAGATTTCTCTGGGTTTGGTTCCTGATTACGAAACATTTGGGAACGTAAGATTGGAGACCCTATTGCGTGATATGCAGGTCCGACCAGTACATAACGCCACTATCAATGCTTGTCAACTCGTTCACTCGTTCAATCCTCACACTCTCTCGCACTTGTGCAGTAAATGGCGACATGTATACTAAGCTCATAAAACTAGTTTCAGTGTCTTTACTATATGCCTTGAGATTTATATTTCCTCCTTGTGAAGCGCTTACGCCTTAGCGTCAACGATGACTTCCTCCGCAAGCTCCCCGTCAGACTCACGCTTATGTGAACCGATCTGTCTCTGATGCAACCATCTAGTCAACATCGCCGTTCCCATCATGAGCACTGCCAGACATGAGACTGTGATATATCCTTTCTGGTATTCCGGAGCATCCGTCTGCTTCCAAACGAGGAGTGGTAACCATGCTTGGACGACGTATGCGATCTCGTTCATTGACCCTGCAAGTAAGATGGAAAGTCAGCTCTTGTCCATCGAATGTCTAGTCTGACATCCATCTCCTGCTCTCATGATTACTCACCAGTGACCAAAGCTCTCTCTTCGCGATCATCAGAGCAGATCTCATGCGCCCACGCAAAGGCTAGACCAGAAAGTCCATATCCAAATCCAGCCAAAATAAAGCATGCCCACTTCCACCCAATTGGTATGTCCCACACAGCCAGCGACACACAGCAAAGTACATTCATGCAGCCACCGACGATGAATCCCGGCCAACGTGCGCCGCGGAAAACTGTATCCGAAGTCCAAGCATAGGCAAGCGTTGTGACGATCTGCACGGCGAATGTCGTTGTCGGGTACACATTGATTTGCCAGATTTCATATTTGGGAGTTGTCGATGCTTTGAGAAACTGCGAGAAAGCCGGCGCCGAGGCGTTGTTCCCGTTGTTGAAGGTGATGTACAGCAACGTCAGCACATAGATGTGCCAGGAGCTGAAGATCTTCCAGAATTTGGCCCTGGTATATGGCTGTTTTCCTTTGCGGCCCTCTTTTTCCATGCGCTTCCTGCCGAATGCTCGCTCCTCGGCCGTCAAGTACAGAGCCCTGGTATTTTCCGGTTCATCTGGTAACATGAGGTATCCGGAGAGAGCAATGGGAAGAGATATGATGCCATCCACGAGGAACAGCCCTAGGAGGTTTAGTAAATTGCACGGAACAGAGGGAAGAGATTGCTACTCACATTGCCAGCCCCTGAACCCACCAACACCTTCAAGATGGTAGACGGCAGCCATCAGATACCCTGAGAACATCTGTGCGACAGCACTGGAGCAGTGGAAGATGCAAGAACGTTTTGCCAGCTCGTCTTTCCGATACCAGCTGCCAATGACATATTGCATGCCTGGGTAGAAGCCAGATTCTGCCAGTCCTACGAGAAAGCGAATGCCGTACAATCGCTCTGCTGTATTACATCGAGAAGTGGCGAATGTTAAAATAGTCCAAACCAGTTCCAGGCTCGGGATCCAGATCGATGGACGGACCCTACTCAAGATAATGTTGCTCGGTATTTGGCCGATGACATCTACCGGGAATGGTCAGCCAGTGTCGAGACGTCTTGTGATATCTGGTATGTCTTACATCCAACAGTCCACAATGTTTGCATGTAGTTCAGCTGATCGCCATAGAGGGACAGGTCTTCCTTCCTGCACGGCGTATGAGCCATGGTCCATTAGGTTCGAGCAGTCTACTCACATTCCAGAAACGAATGCATTGTTGATGTTCGCCTGATCGAGATATTTGATCAAATAGCCGAGAGAGGCAAAAGTAAGGACCGCAGAATCGAGCTTGAACAAGAACTTCCGCTCTTCAGGCGATTTGTCGAGGCTGTCCCAGATGTAACTTCTCCAAGTTGGTTTGACTTCTGTGGCAACGACTTCCTCAGCCTGGACCTGAGGATCTCGTGTCTTGTCGTCTGTGTTCGACATCGTTTCCGTAGCAGACAGGGACTGGTTGCGAGCACCAAGTATCTTGGTCTTGGAAGAACATCCTGGGCGGCAAGTTCGAATACATACCGGTCCAAAATTCTTATCACACCCACTACTACCCAGTCAGAGGATCGACAAGTCTTGTTTCTAGCATGGCCGTGGTCCGGCTGTCGGCCATGCTCGCAGGATTTCGTTGCCGGCAGAGAAGACGGAAGAGCGGCTGTGGTGTCCTCAGTGGGTCGTACAGACGTATATGAGTACTGCCATTCGACCTTGTGCTGATGGCGTGCTGTACCTTGCCAAGCACGCAGCGAGATGTCACCGGAGCTGCTTGTACATCAGAAGCTTTCGCTTTAGCCCCTAGTTTCGATAGGCAGTGTACTAGAGGTGAACGAAAAGGCGGACAGACGATATACGATTCAGGTAGAGCTAGAAGTAGACTTCTTTGTTCGTTCCAAAATCGTACGCCAACTCTTCAACGAATACTTGCATTCTGATAATTGTATCGCGAATGTCGACAAAAAGGGGTATCGGAGCCGGCCCGCGATGTCGTGCTTGCTGCAAAGATGTCGAGCTCAAACCTGGGGCTCCACGCCTGCACGAGCTGGAGAGGTCTTGTACCGCGTGCTCGTACCTGTCAATGTTGCACTCTCCTGCCAATGAGAGACCACTTATCAGTAGAGCTCGCGAGCTCGGCTTATAAATGGTATATTATCAGAGGTCATTGAAAGGTAATCCGAGTTCTTGATTGACAACTATCCAACATTCACTCGGTATTCAACAACGAAAGCCCTAGTTTCCATCATGGCTCCAATTGCAATTGATCCTCAAATCAGAGATGTCGCCCAGCCCAAGAAAGACACATTAGCTCTCCCGGCAACCACACGTGAGCGGCTTGATAGGGCCGGAATAGACCTCTCCAATGGGTATCCATATCGCCCAGCTCGACCATTGTACTTGGACGATGCATTTGCCATTCGCAACGAACCCTGGCAACACGACGATGCAGGTGCCAGAGCCGCCAAAACCGATAAGAATAAGACGGCTCTCCTCTCAGCGGCATCGAAAGTGACCAATCTCACGTCGCATATTGGAACTGAGATCGAGGGCCTCCAGTTGAAAGATTTGACTTCCCAGCAACGAGATGAGCTGGCTTTGCTCATCGCCGAACGATCTGTAGTCTTCTTCCGCGACCAAGATCTATCACCGCAGCAGCAGAAAGAGCTTGGCGAGCATTACGGCAAGATTGAGGTTCACCCACAGGTCCCACAAGTGCCCGGTGTTCCCGGTGTGACGGTATGAGAATCACTCCATACAACAAGTCAGTTGAATCCAATCTCATCACATATAGGTTATTTGGCCTGCTTTGCAAGCCACCGAGAGAGCAGCGAACTTCCGCAACCCAGGAGGAGCCAGTCGATGGCACACGGACCTCGTCCACGAACGACAGCCTGCAGGCATCACTCACCTCCACAACGACACCGTCCCCAAGATCGGTGGAGACACTCTCTGGGCATCAGGATACTCTGCGTATGAGAAACTGTCTCCAGAGTTCCGCAAGATCATCGATGGTCGAAAGGCAGTGTATCAGAGCGCCCACACATACCTCGATCGTAAAGATCCTGAAGCCGGTCCAAAGCATATTGAGCGTGTTCATCCCCTTGTCAGAGTGCATCCAGCCACTGGATGGAAGGCTTTGTGGGTAAATCGAGCATTCACGAAGCGAATCGTTGGCCTTGACAAGGCTGAGAGTGATCTGATCCTCGGATATCTTTTCGATGTGTTTGAGAAGGTATGTTGTGTCAATTCATCAGCACTCTCAGTTGGTCACTGGCTAATGCCTTATAGAATGTCGACATCCAAGTCCGATTTCGTTGGACTCCAAGGACCTCCGCCCTCTGGGACAACCGTATTACAATTCACAATGCCAGCTGGGATTATGAAGGTATGTTTCGGCGGCCAACATGCAGAACTTTGAGATTGATGCTGACTTGTCCCCCAGGTAGCGAGCCACGTCACGGAACTCGTGTTACAGCTTTGGCGGAAGAGCCATACTATGACCCAAATGCACCGTCTCGCAGGCAGGCATTGGGTCTTGAAGACCTTGAATGAGTGGCAAGATGGCACTGTCCTGCCTGGATTCGCCAAATCCGTTATAAACTTCGTGCGCTTGTTCGCCTTTCCAGCTTTTCAATGAAAGCAGACCCACCTTACGTCGCTTTGACAATGCTTTCACAAGTACCACGGGGTCCAGGCGATGTAGTGACATCGAAATCATACCCCTGAGACGTCTGCTCGAGCCCCTGGGACAGTCTGACCCGGACTACGTGACAGGCTCACCATAGTAATTCCGCTCGCCACAAAGTTGCCGGTTTATAACCCTCCTCCTTATAACTTGAACATAATCGGAAGATGCAGGTGAAGTCCACGATTCGCCTCCTTGCCGTTCAAAATCGCCGTTCAAAGGCCCAGGCACACACGAGAAGATTTTGCTGATCGAACGATGGCCAGCCAAAACCAAACAGCAAGATACCGCTCCTCGTATTTAATACTGACTACGACGCTGGGGTCAGACATACAGAGCGCAAGACAACCTAAAATCAGCACATCTACAGCCTCGTCTGCCTAGCTGGTGTCCAATTCCGGACTTTCGAAATTCCCATGCAGACACGGACCGCATAGGTCCGAGTAGAGAGGCATTGTTAGACACTCCTTTATTTGAGCCTCTTATCTCTGATCTACGGTTTCGCTTGGGGCCATGGAACGGTGGCGGATGAACACAACCCCGTCGGATTGATAATGCAGCCTTGTTCCAAGACTACTCGCCTGAGATATGCGAAGGGTTTTTGAACTGGATAGCGAGATGCTGAGGAATGAAGAAGCATGCCAGAGGTTTGGACTGCATATATAGCTAGCTACCATGGACGAGGGAAGTCACATTAAATCAACAACAACATCATCCTCTCAACCAGTCTGGGCATGCACGACCACCGCACGGGCCTCCACAATGACTTCCAAGCACCAAAGCTATACGCTGTACTATTACAAGCTGTCCATAGCCTCCCGGATGGTAGGCTATTCCTTCCCACTCCGAAGGAAGCCAAAAGACCCAGACAATGAGGTCTTGATCTCTCGGGAAGAGCTCATCGATATCACGAGTGGCGAGCAGTGCACGGAGCATTTTCTCTGCGAGATCAATCCTTTGGGGGCCGTGAGTCAATGAGGTTGATTATGTGATTTTGCCCTCCACTGATTCATAATACAGGTCCCTGTCCTCCAGAGTAATGATGGCCAGGAGACCATCCCCGACAGCCTGGCAATCACAAAATTTCTCGCTCAAACAGATTCTTCTCTGATCCCAGCTTCGCACCAAACCGAGATCGTCGATCTCCTAGAGGAACTCCACAAGATCAACTTCTTCACCCTGATTTTCAGCAACAAGCCCGAAGTCCCACGCCAATCCAAGGCCGCCTTAAAACAGCTCCTCGCCGGCGACATCAGCGAGAGGTACGCTGAAGCCATCAAGGGCAAGATAGAGCAGTAAGTTGCCCGAGTCCCTCCAGTAATACCTATCCGACCTTCTGCGTAGCCTCAATAAAGAACGCATCGCAGCTCTCGAACCAGAATACATCGCTGCAACAGTCAACAAGGCCGAGAAATGGCTCGCCAAGATCGACAAAATCGTCCAGTCGTCACGCACCACGTGGTTGTTCGGAGAGGAACCTACTGCCCTTGACGCACATGTCGTGGTCTTTGCGAGCACGATGGAGGCTGAGTATGTTGGGCGTGGGAGGATGACTCCAGAGGCTGTGAGGGCTTCTGAGAGGAGGGCTATGGAGAGCAGGGAGTGGGTTGAGTTTGAGGGGAGGTGGATGGCAGCTTGAAAAGGATGTAGGGAGTAGTAGGGTGGCTGTTGGATTTTCAATGGAAAATTTGTACGCGCGGAAGCTGCTTCAGTACACGCCTTCATCAGGAGAGACGCCAATGGAATTTTGCAATGCTTTGAGATCAACCTCATGGAAATGTAACAAACCATAGAGCTCCATCTATATCTCCCCACCGCCTTCTCTTATTAATCCCTCCTCAACACAGTCCTCCAAGCCCTCGCATCAACCCCCACCCCCCTTCCCTCCTCCCCCTCAATCAACACAAACTGATCCAACGCCCTCAACCCATAACTAAACAACGAAATCTCCGACCAAGTCTGACAACTCCCCTGCTCGAAAAACAACAACGCATCCTCCTCTTCCGCCTCGTCTTCCGACAGAACATCATAAACACCCTGCCACGTCCTCTCCTTGCCATGCACGAGGTTCGTGGGATACAGACGAAGAGTCGTCTGTCCCGGCCCCGAAGCGCCGAAGATGGTCTGTCCGATATTGGAGATGATGGTGTTGACGCCGTTGACGGTGAAGTTTTGCACGAGCAACCCCGGGCCTGAGTAGACGGAGAGGGTGATGCTGTCGTTTCCGGAGGTATACGTCCCTGCATAGCGTTCCTTCGCCTGGGCCTTGTTCGTGCTGTCTAGAGCTGGAATCAGGACGTCGAGGACTTGCGATAACAGAACCTGCACGATTCCTTCGCTCGTATCTGGCCCTGCGCTCGTCACCGCGAAGATCAGGTCGTAATCTGGGACCAGCGCTATGAGTGAGCTGTAGAGATTCAGGTTCCCTCCCTTGGTGTATACGTCGACGATGTGGCCATCACCTCCCGTTAAGTTCATTCCACGGGCGATTTCCCAGACTTCGCCGACGAAGGTGCCGGATGAGGAGGTAAAGGAGCGGGGTTTGAGCCAGGAGAGGGTTGTGGATGGGCGGAGGAGGGCGGTGGAGAGGATTGAGGCGCCGAGGGAGTAGATGTCATTGGTGGTGGAGTAGATGCCGCCGGATTTAGAAAACCATCTACGTTAGCCGGACTAGACGGCAAGGATAAGGTAAGGGGATATAGGGGTATACCTCGCCTCAAACCCAAGATCAAGATCTCCATCGCCCATCTCAGCCGTGATGAAGGCATCTTCTAAACTCAGCGGACGATTCACACTCGTGCGGTTCAACTCCAGCGGCTCCAGAATCGCCTCCTGCAAATACTCCGCGAACGACAGTCCCGTGACACGCTCAATTACAAGCCCCAGCAACGCGTATCCGACATTCGAGTAAACGGGCGTGGTGAAAGGCGCGTAGACAGGATTCTTACGGGGCCAGGACGTGAAGAAATCCGGAGAGACGTCAGTCACCATACACTCCAACAGCAAGATATGAGGGAAACATACCCTTCCATGTACAAGCCCTCTCCGTCGGCACACTCGAGCTCCCACACCCCGTGCCTTGCTCCGTACCGTTCAACACCGGCAGTCCAAACGCGCTGTAGTTCCCCGGCGCATTATCAATATCCTCATCGCCCACTAAACCCGTCACATATCATCGTCAGCAAATCCCTCTCCCTCCCAACAAAAGCCCATGGATAGGACAAGAAACTCACAATCCGCCGCAATCCCCCCCTCATGCCCCAGCAACGCCTCAAGCGTAACATCCCCCCACGCCGTCCTTTCCACCGCATCAATGACCTTCCTCCCACCAAGCGCATCATACTCCTCCAGCAACAACTCCGGAATATACTCTGTCACCGCATCCCCTAATCGCAGTAGTTTCCTCTCCGCGAGGATCTTGACCACGTACGCGGTGAAGAGCTTCGAGATGCTTGCGATGGCGAATTGGGTGTTCCCATCTACTCTCTTACTTCCGGTGGTGTTGAATACGGTGGGTGCGTTGTGGAATTCAAATAAGGCCTCCTCCGTCGTGCCGATTTTGATGGAGACGGCTGTGGAGTTCAGATTCTCTGTGAACGATTGTAGGAGGGCTGTGATGTTCGAGAGCGCTTGCTGGACGGTTGGGTTGGTGGTGAGATTTGACGCGAGGGGAAGCGTGGGTCCTTGTGGGGGACATTGTGCTCGCGTGTGTGTGGAGAGGAGGGAGGTGAGGAGGAGGAGGAGGGGAAGGGTGTGGAGCATTTTCGAACACCTTTCAAGAAGAAACAAATCTCACCCAGATGTCAGAAAAAGGACAAAACCCACCAGCGGTACGTCAAACATCCCTCGAGGACATACAGGCAGAGTGGTATAGATATACCCCCTCCACCCAGCAACAAGCAAGAACCCCATCTGCCGTGTTCATTCGGCTGCAGCCTGATCCTGATCCCCACAATCTCGCCAATCCACCAGCACAATGGCTAGGAATAGCCGCAGCTGCAGCAAGGTACAAGATCGCCCTAGTGTCCACCAAGCATATCAAGCTTTCCTTGACGACCAAAAGCCTCATCTGCCTCAGCTGGTTAGCGCTGGAGATCGACCTCGTGCTCACCTATCTACTGCAAGTCCAGTCTGGACACGATGAGGCATTTTAGCGGAAAAACTACGTCCAACACATCCATGCCCCTACCAGTACCCATTATCATCACGAGCACTTTTCCTTTCAGCCCTCGATTAGTCCTTTCTGCGAGGAAAAACTTCATTCCCATAAGCTCACAAACAAATAGACTTCTGCTGACACACCACTTTGGCGAGCTCTGCACTCATAGCATACCTATCAAAGCTCGCGGCCTTCCTCCGGGATGCTTTCCGCTTGACTGTATCACCGTTGCCTGCTCTGCGAGGCGAAGTAGAACGTTCGACGGATTAATAGTAGTCTCGTTACTCGTAGGAACTAGGTATGTAAAATAAATTCCTCGTCAAACTGACGACGCAACCAACGCCGACGCTGAATGCCCATATCCATCCACCCATTCCACTCCTCCCATATTTCCACATCTTCATTCTTCAGCCGAAAGTAGCCCTCCTCTTTTGCCTCTCACACAGGGATATCCAAATCCATCACTGCTACTCCTCCCCTCCCTCGACCTCACCCTCGCCCTCGCCCTCCGCATCACCAACCTCCTCAACCTCCACCTCCTCCTTCAAACTCGACCCCTCTCTCTCCCTGCCATTGCTACTCCCCGCACTAACCGGCGTCGCCAAATCAAACCCACTCCTTCCCTCACTGCTCACACTCGGCGTAGCAGGCGTCCCGGGTTCAAGGCTCAACTGCACTTTAATACTCAAAATCCACTCGTGCTGCAATAATTCCGCCGCGCTAGCTCGTTTGGCGGGATCTCGCTCGAAGCAGCGGTTCAAAAAGTCCAGTCCCACGTCGCTCATCTGCTCGTGCGTGGGCATTTGGGGCGAGTTGCCGTTGGCGATGTTGTACATGATGGCGAAGTCGTTGTCCATGTTGGCCCAGGGGCGGGAGCCGGTGGCCATTTCAGAAATGACGCAGCCGAGAGACCAAATGTCCGCGGCGCCGAGTCGGGCGTGAGGATGTCGGCCGCCTTTGATGACTTCGGGAGACATGTACATGGGCGTGCCTTGGACGCTTTTCTGGCGCCCGCGGCCATCCGGCCCGTCAACGACGACGGTTTTGCCTTGTTTGGCGATGACTTTCGCGGCACCGAAATCGACGAACTTGATGACGCCGTTGTGGTCGAGGAGGATGTTCTCGGGCTTGATGTCACGGTGGACGACGCTGGCTTCGTGGAGATAGCCGAGACCTTCCAGCATCTGCAGAGCGTAGACCTGGACGACGGTTTCGTCTTCGATGCGACCATGCTCGAGAAGGCCGGCGAGTGACCCGCCTGAGCAGTATTCCATGAAGATATAGACCTTGTCTCGGTGAGGCTCGATGCCGTAGTATTGGACGACGTTGGGATGATCGAGGACTTGGAGAACGCCCATCTCGTCACGGATCTGCGACACGATCGTGGGGATCATCTTCGGGTCTTGCAGTCGGATTTCCTTGACAGCCATCAAATGGCCACTATCCAGGTTGATGGCGGCATAGACGGATCCGAAGGTGCCACCGCCGACGAATTGTCCCTGCTGCCATCGTAGATGCACGTTACCGGCAGAAGCAGAGAGATGCGTCAACGCTCGATCAGCGTCGTTCGAGTCTTCAAGCACTCGTCCGAGAGCTTGTCGTTCAGCCTCGCGATCTTTCCTCGCTTGATCCAACTTCTCCAGCTCATCAAGCCACTGCATGCGTACAATCTTGGAGCTTTCTTCGTCGTCCTTCAACTTACCCACATCCAGTCTAAGCTTGCCAACCATGGCATCCATTCGCTGCTTCTCGGCCTGAGCAGCAACAGTTCCTCTGGCGCCCATGATGTCGAAGTGGCTGATGAGCAGACTCATACAGCCTGCGACCTTGCTTCTCAAGATGCCGTATTCGTCATCAGTCATGGTCAAAATGCTCTGCCCTCTTGTCATGACCATGGCAAATTCCAGAGCGACCACTGCCCACCGAAAGGTCTTTCGGTCAGACGCAACGCAATCATCACAGATGAACGACACCCAGTCGAGCGCCAATTTCGTGAGCTTGTGCTGATTGTCAAGTCTTCGCTGCGCATCCATGTGAATAGCCGAACGCTGTCCAAACTCCGTAGCGAAAGCAAAACAGGTCTGGATGAGCTCTTGACTCTCCCATTTCCGACCAGCGGCTTCCGTCTGCGAGCGTACTATCGCAACAGAGTCCATGATGGTATTGGAGAGCTTGTGCGCAGTCTTTCTTATCTTGGCGAGTTCCTGGTTGACCCGCGGCAGATTGGCACGCTGCTCGACCAAGACCGTGAGTTCGAAATTACCGACTGCGTTCTGGAAGGCCATGTTTGCGTTCGCTAGTCTTTGTTGGCTGCCGTCAGCGACAAGTCGTAGTCGTCCGGTCTTGAGATCCAGCGAGTGTGCCGACTTGAGCATCTCATTACCTACAGGTCCCAATGACACTTCGATCCTCGAACCTTCCCAAAGAAGGGGATTTTCTGGTCGAAGTATCACAATGTAAGGGTTGCTCGGATCCTCAGGACTGTCTTCGGCGTGGTAGCATGTACCGAGCATGCTCTGGATATCTTTCGATCGGTCTCTGAGTGCCGGACTTGCGAGGATGTACATCCTGCTCCCCACTTTGCTTTCCTCACCAGGTGTCAGCGGGCTGGAAGACGGGGTCTCGACGAGAAAATGGCCCGTCATCTTCAAGGTATGAAGAAGGTCCTCGTACAGCTCGCTGTCTATGTTGATGCTGTACTCGGTGGCATTCTCGAATCGCTGGCTAAGGATCCTGCCGAAACGGAAAATCTTTCGCTGGCGGACACGGACAGAGTCGAGGATAGACTTGTATCGCTTGTCCATCTCGGCGGTTCCAGCGACTTCATCCGGCGGTCGCTGAAGCTCTTTCTCGAAATGCGCTGCTAGGCGGCCCATGGATTTGGAGGTCAAGCTGGAGAACTGTTCGGCCACCTCAACATCACCTCCATCCAGGTACCGGCCCAGCTCGTTTGAAAAGTCCCACTCCTGTTCCAGAATCTCAGCTTCCTTGAAGGTGTTCTTGTTTGCCATGAGCTTCCAGTTGAGCATCTTGAAGTAAAACTTCAACGCATCGAGAATGACTGAGTCGAAGTTGTCGTCAATGCAAGGTGGTAGATCCCAACCTGCTTCGGGCTGTGCGACAATATTGTACGCCTCCTTGATTTTCACAGCAAGCTGAAGCAGAATCTGAAACTGCAGAATCATCTGCTCAGCAGTCATGACGCCTTGCTGAGACGGGTCCTTCATCTTCTTCGCATACGACAATCGCATGCGGATAATTTCCTGGATGAGACGACTCGGGAAGTTGATTAAAGTTAGTAGTTCCTCAATGTATGGCGGGAGATGGCGGTCAGCGAAAGCTTCGGCGTTGCCTATCAGCGTGGCCTTTGCCTTGTGGATGACCATATTGACTCCGTTCAGCAAACTCTTTTCACCTTGCAACGACTTCAGACCGTCCTCTTTCAAGATCCGATCAATGAAAGAGCTGTCGTCGAAGAGGTGGTTGTGTTGCTCGCCTTCAGGCCTGGTGCGGGCTTTCGTAAAGTCCAGCTCCAGATTGCCGACCCAAGCCTGAAGAATGCCCAATTCCGTGTTGATGAGCTCGGTGGTGTTGTGCCATGCTATGACAGCATCGCAAGTCTCTTTGTACGCGGTCGACGCAGCACGAGGGTGAGCAGCTTCAAAAGCCTGTCGAGTCGGGTACAGGCCTTCTATCTTTTCGATCTTTTTCACGACCTCCTGCACCTGCTCGACAGGCGATTTGCCCACCTCAGCCTCGCCTTTGATCTCAAACGCAACGATGCCCTCAATGGCTTGCTTGATCTTTGCCCGTCCGTCTTCAATCAACCGTTTCTGCGCCGCAATTGATCTGCCACAAGTCTTGGCTCTCACGCCTATCCACACCTCCGTTTTGAGCGTATTCTCGCCTTTATCTTCCGGCCCACCAATCAATCTCTTCTTCTCCTGCTTCACGACATCTCCAGTCAAGACATTGGCCAGCATCGCATGCCATTCCAATCTCTCGCGATTCGCGGGAATTTTCAGTTCTTCCATCGAAGGTTCGAGATCATCACCGTAGTACAATAGAGTATCCGCTTCGGCAGGGTCGTGGTCGACATAGTTGGCGTTGGTGGGAGAGTCCTCATCAGATTCCGACCCAGAGCTATAGTCCAAGCTGGGCGTCCGCGGCTCGGCGTAAAAGTCATCTTGTGGCGCATCTTGCCGTATCCGCTGGACGTAGGCCTTTTCCTGCGCCCTGTATTCTGCGTTGGGGTTCCTCTTGCTCCTGTGGGTGGATGTATTTCGTGGGCGAGTCGAAGTGTTGAGGGAATATTGATGCGGTCGTCTCGCAGGTGCATAGGCGTTGCTAGGTTGGCGAGTGTTTCCAGGTCGTGGTGTTCTGGTTGGTAGACTGCCATTCATAACGGCAGACCCAGGCGGTAGAGTCTCATACTGCGGCGTGGCAGCGACACTCCCGGGTCCCAAAGATCCAGGCCCTCTCGTCCGTGACGAAACACTGCTATTCGGCGTCCATCCATAGCTGCTCCAATTGGTAAGTGGAGTCACCTCGTCGGCGCCACCGTTGGAGCTGAAATGGCGCGAGCTGATGCCGTCGCTGTCGCTGTACGCGCTGCTGTCCTGCCCCGGCCCGCACTCTGCGTCATTACTACTGCTGTTGGTACCCGAGCTATCAAAGGTCTGCAGATCGGGCCGCCCCTCGGCTTGGATATCCTCCATGATGGTCTCGTGGCGCGTGACGGGGATGGCCGAGTCGGAGGCGTAGCGGACGTGGGCGCCGCGCAGGAGGGCGAAGGGAGGGAGGGCGGTGAGGGACGGGTGGTGAGGCGGTTGAGAGGAAGGTGGTGGAGGTGGAGGAGCGGCAGGCATCGTCTCGTCTTGATCGGGCTGGTAGGTCAATTCAAGATCCGCGGATTAGGCTCAAGCGGCCGTCGATCGGCCCGGGGCGATGATGTCGCGAACGAGTGGCGGTGGCTGGTGTCGGCGATGGACTTTGCGAATGAATGTTGCGGTGGTGTTTGATTGATGGATTTCATTTAGGACTGTATGTTATGGAGGTGAATGTTACGGTGGTGAGAGGAGCGGCGGTGTGGTGTTCTTGCTGCGGGCCAGCCGGTTGCTCATCCTGGCTCCGTGGCTGCTTCTGTCCACTCCAATCTCGTCGCCCACGATCCAGAGATACGCGAGCTCACGTGTAACCAACTCTCGGGCCATAGCTCCCACTCACATTCACTTCACCTCTCGACATCCATCTTGGCACAGTGGACGAAGATGGAAATCACAACTAATGGCCCCCTCAGCTCTGACCGCAGTGCTCCTCATCACACGCACCCGTCCCGGCCCCAAGCTGGTCTACCACTATCCAGAAATACCCGACATCAAATTGCAGACGCATCACGATCAAGATTCTGATGACTCCGAAACCGAGACCGATGAGCCTGCGGATAAGCACGGCAGGAACTCACGAAATGGACCAGCTGTCAGTGGAAACACCGTCAGCAACGGCAAGCTCACGTCGGGATCAGAGACGGTTCTTGGCCATTCGGTAGAGACGTTGGAGAAGCTGCTATCGCCTGGGAGGTGGTGTGATCAGAAGAAGTTTGAGATCTGTGTGAATGGTTTGACATTCCTCGGCCATCCGGTCTATGCTCTAGCAGATGGCGAGTGGACGGAGAGGCCGGCAGAGAATGCCGAAACTGCTGCAGCGAAGTTGAAGAAGCCTGGTCTGAAGGATCACCAGAAGTATGGAGAGTACCACATGTATCTTGATCCAGGGAGTCTGGCGACCACGCCTCTTGCCGGGACTGGAGCGATCAAATCGGAGCATGACTTCACACATATCCCAGAAAGTCTGGATTCTCAGAAAGGACTAGCCACGTCGATGGAAAGTGGCTCGACAGGTTCAGCTCCGGCTTCTGAACAAATGGCAATGTTTCATGTTGTGTTTGCGATGCGTCCTCAGGGAGCAGATGGCCAGCGAGAGGTTCCAGCAATGCATGACGAGGTTGCGAAGACGCTGAGCAGGGCACTGCATTACTGCCAGAAGCAGAGCAACTATGTCTCGAATGAGAGTAGGAGACTGCTTGCTTTGCGGGCCAAGGCCAGGCAATCGCAAGACTCGATGCAGGGGCTCTGGAAACAGATGATTGAGACGAGCGAATTGGCGTGGGCGTTGGAAGAAGTGTATGAATGCATATCCAATGGTGAAGTGGCAGGCATCAGACTCAATGGCATGGAGATGTCACTGCACATCACCCGCCCTGAAAAGCAAGAGAATATACTGGATCCCGAGCCGCTGTCTGCTCTCCTCCTCCTCGAAAGCAAAGAGACACTCCTAAACCAACTCTCCCACCCCGACGCATCGCCCCTCGCACACTTCATCCGCGAAATGACACCCACCAAGAACCTCCAAAAACACGCCACCAACCTCGGCATGCCCATCAACGACATCCTCTACCTCGCCCGCCACCTCATCAAATGGCGCAAAGCCCGAGTCATCATGCCCCTCCACCAACGCAACATCTACGTCGTCAGCCCCAACGCCCCATTAGAAAACCTCGCCCACCTCCGAGACTCCTACATCAAGCTCTTCCCAACCCTCCCGAGCCTCCCCAACATGCTCAAAGTCCTCTCCGGCAAACCGATCAAATACGGCCTCATGATTCCCTCCCGAGATCACCGCGGAGCTTTCATGGAGATCCTCTCCTTCCTCGCAAGACACGACCTCGTCGTGCAACTCAAAACCTCCGGCTGGCTACGTCTCCCTAAACACCTCCCAAATACCTCCCACCACCCCTCCCGCCTGGACTCGACGAACAAGAGACCCACCTCCGCCCGCGGTCTCCTCTCGCCTCGCCTCCGCGCTACCGAGGACGACACCCTCAGCATCCACTCCGACAAAACCACCATCGCCGCGCCCACCAGCATCAAAACCCCCTCCAACCCACCCCCTCAAAACGACGACAACAACCTCCTCATCACGCATCCCACGCACCCCACACCAGAACAAAGCACCCTCCTCGCCCACCTCCCCTTCGAACTAAGCAACGTCGAGTTCCGCGAGAATTTCTCTCTGATCCTACCGCATCTCGATGGCGAGCATGCTTTCGAGGAGATTGCTGCGAGGGTGGGGGTGAAGAGGGGGAAGGTGGAGGAGTGGTTGCTTGAGTTGGAGAAGAAGGGGTGGTTGGTGAGTGTGAGGTGGGTGTGAGGGGATGTTGTGCTGGAGCTGGGAGAGGAAGGCGGCGCGGGCTTTGTGGATGGATTTTATTGGTGCCTCGAGTCTTGATATGACTTGACTGGATGTTTACGGGAGTGATCCCGAATCACCGCCGAATGTACGAGATGGTCAGGGTATCCCATAGAGGAGGCCTTTCCCTCTTCGCCGTGCCCACGTAAGCCGAAACACACCTCACTAGCCAGTCCAAAAGCCCACAGGCCATGATCAAAGCAGACAGCTTCATCATCAAACTGCAATCCATAGGCTACGACGATTGCGGAGGTGAAGAGAGGGAAGGCTGCAAGGTGGACACGGAGGGTTGATGATGTCTGCGATCCGTAGTCGAACCGCAGTGTGCAAAACAGACCGAATGACAGGAAGCATATCAGAACCATTACGAGGATCCGCGAAGCACCGCATCCTTGTTTTGTAGCATTTCATACACATGAATTTGTCCTTCCTCGACTGCTATGTGAAGTGTCGTAGGACCGTAGGTTGAACCTCCCTGTAGCCGCGTTTGCCTCTTTTTCAACGCCGCGCTGGATGCAAGCTATGATGCTCCTCCGCAGTCCCGTGCCTTCCTTGTTCTAATGCCCAAACTTAGGAACGGTGAAGTTGGTGGGTTTAGACTGCCTCGCCACGCATCTTGCGGAAGAAATCCATGACGCCGGTGAAGACCTAGAAACACATCAGTGATGAGTCTTTCCGCCATAAAGACTCGTCTCGAACTTACCACCAACAGGATACCACCACCAGGACCCAGACGCAAGACCTTGGGCAAGAAACCCTTGTAAAGCGCACCGAAACCCTCCTCTCTCGCCACAAGACCCAGAGCCGGCCACGCCCAGCCATACTTGGGAACACCACCAGCAACCTTGGGGCTGTTCTGTATCCGGCTCTTGACGACATCCATAGGCGTGTTGAGGATCGTACCGACCGTACCACCGATCGAACCCGAGATCAGGTCGTTGCGCATCTGGACGGACTTGTCTTTGGTGGGGTTTGCGGGGAGAAGTGCGCGGACTTGGAAGATGCAGCCAAAGTAGCCGCTGTTCCAGAGGACGTGACGCCAGATGGTGGACTCGAGACCTTGGTAGAGGGTCCAGACACCTTCTTGTCGGACGATCTTGGCAACGCAGTCGAGCATGCCGTTGTACTTGGCTGCTTGCGCCTTGTCTGGGAGAAAGTCAGTATACCGGTCTGATGGTTGGTGGGAGGTGACTGACCTTGTAATCGAATCTTGACGAGCTCGAACGGCACGACGACGAACGCCTCAGTTGCACCAGCAGAAGCTCCCGTGAGGATCGAGAGGGACTGGTTCATCTTGGCGACACCGAAGAGGTTCCTGTAGACCTTGCCCCACTCGTCGTTGGCGGCGAACTTGGTGGCACGCTTGGGTGCCTCCATGAGGATGGGTGCCGTGATACCGCGGTAGAGACGCGAAGGGCTGCTCACGGTGTCAGTATCGGGGATAAACCCAATGTCTCCCAATTCCTGTGCTCATGTTGTCTCTGTGGTCCTGCCCTGCTCTGCTCTGCTCTGATTGCTGTTGCTGTTCATGCTGCTCTTGTTTCTCAAGACCTCCACCACCGCTCACACAGCACACATATCACACACGACTCTCACTTACCCTTCATTCGCAATGATCTTCTTGAAACAATCCAACATGCCGCTGTAGTGATCCTGGCCCGGAACAGGGACACTACCCTGGATTTGCCTACAACACCAGTCATTGCCACATCCTCATGCCCAGATTATGCGTGTCTCTCTCTTCTTACACTCGCGTCTTCACGACATCCAGCGGGTACATGACCAGAATCTCGGAGACACCAGCCACGGCGCCGGCCGCGAACTGGTATATGAAGGGGAGGGGCTTGTCGGTCGACATGGTGACGGCTCGCTCGAGGGTGGTTTGTAGGGATTGGCGGACTGTCGACGTCGAGGGGCGAGGTGGGCGAGGTGGGCGAGGTCAATGGATGACTGGACGTTGGAAGCCGTCGAGTATTTTGGGGAAGCTCACCTCGCCAGGGTAATCTCTCTATCGGGAGGCTGAACCTTAATGAGCGGGTCGGCCCCCGCGTTTCAAAAGCCGATCGATGTCACGTGCGAGTGGAATGGGAAGGTCTAAGAGAGTCAACTTCACTTCTTGTTCCTTTTCAATCTGCTCTCACTCTCTTGGTATACCCATCCTCTTTGCCAGACTCTTTAATCTCGTGAGCAAGATACATTGAATCAAGATTAACTAATCTGTTGATTGGCTCTGATATTGGGTACGCTAATGGCTGGCTGCATGGAGGGCACCACGCGTTTCACACGAGAACCACGCCGAACTGCTTGCTTGGCAATGCCCATATCCAACCTCACCCGATATGCAGTTTGGAGAAAACACAAAATTAGAGCGGTGACAAGTGCTAGGAAGACTGCAAACGTATTATCTGCGAGGCCTCATCTTCTGCACCTTTGCACAATCTTTCAAGTGACATCTACGTACACAAGTCTAATCTCCATACACACTACTTTGAGCATGTGGATTAATATAATTCGTCTTGAAGAAGGTGATGCAGCATACCAGCAGTATCGCAGATCCGAAAAGAGCTCCATATCAGGACGGGCAGACTTGCACATCTTCCCCGCCCTCACCGCGAGTCCCTCGCCGTGTCTGGACTCCGAATTGTCTTCCTTGATGCTGCATTCGTTAGGACAACCAAGCGCTTCAACAAGCAGCGTGAGGAAGAGACCATCGAACTTCAGCAGGGCAACGCACGGAAGGGCTTGGAGGTATGCCTCTTGAAGTCGAGTCGATTGGCGGTCACTTTCAGAAGCCAATCTAAAGTGAGTGAATACACATCTGAAGCTGACGCTAGGAAAAAAGTCAGTTGACAGCTAAACGAACTCATTCGATTTCAAGTGATGGCACTTTTGTTCACATGCACTTCACTAGCGGGGATCCAGCACAGACCACGCCCAGACGCTTTCAAAAGGCCGGCTTTACGCTTGGAACTTGAACCTCCTCCTCATCGTTGCCGCACCACTCGATCGCATCACCTCGACACCATGTCCGCCCTCCGTCCTTCTAGGCGCACCACAGCCGAGTCGGATATCGAGTCAACTCCCGAACGACCTCGGCGAGGAAAGGTCGTCAACTATGCAGAAGATAGCGACGACGAGCAGCAGTCCCCACGACCATCACGCATCCTCCCAACCAACCGACTGAAGAAGGATCTTCGCCGGCGATATGATGCCAACGCCAGCCGATCGGGACTTCTCAGGCTCCCTCCTGAGATCCGAGACAGAATCGTCAAGCTTGTGCTGGGAGGTCGCACCATTCACATCTTCTCCGACAAGCGTAAGGCCCAGAAGTCACAAGCCCTATCCTACGATGACGACTCATATGAGCCGGAGTTGCCTCGAGAAGAGCACAAGACGAAGAGCTTTCACACCCCACCTCAGAAAAAGCAAGCTGCTCGTGAAGACTTACGAGTGGCCCCTGGTGAGGATTCTTGGGCCTCGCCTTACGATCTCTCCTCCGGGCCGGTATTCGATGCTGAACATGGTCGCGGACAATACATCACGAAAAGTATGACGAAGAGAACCAAAGGAGAGAAGTCTTATGAGTTGCATCTCTGCCGCTCTGCTTGTGTTGCAGACACGACCGACGAGGACTACATGCAAAAGATCCAAGCTGAAGGCGAGGAACTGCGTCGCCGAGACCACACTCGCTGGATCGAACGACATCACCGATGCCGCCATGCCCTTCACGACGGAACTCACCTCCACATTCGCGCGTACACCCGACCCCTCGACCTCGCCCTGCTCAGCGTCTGCCGCCAACTCCACGCCGAAGCAGCCCTCCTCCCTTACCAAGAAAACACCTTCACCTCCACCCGCTTCTCCGACCTCCAGCGCTTTATCACCACCCTCGTCCCAAGCCAGCTCCACGCCATCCAGCATATCAACATTTGCTACGCATACCACCAATCCGACAACTCCCAACCCAGCATAGAAAACAAATTGAGGACCGCTTTCCGCAGCCTCAAGTCCCTCACCATCCTGCTGCACTCCAGCGGCGACTGGGCCTTCGAGTGGGAGCGCGTTCAGATCTTGGCCGATCTAATGCAGTTCAAGAAATTGAATATCGAGGCTGTCAATGTCTATCCGTACATGACGGATGACAACCTGCTCAAGTTCGACTTCTTCACGCTGACGCAGTTTGAGGGTTGGGCGAAGGAGATTGAGGAGGAGCTGAAGAAGGACTGGGACACGAAGGATAAGAAGGTGCTCCAGGAGATGAGGGTCGTGGCGAGGAAGAAGTTTGGCTTCTTCGATCAGTGGACTTGATAGCTTCATTCGAAGATCAAGCACAAGGTAAATCTCAACCCATAGAGACATGGAGAAGGAAGAATGGACTCGGAGTTCCAGACATCTTTGACAAACTACGATGATGACGACAAACCAGCAACCACTATAGAACACGACAACACAACACACAATCTCCGCCCAACACAACAATCACAGCAATCACAACAACCACACCTCACACCCCGAATCCGAACACCACCTAATCTTCATCAAAGCCAGCCAAACGTCGACATCGAGCGGCAACAGGGAAGTCTCAATTAGTTTCATGAGGCAACAGTTCCTAGCAGCAGATCAGATCAAAAGCGATTGAAACTCGAGCAAAAGAGCATGAAAAGAGGGCGTCCAGGCAGAAGACCGAGTCTCGACACCGATGACTCTCCTTTCGAATTGAGAAACAGTGGGCACCGAACTGGGTGGAGACGCCCGGTGGACCACACCCTTCATCTCTTGCAGTAGATACTTCTAAAAGCGACAACACCAACACATTCTCCTCACTTATGATTTTCTCGTGTCTCCCTGCCCATCTCAATTAAACGCAATCCCACAAACCGGCCTCGGCGTATCATCCCTCCCCTCACAAACCCAATACCCCCTCCCCCTCTCCCCACCACCACCCGCGCCCCTCCAAAACCTCCCCCTCTCGCTCTCATCAAGCGCAGCCTCCTTCCCCAGAAACCAATGTATCGACGCAGTAAAATACACCTCACACTCCTCCAGCACCGGCAGTGCCTGAACCAACGCATCCAAAGGCACGAGGACTTTCCCCTCCAGCCACGGCGCGAATTCCCCTCGCGAGGGACAGGTGTGCATGCAAGCGTACGCCCCGATGTTATCCTGAAAGGCAATTTTGAGGGACGTTAGGCGGGGGAGTTCGACGGGGAGTTTGGAAAGGATGGATGCGAGTTGGCGTTCGAAGGTTTCTTCGTCTCGTTGGGGTGTGAACATGCCCCATTCCCATGCGAACTCGACTTTCCGGATTCGTGAGAGTCGTTGCGGGAGGATGAAGCTGGGCAAATGGGCTGAGAGGTAGGGACTGAGGATGTGGAAGGTGTTTGTCGAGTAGAGAATTTCGATTCCCTCCACATACGCCTGTCGGCACGAAAGGAGCCAACCGATGGCGCCGACGCGAATCGTGGCTAGGAATTCTTCTGGCCAGGAATCATCCGTCATGGAGAGGGTGATGCAGCGGTCTTCGAAGATGCCCGGGTCATAGAACCGGTGGCCGTCGTCGAGGAAGCGCATCCGACGGCAGGTTGAGCCGATGAGTTTTGCTGGTTTAGGCTTTGGTTCTGGGCTCTACTTTCTCCAGCGATTGAACTTGGCGTCGCTTTTGGTGTTGGCAGGATTTTTCTGGTGGTACTTGATGTGCATCGTCCTGTTGCCAAATGCTGCCGTCAAGATCGCTATTCGCAATTCGGCACTGAGTCCAGCGAAGAACCTGGACGACAACTGAGGGTTTACAATTAAAGACTCTTGAGAAGACGATGGCGTGAGAGTCGTGGAGCGCTTCTCCAGTAGCGTTTCGGGTTTAAAAGATGCTGCATCTCGCGTCGATGATGTGGGAAGGACTTTCTTGCGGATCCACGACACCATTGCATCGGACATGATTTCGTGAATTGGGATGGACATTGGTAGGCAATCCTGGGAAATGGATGTTTATTTTGAAGTGAAGTCCAGAGCGGGACTTTGGGGCGGTGGTAAGGTGGCTGAGTACGCGCTCATCCTTCGAGCTTTGATGCAGGCGGCCTCCCACGGCTTGGCAACTTTTTATCGAGACCTTTCCTTGGACATTTATCTCGAAGGCTCCAGTGAGGTCTCCCAGTTCGAGGGACAGTCACAGCCCGCCCGTTTCAATAAACCGAACGCAGTCATTGGCGTTGGCTATGCCACCGTCTCGCTCTTCATATCCAACCACGCATCCCTTCCGATGCCGTCATGGGCCAGAGCCTCTTCCTTCTGGATATACTTCAAGTCTGCAATCGTATTACCATTAGCTTTCATCTCCTGAGATCCCATTGTTTCAAGTCATAGCCCCTGCTAGCTTCAGACCGCCCGGGTCGCCCGAATATGCAACAGCATATCTCAGCGGATGCCACGCCACATCTCTGGGTGCATTTGCCGTCTCAACAGTGTGCACCATCTCGCCAGTATCCACGTGGTAGATGTGCAGGCCCTTGTCGCCATCTCTCTGTCCGTCCGTGCCGCTTCCTGCGACGAGATAGTTCCCGTCGAAGCTGAAGCTCAAGTCCTTGACCGTGCAAGTATGGTTCGTCAGAACGTGAGTCGCAAGCCAGCTGGTAGTATCCCACAACGTGATAAGGCTGTCCGAGCCACCGACCGCGAGAAAGTTGCCAGTGGGAGACATTTGCACCGAGTATGTGCTGCTGCTGTGTGCGTACAAAGTATGGAGCACATTCATGGAAGGGTAGTCCAGGATCTTAACAGGTCCCTCTGAAGTAGTTGCGAAGACTTCTCGGCCGGAGTTGGAAAAGGTCATCTGGTTGAAGTTGCCCTTGCCCTTGATCGGCGTGCGGTCTGCAGTGTCCATGTCGTAGCGAGTGGTGTTTGATGCGGAGGCAGTGTCGAAGATGGCGACATTCGAGCGTCTAATGTCGAGAGCCATGACTACGTCGTCATGGCGCCCGGCGAGCAGCTCGGTACCATTCGGGTGCCATGTCAAGAACAGGCCCTTGTCACCAATCTTGTGCTCTCCTGCCTTTGGTGTGACTCCTCCCTTGTTCGCAGCAGTCCCTCCGCCAGCGACAATGCCAGTCCCTCCTCCTGGTAATCTCACATCCCACAACTTGACCAGGCCATCTGCAGCCGTGCTAGCCAGTAGTCCCTCATTTCTAGGATTGAACTGCAATCTCTCAATGACACTGCCATGTGCTCCGTTCTTTCCCACATTTTCTCTCAATTCCGTAGAGTTCTTGACATCCGGTCGATCGGGGTTCCACGCGCGGATGTTGATGCCGGTGCTATGGGCGACCATAGACCCAGTGGGCGACCATGTTACGCTCTTGATGTTCGGGACGAGGGTGGAGGCTTTGAAGGTCTCGGAAAAGAGTATCGGCTTGTTTTTGAATGCGCCGGCCGTCGTGTCCTTGCGCAGCGGTCGAGGACGAGGTGGGGGTGCCATGATGAGGCACAAAACAAGGCTTTCAATGCTTTCCGTCGAGTGGCATTGTGCAGACTCGGGTGGTGGATTCGCTGTTCAAGACGGCAAAGACAAGCGTCTCGGATGCGGCATGCGGCATGTGAAGGTGCGGACCGAAGCTTGGACCCTGACGCGAGCTCACGTGCAGCCGGGGCCGAGGACTTCTACCCGTCCTCAGGGGTCAACCCAATTTCAACTTCACTTCAATCGATTCATCGTCGAATGTCCGGCGACTTTGCATCTAAACGATCGTACACTAGTCATTTCGAGACTATACTTCTCGCTTCACTAAGACCACAGGTCCGCTATAAACGTGCCGGCCCCACACAACGTAATATATCGCTGCAATCGAGAGGATCCCCACGAACATGACGGGCGACCAGTTCAGCTCGGCCCTGCGCACATGAGATCAGCCATTGTGTACCTGGTGGGAGGTCTGCAACTTACGCAGTGGGATGAACAGTCACTGGCCAGAATGCGAAGAACGTAAGCGGCAGGATAAATGCCAACGACACCAAGTTCACGGCCAAGCCGAATTTCCCGAGAGACCAACGAGCTGATGGTAGCGGAGCACCAAACAAACGTCGCCAGACCATGCAGCCTATCGTTACATTGTAGCTGAATAGAAGCGAGACCACGCCCAGCGAGTTGATGGCGTTCAGAGCCACATACGAGCCAATGTTTATCAGGCTGAGCAAGCTGCTGATTACGACAGACACCAGGACTGCACGAAGCGGAATGTTGTAGCCGGGGGAAACTTTTGATAGCCAGCCCGAGAACGGCAATCCTTGGTCTCGTGCGAAAGCCCATAGTTGTCGAGAGGCTGTAGCCACTTCGCTAATGCAGGCTGAGGTCTAGAACAGTCAGCCCTCATCTTTGATTGTGCCGGCTACAAACGCGGGGGTAAAATGCAACATGGATGACATACCAACATGATGGCAATGATGGAAGCCATAATAGTAGCTCCAGCAGTGCTCCGCGTAGCGTTGTAGAAGACCTGAATAAACGGCTCATAGGTCGGGCTTGCCAACACTTCGTCGATGTCGCCGATACAGAAGACGAACGTCACGCCCATGACGATGGCCATCAATCCATTCGGAACTACAGACCAAATCAGAGCTTTTGGTAACACTCTAGATGCATCCTGGACTTCCTCGGCTGTGAGACACGATCATTAGCACGATGCGAAACTGCCCACGAGAAGGTCAAGCTTTACACATATGCACTGCGCAGTCATAACCAATGAGCACGCCTATTGGGTTGACCATTCCAATCAGAGAGGACAGACCCAGGTTTGACCATCCACCTGTAGTCGTAAACTTGAATAAAGTATCATGCACATTGCCACGAGGTGCCCTACCTAAAGTCAGCAATTGACCCGCAAAATCCAGTGAGAATACTCACATGACCCATAGGGGGATTATGATGGCAAACAAGCCAACCAGATGCAGAATGAGAAGAGTACCTTCGATAAGCGGCAGCCGAGTAGCAAGAAGAGTGTTGAACATGCTGGCGAAGAGGATGACCCCGATGGTCAGCAATGTACCGTGCCAGGCGTGGAAAGTGTAAGTCTCCAGATTGTTCAGTACGATGAGGCCCTGGATGACACTTCCGACCATCTACCAGCGCGGCATCAGCAACTGTGTCTCGCAATGATCACGTTCCAAGTCTTACGAAGCAGATGCCGGCAAGATATACCTGCCAGCCCTGATAAATGATGCATTAGTTTATGAACTAGAACCAGTCAGAACAGGTTCAAACTAACCATTGCTGTCAACCAGCCGACTGTGTACGAGAGGCCTTTCTGAAACTGTGGTGGAGCAAGCTCAGAAACCCAGTCCGTGAGTGTATCAGCCCGATGATTTTGCAAATGCCGCTGACCGCTTCAACGTACGATACTGGCCTCCAGAGGTCGGAAACATGGATGCCATTTCCGCCAAAGAAGCATAGACGAAGGTCATGCCGATTACTCCGGCAATCTGCACGGCCAGGCTGTTAGAGCACACTTCTCCTACAGTTTACACGAAGCTTTGGAGATAAGAAGTAGTCTCAGCAATAAAGCAGATATACTGACCAACGACCAGAATATGATAGCCGTGCCTCCATTCTCTAGTGCATACACTGAGATCACAGGCAAGATCTCCCAAGCTACGAGGACCGTGCTCGCAAATCCCAGCATCGTCGTAAATTTGAAATTCCGACGCAGCACCTGCTTTCGGCCCAAGACACTCATGTCGTTCTGGTCCGCCAAGGTTCCCTTGTATTTCTCGGGCACGGTGCTGTTGCCCTCGAGGTTCTGGCGGCCGTATACATCGTGCTCCCCGCGTAGCTCCTCGATGGAGACATCTTCCGACTCGTACTTTGGCATGGCTGCTCGAGCAAGACGAGAGTCTGTGGCACGAAACTGTGCGAGACAAACTGGCGAGAGGAATGCGAGCTCATCCAAAGAGAAGAGATGTCAACGGCTTGGGTATGGCCCACGTGCTCCTTCGTGGCGTTCGTGCAGTTTGGGATGGAGCTACAGATCATTGCTTCTTTTAGGGATGCCACCCCGTTCTGTGCAATGCCTCGACCATGCCCGTGCAGCCTTTCACAGCGGCCCGGCACCGAGAAGATCCGACGGACACGGCAGATCCAGAGCTTGCGAAGCTTCGCAAGCTGCAGACAGCCACTTGGAAGTGACCCGAGACGTAGGAAGCCAACCTAAAGTTACGCCCCAGCATCTTTGTCGGTCCGGCGGCTATCAAGGTTTCGGGATGGAAGCTTGATTTGATCTAACCTGAGCATCACATCATATTTGTGGGATGGTCTGCGGCACAGCCTGCGTTGGAGAGTTGTGCTCGGCACTTGCAGCGTGCAGACGGGATGTTTGATGCATCGTCAAGACCTGAGCGGTGCAGCTCCTCGGCTCTTCAACACCAGCCGCTTTCTGACGTGGACGTTCCGTATCACAACTGGCCCTACTAGACGACAGAGGCAATCACAGAGAGGCACAGCGAAAGGAGGGTCTCTTATAAATTGGCCTCCGAATTTCTCATGTCGGTCGTGAAGCTCCATGGTCAACTGTGACCATGGCATCCACGAGCCTGACCATTCCCATCACTCCGCCCGGACAACATCCTCCATTGGCTGTAGTCACACCGACCGATCACAGCGCTTGGATCATAATCGCAGCAGCGCTAGGAACCTCGCTTTCCGTTTTGTTTCTTGGAATAAGGGTGTTCATTCGATCATCAGGTGGTAGTCGGCATGGCCTGGACGACTGGCTTACGGCTGCAGCAACTGTGCGTTCGATCAAGAGCATCAGCGAGAAATTTGCTCCTGCAAGACTGACCAAAGAGCACAGGCTGTCTCCGTCGTTCAGTCTGGTCTTGTATGTCATCGCGACAGGCCCTCATCTACTCCGAAAAGTCTTCCAATTTCATATCGACGGCTCATTGTCACTGATGCCGTGATCGAGGCATCTCACTTTCGATGGACCACACCTGACCATTGCATCTAGGTCTTGGCCGCTTGCCATGCAGGGCTTGGCAAATCTGCGAGTCTGTTAACAGCCGAGGAAATTGTCTCGACCCAAAAAGTGAGAGAAACAAGCTCATGTCGAGAGGAGCCCTGACATATGCGCAGATATACTACGCTGGCAACCTGACTTATGTTATCGGCCTGGTCACGAGCAGAACGATAGTGGCGTGCTTCATACTGCGACTCACGCCCATCAAAGCCCATACTCTATACCTGAAAAGCACGCTTGCAGCACTGAGCGTATGGGGCGTCATGTTCGTCTTCGGCCTGGCTTTGCAGTGCGATCCGTCACACCCTTGGCTTCTTCGGGGTCGACAGTGCAGTGGTTACGTATGTAGCCCAGCCAATTCAAAGATTTTGCCTAGTTGACGTGTGGCAGTTCGTGCTCTGGGTAGTGTTTGAGAGTATAGGATGTCTTTATGAAGCGGCCGTTGTTGCCATGTCGCTATGGCTGGTCTGGTCGCTGAAGACGACTTTCAGCAATAAAATCACAGTCATCATTACGTTCGGCGCTCGACTGATGTATGTGAAGTTCTACTAGAAACTGCAACAGATTGCTCTCGGTCTAATGTATCTTATAGATTGCTCGCCATCGTGGCACTGAGACTGAAGAGCTTCAGTCGAAGTGGCCAAACGGACGACCCGACTCTGCTCGAAGCACAGTTCATCGTCTGGTCATCCACAGAGCTCAACTATTCGATCATCGCAGCCACTTTCCCCATCATGCGACCTTTCATCAACAATCTCGCAACAAACTACGGCGGGCAAGGCTCGGTCGACAGTTACCACAGTTCCAGGGCACCGAGTAGGATCCCCGAGTCCGAGTTGCGCCTCGACCATGACAAGGCAGAGCGAAGGGGTTTTGATCGCAGATCATCCAGTCTGCGGGAATCGTCAAGTTCATTGAAGACAAGCGTCGGCGAGCAACTTCTCGGGGGCGGGCTGCAGCCTGATAATGAAAGCGAAAGGTTTGAGGGTAACAGCCGTCGATACCAGCAACATTGAGTCAAATGCCTCAGTGAGCATCACGGGCTCGGAAATAGTTATGCGGTTGCGGTCATCGTCAAGTCATCCACTCATTAGGGATTGAATGTATCGCCAGAATATTCGTGGCTCTGCTATACTTGAAGCAACCAGCTCTCGTACTACACCTCACTCACGATTGAATCAATGTTCGTAGGCCGTAATTGATCCATTGCCAAATTTATTGGTAGATCGCACCTTGCTCAGAAAGGAAGGTGACCGGATCATCGGTGGATCAAGGAGCATCGGCGCATAGACTGTTCAAGCTCATGCCCCGCGGATAACGCAAGAGGTGCCAAGTTGTCCTCGTCAACGTGAGCCGAACACATTTTGATACTCATCTTCCCACAAAGGATTGTCATCATGGATGGAGAAAATGAGATGTGGGACGAGCTCAACATCGAGTACGAAAATGCCTATCAAGACAATCCCTTTAAAAAGGCCTGCGTAGCCAAAGCCATTACGCTGCTGCAACCTGGAGCTCGAGTGCTTGATGTCGGCTGCGGTACTGGAATCCCAGTGGCAAAGATGTTGGCGGAGGCTGGGCTCGATGTTGAGGGGACCGACGTGGCGCCGAATATGGTCAGCCTTGCTCAGAGGTAGTCATCCAACTGGCACGGGGTACGGGTTAGCGGCTCCTTCGCTAACGTTGTTCCGACAGGAGAATCAAAGGCACATTCCGCGTTGTAGACATGGTCGACTACAAACCTACAGGCACATACGCTGGCGTCTTTGTCATATATTCTCAGCTGGGTCTGTCCTACTCCGCCTTCAACACCACAGCCACCAGACTAGCACGAGCCCTGGACCCCGGCGGGATTATGGTCATTGGGCAATCGCCAGCCGACCCCGAGAAAGTCCCAGCGGACGCACCAGAATGGGACGATACCAAATCTTATGTATCAGGGTTCAACCTTCCGTTCATGGGCGAGCCTTTCGCGACGTTGATGTTCACGCGTGAAGGACAGAAGAGTTACCTGCGGTCGCTCGGTCTTGAGATTGTGTATGAGACTGTCGATGTCTTTCGTAAGTTTGGCCAAACGCTAGCTTCCATTTCGCATCCCGCCGCTAACACCAGTCCCAGAACCTCAGAGTGCAAAGGCCCACGCGGAGACTCAACAATATGTTATAGCCCAACGTCCTCTGTAGTCAAACAAATTGCAGCCGAGCTTTATTCTAGAGCCACTTCGAAAAGTCAAAAGCCGAGCCATAGCCTGCTGCTCCCTTTGCTACCGACTTCAGAGTATCCCAGTTCTTCCCGCCGATTCCAATCTCATAGTCCCAGTCCTGATGCGGACCTTCATTCGGCAAGATCTGCCAGTACATCCACGGGATCTCAACCTCGTTGAATGTCTGAGCCCACTTCCCAATATTGTCATCTCTCGTACCACTGGCCAACGGGCTAGAGGGGTTGCAGCGATTGTTGGAAGTGTCGAAGTAGCACGCACCCCATTCTTGCATGATGAGTTTCTTTCCGTTGTCTTGGGCCTTTTGGACATAAGGCTGTAGCTTCGATTCTGAGAAGTCGCCGACGCCGTATGCGTGGATCGCCAGCACGTCCAGGGCGTCGCAGGTGAAGTATCCAGCTGGAAGGGAGGCATCGACGTAGGCGCCACCGCCGGTTGTGACGAGGATGTCTGAGGTCCACTTCATGTTGTCTTTGATTGCTGTCGCCATGGTGCACTGCCACTGCTCCAGGGCAGGAACGTTCGACTGTTTATACTGATCAGCTTCCGAATTACGATGATCTTCCTGCGTGAAACTCACATTGTCGTGCATAGCCTCGTTCTGAGCCTCGAAAGCGAAGATGTACTCAGGACTGTTCCCCCAAGTCTTGCCATTATGTGAATTTACATGAGCCAGTACATGAGCGCTTCGCTCTTTGAAGTACTGAAGAGCATTCGCATCAGTGTAGAAATCGCCGGTGCCATACCACTGCCCATAGAAATCGTCATGTGCTTCCAGAGTATTGTAGCTATGCATAGAGATCATGAGTTTGACTTCGTAGCCTTTGGCTTTGGCCATGAAGTCGTCGAGTCGGTTGAGCACCGTTTCGTCGTAGCTTGATGGGCTGCTGCTCTGGAGGCTGTTGAAGCTGTTGATGGTTGTTCCCTTGATGGTTCCGGATTGACCTTTGGTGTGATTAGTCGGATGGTTGTTCTCCCGTCGCCTTGTAGTACTCACCATCGAGCCAGACTCGAAGCACTTTGACGCCAGCGTCTTGCAGGCCGGACAGCAGCGTGTCTTGTTGTGACGATGTCAAGCCGGCTGCGTAGTAGAGGTTCGAGCCGGCGAAAATCTGGGACGCTGAAGCGAAAGCTGATAGACCAGCTAAGGTAACGAAAGGAGAAGGAATCTTCATGGTTGCGATATCTTGGGTCTTGTTGAAGAATGAGAATGATTTGTCTCGTACGTGGGCTTCAGAATCCTCCTCAATATATAGACAGCCAAGTCTACAGTCGAGCAGTTTCAGCTCCTCAATATTGCACCGGCTTTAGTTCTCAATTCAGAAGCTGGATAATTCCAAGTCGACTTCGCCTTGAATCGCCGCTTAACTTAGCACACGGAGACCGACGTAGCTAGGTGTTGGTATGTCTAGAGACCCGCTGATTGATCTTCCCCTTGCAATGTAGAAGTTAGCGTGTGTAGCGAGGGCCTATCTTGTTCAACTTACTTTCAAACAGCCTAATGCAAGCGTAGTGTTTCGGAGGGTAGGCTTCCGCGACGATTGCGGAAAGGCTGACGTGCATGTGATCATCAGCTAAGCCTGAAAGGGCAATTTCTCCTGTCTTTAAGGTCTGTGCGCCACAACCTGTTTACCCTAGCATTTGGGACGGAGCTGCTCAGCTGTTTACTCCAGTCATCTGCTCATCGACTCTTACTCCAGTCGTTTGCTGAATCTTACCAACGGCAAATGCAGCTTGCAATATGCCACTGCCACAACTTCCCTCTGATCGCGATATCGTGACAGATGCTAGAAGTTTGCGTCGATGGGATCTTTGCTGTGCACTTCTTTCCATAAGATCGCAAAGCTCTCACCGCAAGCTCTTGGACTCCAAAGAAAGTCTTCTAGAATAGCCTCTGTGTTGGCGGCGGTTTCAAGGGTGTCTTGTTGTTGCAGAAGTAATTTTGCCAGTCGGGTTTCGAAGAACTTCCGATTTGGTGATCTAAAGGTAGCGAGAGCACCAACGCACAGTGCCCACAAAAGAAGCAAAGGAGCGTCGGAGGCCAGTGATGTGGTTTTCTCGATGACACTCTCAAGTTGAGACGCAAGCTGTATGTGCCAGTTACGATGGGGCGGCAGGCCGTAGATTACGGCACAGGAGTACAGGACAGCGGCAATGCGGGCGATTTCGTAGTAAAGAGCCTGGCGTGCTCCGTTTCGTTCGCTTTGAGAGAGTCCAGACCAACTTGGCAGGGCAAGAACCGAGTAATGCATGGCGTTGCGAGTGTTCATCATACGACGATATTGGTCGTCCTTCATGTGCGTCCCACAGTATTTGGTCATGCACCGATCGACAGTTGCGAGGCCATTAAAGGCTGAGAAGGTGTGAGTGGGTAGGCCTCCTGGGATGTTGGTGAAGAAACCTCGACCAGGTGCCTTTCCCCGCACTAGAAAGTAGCTGAGGATGTTCGGAAATGATGGTAGGATCTGGAGCCCAATGACAAGGAAATGATGGTATCGAGAAGCTGACAGACGCTACCATCAAGTCGGTCCTGCACGAAGATCAGTCAACAGAGGACTTGGTGTTGAGCTCACTCGATGCTACTTACAATGCAAGGCAGTTGGCCAAGCCAGGCAGCTTCACCTTATCCAAACCTCCTGCAAGCTCTACCAGTCTCGCAATAGCGCCAAGGTGTTCGGGAATAGTGTCTAAACGTCCATACACATCCATCCAGTAAGCGTGAGCTTCGTGTGCCTGAAATCCTGTCGGTGTCCCCATGTATAGCCTGCTATCTGACAGGTCATGGGTCGCGAGCGTAACCATGACGATCAGCAAGATCTCTAGATTCGCAGTGTCAAGGTTGGCGAGAAATTGTTTCAACAGACTGATCGATCGTCCTTTGTGACGAAGTGCCTGACCAGTATTTGAGTACGTAATCTTGTTGAGAAGAACGTCTTTGTGAACAGCTGAAGCGTGACTGAACGCGTGGAAAAGGATAGGGTATTCATGGAAAACGGTGAACCATGCTTTTCGTTGTTTTGAGCCTTCAAAGAGATGGCTGAAGAGAGTTTGCCCGACTGTTCATAGCAGTTGTAACGATTAGTTTCCTTGAATAATTGAGTTACAGAGATTGAATGTGTCTAGACACTAGACTTACGGTAGTGCGACAGTTGTGCTGCCTCCTGTGGCTCTCCCTGGTCGAAACTGTTCGAGTGGGCCGCTCCGATGACAGGACTTAGGACAGTGATGGACTTGGGATTTGGCATCGATCTGCTTGCTCCTCGGGACATGGGGTCCTTTGTGCGCTCATCTTGTTCTGGACCGTCTTGATTAGGGGCTTTAACAACGCCATGGATCGTTCTTCGAGCCGATGCAATGGCAAGATCAGTACGCTGCCGAAATTGTCGAGCACCAGACTGCGGATGCGGTGTGGTTCTGCTGTCGCCTACTGGATGCCGCTGTCGGATTTCTAGCTGATCCGTATCGCCAGTGTTAGGTAAGTGATCACAGTAGCCGTCGATAGCGACAATGGGCGTCGAGGATGATGGCCACATAGCCAGAATGTGATTAGTGATAGTCGAAAGTGGAAACCTTGAGATCTCGATTTCAAGGGCTGGCAAGGGTCTACGAACGCTCCCTGGCCCCTTATTCGTGGTGAGTGGAAAGAGTTATACGCTTGCTGCAGGTGGTATGTCAGCGATTACTGATGGATTATTTCGCGGGCAGGATCCACTTAAGGACCACGAGAGGAGCTTTGCGTTTCACGAATCGAAGATTCGACAACTCACAAGACCAATGCCCCCTCCTCTATTGTCGCGGACGTGTTAGGCGCAACAAAAGTCTGTTTAGGTATCCCCTTCGCGTACATACTCACGCAGTCGGAACGTGAGGTACTATACTTCCGGTGGCCGGTCTAGCCGCGAAGCATGCCGAACTTCTGCTGCATTGGTCACGCCCGGTATTGACAAAAAGCTAATCCGGTCATGGTACCATACGATGGCAGTTTGAACCACTATTTGCCTATCTGCCTCAAACGGGCGCGCAAAAAGCGTACTCCGAAGGCCAGGCTTATACGGAACACTTCGACCACGCCCCTGCTCAAAACCACTCTGACCATGACAACGGCAACGATCGTCTAGTCATCTGGGACGAGCTTCCAGAAAAATCTGCTACCAAAAAGCTCATTCATCGTTTCTTCGACACGATTGCTCGGCCTTACAATATCCTAGATCGCGAACATTTCTGGCGGCAATATGAGGCCATGTGCTCAAACCCTCGTGCCGTGAAGGTGTGCTTCGTCATAGAGGTGCTCATGGTTGTGGGTCTCGCAAATGCGACTTTCCCAGCCGAAGACCAGCCCTTGGGCGGCAAACGCACCGCGAACTGGTTAGCGCTCGCGTCATCCGTGCCAGCCACTGCCATGGACCTACGGGACTTCGACGTCGAGACAATCAGGTTGTGGGCGCTGATCAACTTATATCGCCAGACGCTTCGTGTCGATGACGTGCGATTTGCTCTTTAAATCCCCCTTTCGAGAATTTTGCTGACGTTCGATCTTTAGGTCGCCGACTACGTGTACACTGCTTCGACCCTCCACGCGGGCATTGTTGTTGGCCTCAACCACCCAGATACTTGGTCCCAGGGTCTCAAGCGCTATCAGCTCTGGGAGGCTTTAGTAGAGCTGAATTTGCAGGCATCTTTAAGCGCTGGCTTACCGCCAAGCCTTTCGCTCGGTGATGCGTCACTAGCGCCTTTGGGAGACGAGGCTGAGACATCTCCTTCGCCTGTATTATCAAATGCTGACTTAACGGACGTGCTCCGCAGGTCGCGCTCTATACGGCACAGGATCATCACACTCTTGAATAGTGAGATCCGTTTGCGGTACGAGACCATTGCGAAGCTCGATCTCGAACTGACCGAAACCATGGGAACGTCGGTCGGCTCGGGGCCGACGGTGTCAGGCAAGGGTCTCATCTTCTACTTCAGTGTCGTATCTGCATGCTACAGCAGGACGCTGGCGGCGCTGCACCGCCCTTTCTCACACACCAATGCCCCAGCTCTCCACTACTCCAGGCGCTTATCGGCGGCACTAGCGACGAATCACCTACAATCTCTGGACAGAATTCATTCGGCTGGCAGTGGAGAAGCTTTTGCCAGACTCATGTCAGAGCGAGGCGGCACATACATTGCTGGGGTTTTCAACTCGCTCCTTGTTGTATGCTCTGAGCTGTATCGAAGGGCACCGAGCCACGTGAATATCAGCCATCTCGACATTTCAGGGCACGAGGAAGGACTCATGTTGGGCATTGTTGAGCAGTACTTGCAACACGCAAATTCGAGCAGTCATTAGCAGGAGTCTCGGACCGACGTGTACCGAGCTGCATTTATGACCGTGGGGCACTGCTATGCCAAGGGCCAATTCAAGTCCAACACGAAAGAGTACCATGACATGCTCGCTGAGCACGCCAAAGCCCTTCAGTAAGGAATCATTCGGCCGATACATATGCCCAGACCGACGCCTGGGACTCTCGACCGACTGACTTCCTATTTGGTGGGCCAACTCAACAAAACATATGCAATTTCCAGCCCACAGTCAGATTACCCTTGTTCCAACGCGTCTAAGTCCGGATGTTACGACGTGACCATGGGCACTTCATGTCTATCTTTCACCCCATCTGTACTCTCAAAGATTACTCCCAATGGCTCTCCTACGGATCGATACGAAAGGCTGTGATCGTCAACAGCGATGGGCTCCACAGAAGATGAGCATCGCGCGAACATATCTTGTCGCTTTTCCACTGGTGAGATGCCTACATGCGACCTTCAAAGCAGTACTCAGTCCCTATGTCCATGCAAATCACTTCCACCGATCGCAGCAACTTCTACTCGGAAAGCGAGGATTGGCCTTTCGAATCAGAGAATGATTTCGTTTCCGCTTACACATCTTCGTCTGACTTATCGTCGCTCTCGGACAACAGTACTTTCCAGTGGTTTCCGTCTAACGCGACAGCTGGCTCCTCTGGTGCGGGATGGATGTCTGGCTTGGATCTCTTCGACTTCGCCAACGCGTCTTCATTTTCAGGGTTGCCCTATGGCCAGCAGCCACAGTCGGATGGCACTCCAGCCTTAGAAGCCAACTTGATGCCTTCAAGCTCCCAACTTGGCCGCAATAGAACAGCATCCGATCTGGAGAGGGGCGACAGTCCGACGACAGCTACATCCGGACCACATCCAAACACCCAGACCGTGGAACTGACACAGACGGGACTAGACCGTCGGAAGGCGCAGAACAGAGCCGCGTATGTTCTTTGTGATTACTGCTTGTTTTGTTATCCTCTAATATACTGTGCAGTCAGCGAGCGTTTCGAGATCGCAAGGAAAAGCACGTGAAGGAGTTGCAACGCCAGGTCAAGACACTCTCTGCTGAGAGGGCATCGCTTCAAAAGTCCACTCAAGCCTTGCGACGTTCATTTCACAGCATTCTCATTCAGAATGAAGTCCTGCGAGCAAAAGCCGGCATCTCCGAGGATTCTGTCGTGTCATCAATGGCTTTGAAGGCCAGAATGAGTCTGGTGGGCAACGGGGGCGATGATTTAGGCCACGTAGACGGATTTTCGCAAGCAAATGTCCTGGCTTCTTCGGAGGAAGACTCTTGATGGCCAGCCCGTAAATACATTTCATGTGAGAGTGAAAGCTGGCGTTCGAGACAGGGGATCTCACTGTGCACAATCTGTTGCAGGAAACACGGGCATTGGTGATCAACTCTTCGAGTTACTAATTGGTATAGAACAGCCATCTCCAACACAGCCTTTTCATAGCCACTACAGCTTTTACCATGTATCACTTCTTCAAAGTCTCCTTCTTCCTTTTGGGCACTCTAACGAGCCAATACAGTCCAATGGCCGCCGCTACATTGAACGCAACATAGACCCATACGATGCCAAAGTTCCTCCATCGATCACTGTAGTCCGAGCTGATACTCTTGAGGAAGATGTTCGTGTCGCTCCCCTTGCAAAACACACACTCTGACACAGAGTCCATGCTCTCTGGTGTAAGATACCCGCCGTTGTCTCTGATGTAAGGATCTAGGTAGGTCGAACATGTCGTATTTGCTGGAGGCATGAAACGGAGAAGCTCATCTGCGGAGCACCTGATGTACGAGTTGGCGAGACCAGTGGACAGAATGCCGGACACCATGTAGGTGAAGGGCGACACTCGATACATGAAGATCCAGAAGCCTGGCAAGGCTTGTGGTGTTGCAAGAACTCTGTGAGTAAGATCTTGTCAGCGTCGTATGACTTTCCAGAAGCGTTGCGAAAGTTACGTACCCACAGAAGATCAGCGAAAGAGAAAAGAATAGATTGCCAATGTTTCCTGCAGCCTCGGCGGTGTCGAATGCCGCAAGCATCATGTTCGTGAATGTGCCGGCGAAGTTCATGAACAGGAAGATGTACAAGAACATGAGTCCTCCTCTTTCATTAAACTGTCCCGCAAATTCGGCATTCCTTTGGAGACCGATCGGGTAGTACCAGCTGACGAATACCAAGACCGCCATGAGAGTGTTCCAAGGGATTTCTACAAGGATGTCCGACACGATGAACACCTGCCAGGCATACGTCTTGGAAGGCCGTTCACGAGCTTCGTAGAGTGCTCGACGGGTGATGTGGTGTGGCATGATTTGCTGGCAAAAGTTGGAGAAGATCGTCAAGAGCAGGAAGATGGCGAACATTTGGTTCTGCAGGCCTTGGAGGCTGTTGGGTGTTTTCCAAAATGAGAAGCCGATGAAGAGAGCCTTAGGTATGTCAGTCGCTGGTCAGGTTTGTAAAATTATGAGGCAGCGTCTGCACTTACACTGAGGAGACAAAGCGCAACCTTTGAATACAAATACGTCGGAGTTCGCCAGTACTGCTGGAAGCCTCTGCGGATGACATACCACAACTGTGTATTCAGAGGTACCGCATACGGCAGCAGAGCATTGGTGTCAGTAGCTGGGGCAGATTTCCCCTGCAGTGTCGCCTTCATGTGCTCGAGCTCAGATTTGACAGCCTGGCATTCGGCTGACGTTGACCAGATTTGCGGCCAATCCATCTTTACCTCTGGCTCGGAGCTTTCGGTCTTTTTGATGACTTCCAGCATCCATTCGGCTGGATTCTCCTCTAGGCGGCATTGTCGAGCTCTGTTGCTCTCGAAGTATTCAATGACGGTCTTGGACGAAGGTCCTACATCGCCGAAATACACAGTCCGGCCGCCCATAGTAAGATAGAGTAAGCGGTCGAACATCTGAAAGATTGGGGCCGAGGGCTGGTGCAAAGTGCAAAGGATAGCTTGTCCGTTGTTTGCTAGCTTTCGGAGGAGGGTGACGATCGACCAGGCTGTCTGACTATCGAGACCTACATGCACCAGTTAGCAGACAATGAGGGAGATTTACCCCGGGCACGCATACCTGATGTCGGCTCGTCAAGAAATAGGAGCAAGGCTGGACGTGCAGCGAGTTCAACACCAATCGTCAGTCGCTTTCGTTGCTCGACGTTCAAGCCTGGTCAGGGGTTAACCATGGCGAAATGTCACATTTCCTGATTTTGGGAAATATACCTTCTCCAGGTACGCCAACGACAGCATCGGCGTATGCTTCCATTTCCAGAATTCCGATCACCTCGTCAACACATGCCACTTTATCAGCGTGAGCGATGTCTCTCGACTGCCTCAGCACGGCACTAAAAGTCAAAGCTTCGCGGACGGTTGACGTAGGAAGATGGAGATCCTGCTGCTGTGCGTATCCTGTCCGTCGTTGAAACCCAGGATCCCGAGGTCGACCATCAATCATGATTTCGCCGGCGACTACACCAATCGTAGCCCGGCTGGCGAGAACATCAAGAAGTGTAGTCTTGCCTGCGCCAGTGACGCCCTAAGACTCTCAAATCAGCTCATCAACCAAGTCGGAGAGGATAGGCATTCTGTACCATGAGGGCAGTCATAGTCCCGGGCTTCACCCAGCCTTCTACATCGTCTAACAACTTTTTCTGTTCTTTCTTGATCTTGATCGTGTAGTTCAAATTGTTCCAGTGCACAACGGCAGTTTGTCTCTGAATGCCAGCCGAAGCGCTGATGTCAACTGTGGCCGCATGGGGACGGCTGCGTAAGACTTTTCCGTCACTATGAGACTCTTCGTCCAAGTTCTGCCGGAGCAGCTTTTTTCCCTTTCTTCGAAATAATAGCACCTCGCCTCTAGGCTTTTCTTCTTTCACATACTCGGATGCGAAGAGGTAGATTCCGCAGCCGAAGATCATCAGAGCAATCATGATTCCAAAGTTCCTATCCGATGTGTTAGCTCATTTACAAGCTGTCTGTTGCGTATGAATATCGTACCGCCAGAGATGGCTCGCATGGTAGTTGAAGTTTACATCCAGATAGACGTCGCCGTCAACGAAGTCGGCACCAGGTGAGGCACCTGTCGTCGAGCAGATCTTCTCTTCAGGCGTAGCACTAGCATATCCTGGTCCTGCAGGAACGAAGTCTGAGCACGGAATCTCGACACCGTGGAACTCATTGATCATGAGTGCCTCGAAGGCGTAGCCCACTGGGTTGAGGTAATTCAGCCACCGGAACCAGGGTCGCATGTACTTCGTCGGGATCGCGAAGCCGGTGTAGATAACCAATGCAAGACTGAAGACTGACGCCGGTGCCATGGCCTATTCATGTCAGTATAAGCCTGCAAATGCGGCGTAGAAACCTCAACTCACTTGTGCAAGCGTCTTCGATAAGGCTGCAATAGATCGAAAGTACATTGACATCGTTAGTGTGCAGGTGAACGTGAACAAGAGAAACACGAAGAAGTGTCCGGGGGTACGTCGCAGGTTCGTCATGAAGTACAGGGCCAGATCGAAACCAATGGTTGTGAACAGCTTGTTCGGTAGGTCACAAAGCATGGACGCTGAAGACGGTCAGTACTCAGTAGGTCAGCTTTAAAGTGGAGTCTGTCGCACTCACCGATTGATTCAGCGAAAGGATGTACAAATGCATACTTCGACTGCTTCTCCACGATGGGGCGTTGGGCATAGAGAGCCAAGATCTACGCAAGTCAGCAAAGCAAGGCAAAGCGTCGATGGTATATCGTACCTCAAGGGCACTCGAGAACGCTGCCAGAAGGATTGCAAAGAACAGCAACGCCCCTCGACTGTACAGGTGGCCAGTATCGTTGGGCAGATTGTAGAATACAGAGCCAATCACCAATGCCATGACGGCGTTGAAGATCACTCCCGTAATCAAGATGCCCATGTCACCTCGCAGCCTTTGGTAGCCCCGTCGAACGCAAAGCCTGATTTGCATCGGTAAAGAGATGGTAAATGGCGACTTTGCGCGTCTGTCGGTCGTCAGTAGGGACGAGCACAAGCTGTACTTAACTGACTCACTGCGTCTTTGCCTGTGAAGCTTGTCTTGATTGTTTGAACTCGTCAAGAGCTGCACCACCAACTGGGTACTGGTTCTTGAACTCTTCGATCTCCCGCAGCAGCTGTGCTCGCTCGTCGCTCTGCATCCATGCAGCAACGAAGTCCTCTGGGGTGTTTGGAGTCTTGCCTCGGAACTCTGGTGAGACTCGCCGCTCATCTGGCTTGGTGAGGGATGTAAGGAAATCTGCGGTTGTCTGGCGGGGCAAGCATTCGAAGCCTAGCGTGACGAAGTAGTTCTTTGCTACATCCGCTCGCCCGAAGAAAATTTGTCGACCCTCGTAGAGGACGGTGACTTTGTCAAAGACCTTTGATAGTCAGTCGTGAGGCACAGTAGCACGTTTTGGAGACTTCTTACATCGTAGATCGATTGCGATGCTTGATAAAGTGACACTAGAGCTGTCGACCCGGTGAGCTCTGTTGACAGCCTGAGAGTTTGAGCAAAGTTTAGCGCAGTTGCACTGAGGTGATGGTCAGCCTTTTTGCAGACAATACATTCACGTATAAAACCCACCTGTCAAGTCCGCGGGTACTGTTGTCCCAGCATTGCAGTGGAGCACCAGCGATCGCTCTGCATAGATGATCAGTGTTGGTTTGCTTCAGAGAACAGAAGATCATACGCTTCAGCGATACTGACACGCTTCTTCTCTCCACCTGACACTCCTCGAACAAAGTCGTTGCCGACCTAGAATGAGGTCAGCTACATACCGACAACGACTACCAAAGAATCATACCATGGTGTTCACGGTATGGCTAAGCCCAAATACTGCCATGACAACATCACACAAGTGTCGTGCGTACGTCTACCACATCAGTCAGTCACTTTCTCGCATGGACGCGATGTTACTCACATCTCGATCCACGCCCATTCGATTCCTTGGAGCCTACGACGCATCAGCATGCTTGTACGAGAGTGGACACCAATACAGTAAGACTTACTCTCGCATGGGCAGCAAAGTCCAACGTCTGACCCACGGTCAATTGAGGGAAATGCACATCGACTTCAGCTTGGTAAATGCACTCGCCTCTAAACTCCTTATGCATGACCTCTCTCGGAACGCCTTGATAGTTTATATACGACTCCGAGTCAAGATTTAGCCCCTCCGTCTCGCCAGAGATAGTTTTAAGGAATGTCGAGCAACCACTGGTGCTCGTCAGCAAACAATTCTAAACTTCATGTACTCTCGGTCGACTCTTGCCTTCCAGGCCTTCCAAGCACTACAAGCATCTCTCCACTCTTCACCAAGCCCTCAAAGCCTCTCAAGATGTTAACTCTGAGCTGCCTTTGGATGCCAAAGATCTTCTTCGTGAAGTCGACCAGGGCTAAGACTTGATTCGCAAAAGTCCTCTGATAGTCGGTTGGGTTTCCAAAGGCGTGCACAGACAAATCGCTGTATGCAACGCCCGCCACTCTCTTTGGGTACTTCTCAGAATCGCCGTTGACAATGTTCATTACAGACTCAAGCCAAGTCCTGGTATTGAAACGGTCAGATTTCGGGTCCAAGACTGGGTTCTCTGAGCCAATGAAGGGGTTAAGAGCACCACCTTTTTCATCCTGTGTGTCGGATATACTGGCACTCGGTGATGTTGCTGTAGACGCAGTCACAACTGTAGGGCCTTCTGTCTTGGGTGGAGAAGTCTGCGTGGTCCTGTTGTGAGCAAGCTGAGAGACTTCACCAGCTTCCTGAGTAGTGACAACAGTAGCTGCTGTTTTGACTTCCTTTTCTCTGAAGAAACTAGGAACTCCATTCTCGTAGACCACTTCCAACCTGTCGTCTTTCTCAAAATCACCTTTTGGTGCACTCAGCCACTCGCCATCAGGCATCTGAGCTACGCAACAATGCCAGGGTGTCGTGAAACCCGATTTGGTGTTGAGGAGACTTAGTGAGATCTTGTGTTCGCCGGTCGATTGGTGAATAGAAAGTCGAAGGTGATGCGGGTAAGCAGCTTTGACTGCTCCAGCGAACGCCTAATCATGATACTCTCAGTTTGATTCCCAATGGCAGAAACTTGCCATGAGCATCACTTACATATCCTCTTATCAGCATTTGCTTGGCGAGAAACTTGACGTTCTTCTTGTAGTTGGTCTTCGAGCGGTCCTCTGACAAAGGGAAAATGTATTGGAGATCCGACACCAGAAATCGTCGGTATCCCAGATAGGTCAGCATGGTGTCTGCGTTCGTTTCTATTTCGTGGTCAATGTCGATGTTGTCGTTGCCGAACTCGTTGAGCAGATATCGCCGGAAGTTAGTTGCACTCGCAACGTATGTGATCTCGTTCAGGTTCTCAGGCCCTGGAAACTTGACGAGATCTCGTATTCTGGAGAACTCAATGTTGGCGAGCTTCTTTTTGATGGACATTTTTCGCAGAGCTTCGCCATATTGCCAAGTGTCTCGATCGGATACGCTCAGAAGATCTTTCCACACTATAGTCAGTGCTTGTGCTTTGTTCGACTCAATGGAGAAAATGTACCATTGTAGACCAGACCGTCTGATATGATGGTCAAGGTTGCACCAGGGGTATATATTTCTCCGATCCGTATGCACATGTTGTCCAAGCGGTCCAGTGCCAGCTCCTCGGCTTTGTCGGGGAGGGTGCCCAGCACTTTGTATACTTTGTTCGAAGACTTGAAGGGGAAAGCGGGCAAACACATTTGAAGCCTTTCATTACGGGCAACAAACTGTGAGATGACGGAGAGGAACTTTGGCTTTCCTAGCTCGAGTTTTTCCAAGGTGTCGTCAAACTTGTGCAGATGCAACTCGAATATGATATCGAGGATCTTGGAACTGATACCATCATTATCCAGGGCCCCAGGCAGAATGTCTAGCATCGTCTTGTGGGTAGGAGAGGCAAGTGCAGGCTCCATGGTAAGAGGAGAGGTAGTCATGGTCGCGAGAGAAACGAGCGGAATAGACCTAGGAACTCTTCCTCAGAGCAGGACCGTCAAGGAACCTGAGTGATTGGAAATTAGGTTTGTCTCTGCGTAGGGACCATGCCTTTTATCGATAGTTGTAGAGATGTTGAACCGGAAGGATGCTGATCTCTCGACTTAGCGATGTTTGCCATACCTGATCGGATGCTAGCTGAGGGATGGCTGACCCGTAGCTGTGTGCACTTGCGAATCAGCAAAATTGTCGCTTTGTCCGTCCACATTGTGTTGCAATGGAAGTGGCGAAGAAGCGCGGCTCACCGGGCTTAGCGATAGCCTTGGGTGAAAATAGAGTTCAGGGGTCTCGAATGTAAGCGTAGTGCATGCTGTAGCGTTGCCCATGAGAAGCGAAAGGCCATCGAAGGCTTCCGGTGCCCACTACTGCATGGAACAACGTGCTCACTGCCCATCACTAATTCCATGTGGATGGCCTAGCGTACAACCCGCTTCATCTGATCATCGCCCGCCACGCTAAACTTTAGCTGCGGTTTAGTGGGTTCAATAACTTGCTCATAAATTCGCAGTGGCATGTCCGTTGTCAGCAACAATGTCTGCCTTGAGATTTGCCAAAATTTTGCCGTCCTAACAGCATTACCAGCTCGTGACTCTAATGACTCTAGTTGCAGATGGCCAAGATCGACGGGCAACATTCAGCCGTTGCGAGAAGGTCGGCGACTTGGCAGATGCTGGAGCAGCCTTGCGCCTCGTATGCGCTCCGCTCATCTGTAGCTCGACTGCTGTGCTCCCGCATCGAAGGCGAAGCGAAGCTGCATATGCACTCGATCCACTCCAACACACCGCCAGCATCCTGGCCACTTGGCAGCGTTGATCCACGGATTTCGATGGATACGGTAGCATGAAGCGAAATCCGCAAACGATTTCTCATCGGCGGGCGTCCAAGTATACACGTCGGTATGTCCGTTATCTGATGGTGCGGTTCCAATGACATGTCAGCGGATATAGGGCGATCCGGACCAAGCGAATGGGAGGCCCGATAGTCTGGACGTGACACCGGATACTTGCATTGCTGCTAAATCGATCCAGCTGAGATTCTGCTTCTACCCGATCCTGGTCGAATTTGAAAGGTCGAATTCAGTCAAAACAGCATCTCTTCTCGGGTAAATGCCATTGGTAGAAGCAAAGCGTTCGAGCCTCACGGTCGTTTCATCGTTTGACACCATGACCTGCGACGAGCTGCCCGACTATGGCAGAAGACTCATACCACAGATTCTCGACAATGTGGCCAAGACTGACCCTGACCGCATTGTGTACTCTATCGCAGACTTCACGGATGGATCCCGCGACTTTCGACATATATCCGCGAGGCAATTCTCTAAGGCTGTTGACAAAACCGCCTGGTGGCTTCGAGCACAGCTTGGGACATCAGATCACACTCGTCCACTTGGGTACATCGGTCCTCGTATGTGTCACAGCTCGTAGACGATTTCAATTTCTTGAACACTGACGAAAGGCACGAAGACGACCTGAGGCATGTCTTACTAACATACGCGGCGAACAAAGCTGGATGCTCTGTATGTCACTCCCGCGAAGTTCAGCGTCCACGAATTCTGATCATCGCCCACAGGCTCTTTTCCTCTCACCTAAGAACAACGTTGAAGGAGCACTTGCTGTTCTTAAAACTGCAAAATGCGACGTCTGGATCAATCCCAGCGAGAAGGCGCTTCTGCCCCTGATCGAAGGGTTTCTGCAGCAACGGCCCATGACCGTGTTGCAACTTCCGTCGCTGGATGAACTTCTTGACGCTGAATCAACTGAACCTTTTCACTTCACCAAGACGTTCGTGGAGGCCGCTAATGAACCGTTCTGCATGTTGCACACGTCCGGAACTACTGGAGTGCCAAAGCCCATCCGGTGGACTCATGCCCTTGTTGGGACGATGGACGCGGTCCGATTACTACCGCCTACCAAAGGAGACAACGGATTGAAACCATGGACTGCGGACTGGTGTAAAGGCGACACGCTCTACTCTTCATTCCCAATGAGTCACGGCGCTGGCATCATCATGAATATCATGATGCCTTCGCTGTTTGACCTTCGATGTGTGCTAGGCCCTGCCGGTGTCTTGCCCAATATGAACCTGGTAGAATCCCTTGCAGAGCATGCTGAAATCGACATCTGGAGCATGGTCCCGTCACTGGTGGACGAGCTGGGAGAGACCCCTGACGTCTTGGCAAAGTTGACAAAATCAAAGTTTATATGTGCTTCAGGAGGTGAGTTAAAGCCCTTGTGATTGTTGGTTCGTACTAATGACTTTGACAGGACCCGTCAGCCCAGACATCGCCTCCAAGGTCAACGATGTGATCAGAATTTTGAACTTAACTGGAACCACGGAAGGTCTGTTCATAGGCAATCTAGTCGTCAACCGGCAAGACTGGCTCTGGTTCGCTTTCCATCCCTGGTCAGGTTTCGAGTTCAAGGAGATCGAGCCAGACACCTACGAACACTGGGTTCATCGCAATGAGCACTGGGAACTGTTCCAAGGTATCTTTCAGACGTTCCCAGAGAAAGACTCGGTGAACCTGAAAGACCTCTATGTCAAACATCCCACCAAACCTAACCTATGGGCATTCAAGGGCAGAAGTGACGATGTTGTTGTGCTTTCCAATGGCTATAAGATCTCTCCACTCTCACTCGAAGCTTTTATATCTACTCATCCCGCGATAGACAGCTGCCTAGTGGTGAGTTTACCATTAGTCCTCAATGAACCCACCACGTACCTAACATGATCTCAGATTGGCAGTGGTAAAAGGCAAGCTGGACTTCTCATCGAGCTCAGAGATCCTACAGAGAGAGACATTGGACTGTTCGACAGCATCTGGGCAACCGTGGAAAAAGCAATGGAGAACTCGCTCCACAAAGCTCAGCTTCGAAGAGCTTATGTGACATTCGCCGAGCCCGACAAGCCATTCATCAAGACCGACAAGGGTACGGTGAAGCGAGCAGCCACACTCGCACTTTACGCTGACTACATCGACCGCTTTTACAACTCCAGAGACGAAGAGCCCGAGGCTGTGGCTATCGACACGAGCTCCTTGGATTTGATTATTGAATCTCTTCGTGAAATTCTGGGATCTTCGCTGCCCATGATTTACGACGCTTCTCCTGACACAGACTTCTTCGACCTCGGGCTGGACTCCCTGTTTGTCTTCCAAGCCGTCAACACCATTCGAGCCAGCTTGAAACTGCAGGATCAGCTGGCACCAAGGCATGTCTACGCAAATCCAACACTGGCGAAATTCGCGTCCGTCCTGATGCAACTGCATGCAGAGGCTAAGAAACAGCAAGCAGGGGTCAACGGATCCACTCAGAATGGAACGGGCCATCTACGAGATTTGATCAGGCAACATCAGTTGCGAACATCAATCCGTATGAACCCCTTCGACTACGTCAATCCCAACCACTACATGGGTCTGAACTTTTACTTCCCCTTACAGGACGGCGTGAGCTTCGAAGACGCCTTTGCAAAGTTACAGGCCGGGCTTGCACGAGCACTACAGCTCATACCAGCACTCGACGGCCGCATGATGTTCGAGGATGACCAGGAGATCGGGTATAAGAAGGGCCATCTTCGTCTCAGTATTCCTCCTCTTCCTCCAATGACTCCTTCGGGGAGACACTTTCCAGCACCGAGGCAACTGGCTTTCAAAGATCTGTCTGAGTACTTGCCTTCGTTCGAGCGACTGCGAGAGACGGGCTTTTTGCCTTCAATGGTTCCTGACGATCTGGTTCTGCCGTGTCCGACCTTTCCATCTTATCCAGCGGATATCATCGTCGCAAGGTAAGCAGTGTTGACGCCCATTGGGAGTGATCATCAGACGCTAATGCTGTGCAGGGCAAACTTTGTCAAAGGCGGATGCATACTCGCTGCCAACTTTCACCACGGATGCTTGGACGGCATCGGAGTCATGATCGCCCTGAAAGTATGGGCAGAGAGCTGCAAGTTCGTCAGCGGAGACTCGACTGCAACTTGCAGTTGGCTTGACCCTGAGAGCTTCAATCACAGCCTACTAGAGATTCTGCACGAAGTTGAAGGATACGCAAAACCCGCAGAAGAAGTCGACCCAGGTGTCTGGGGTTTCTTGCCGTTCCTTCGGCCAGAAGGCTTTGAGCACAAAGCGCACATCAACGGCTTCGTCAACGGCGACAGCGAAAAGCACAACCCACCCAAGGCTTTACCTCCACCTCCAGTTTGGCCTCACAAGACGATTTGGCCTCCGTTGCCGGATCCAGCAGGACGCTGTCTAAAGACTACAATGTTCTTGATTCCCAAGCACAAGGCTGATAAACTGAGGGAGGATGTCGCAGCTGACCCAGCAGCCAAAGGCATCACTTCGATCAGCGACATCGTCCAGGCCTTCTTTTGGAAGATCGCCATTCGTGCGAGGTACCGTGTTGCAACCGAGATCCATGGGGAAATGATCGCGTCCAACGACACCGCCATCCTGGAACTTCCCATCGATGGTCGCCCATACTTCTCCTCCCAACTACCAGCGACCTATATGGGAAGCATGCTCATACTCAACCGGCCGACCATGAACTTGGAGACACTTTGTTCGCCAACAACAAGTGTTGGACAAGTCGCAACTATTCTCCGCGAGGCTGCAGCACGCGTTACGCCGTCTCTAGTCCACGACGCCTTCACACTTCTGCAATCACTGCCTGAAGTCAGCACCGACCGCTTCTCCATCGCCGATATGGGACTCGATGGAATGCACGCCATGATCTCGAACATGATCCTCTTCCAGCCAAAGGAGATCTGTTTCGGGGACAGCTTCTTTGGCAATGGAGGGTCGCCTGAATCTCTACGACCTCAGATTGATCGCGGTAACCGCCGTTTCCGATTCTTGGTCGTCTATCCCATGAGGAGCGATGGTGGTATTGAACTAGTTCTGGGGACGCTGCCGGATGAGCTGGACATGTTGAAGAAAGATGAGGAGTTCATGAAGTATGCTGAGCTGATGGATCACAGCCAGCATTGAAGGGTATTGTAAAGTAGTACAGTCGAAGTCGTTGGTCTAGCGCTCTGTTGACTTCCTCCAAACTCATGTGACAAATCTCCCAATCCAATACGGCGGAGAAACATCGTCCGCGAGACCCAGGACAGGCAAAATGCTCGCAACTGCGGCCAGCACATGCAGTGAGACCCCGGACGCGCCGCGATAAGTAGCTTACAGCCTTGCTAGCTTCACTCATCTGCAGGGACCCACTACAAGATTTAGAGTTCGCGCCGACCCCGACATATGCAGGGTTCTTCATGTGGCTTGCATGTGGGTGAGTGAATTAGAGCTGGTATCCACATCCGCACGCTTGCCTCGAACATGTTCATCACCGCCGGCGTGTTGATGTTGCACTGCGCTGCTCCCACGTGTGCAGTTTCCAGCGCCGAGGTTTCCTTCATACCAAGCGCGTGGCACGAATGTGGGACATGTGTTCGTGCAAATCTTGATCGTCGAGACGTATTCCAGAAAGCCGCCATTTCTCACTTCGGCGTTGTGAATTCATGCCACACGGCAAATCGTTTTGAAATCGATTCCGTTGCCAAGGTTACTTGCGAATCCTATTACTCTTCAGACACAGGCCCCTGCGCCCGATGCTCGCCAAGGCCGTCTTTCAGCCTCGCTTGTTAGAACAGTTAATCGCCGTGCCGCTGTGGTGGAAACCGTCTAGGAAGAGTTTTTTCGCCAAGATCTGGTAAGCAAAATCAAATTCAACTCTATTTCTCGGCCACAGCGACTAGATCTCGAACGTGATACGCCCATATGCATGCGTTGAAGGGAATGCACGCAAACTTGCTCAACCCTCAGCCGCTTCCGACCCGTTGCATGCCCGATGCGGATATCACCACGGATCCTACAGTCTAGACATCTACTTTTGACTTCGTCTTTTGCGAGATACTACTGCAGGCCCGGGATGTCTTCGTGTACATCTTCGAGAATTTGATCTCTTCGTTCCTTCTCTCGGTTGCGCACGCCCAGGAGCTGGCAAGCGCTACAGCCTAGGCGACTACCTTGTCGCGCACATTCGGTTGCAGCACGAACCTGAACGACAACGACATCGCGAGTACGCAGTGAAAGATTGCAACCATGTCGCAGGAAGAACGGGGATTCTCCTCCTTCGAGGCACCACAGGACAAGGGTGCAGTCAGTGACGACGTTGAAGTATACTCGGGAAGCAACAGCAGCGACGATGTCGTAGCTCCTGAAGCGCAACCCGGTGTGCAGAACATTGAAGCCGTGACCATTTCGTGGACCAGGACCGCACTCGGGATAGCGTACATCCTGATATGGCTCACATACTTCGTGGAGGGAATGCTTTCAGGTAAGGACTGCAACATGTGAAATTAAAGAGCTCGCGAACTGACTGGCGCTTGCAGGCACACAAGCAGCTCTGCTCCCATATGTGACCTCCGCCTTCGCCGAGCACAGTCTGACACCCACCGTCTCGGTCGTCAGCTCAGTGATCGGTGGCTGCACGAACTTCACCATCGCCAAGATCCTGGACGTGTTTGGCCGGCCCCAAGGATACCTTGTCTGCATAATCATCGCTACCGTCGGTCTGATCATGATGGCTGCGTGTCGAGAAGTGGAGGCCTATGCGGCTGCGATGGTGTTCTATACTGTGGGGAACACGGGCCTGCAGTACAGCCTGAGCGTCTTTGTGGCGGATACGTCTTCGTTGAAGAATCGAGGTCTCATGCAAGCATTTGCTTATAGCCCCAATATGATCACCGTAAGTGTTCCCATTCCACCGGTGTGGTAGTGCTAGTCTAACTTTTGTGCCTCAGTGCTGGCTCGCAGGACCCATCTCCACCGGATTCCTCGCCGGTCCTGGCTGGCCTTGGGCCTTTGGCATGTTCTGTATTCTCGTCCCCGCGGTTACTCTGCCCCTCTTCGGTCTTATGCAGTGGAACTACCTCAAGGCCAAGAAGCAAAACGTTGTGCCAGCACGCAACAGTGGGCGGACGGCTTTCCAATCCTTCATCTACTATTGCCGCGAGTTCGATGCTGTCGGTCTGATTCTGATCTCGGCCGGAGTTGCCCTCTTCTTGCTGCCGTTCAACCTCTGGCTCCTCCAACCTAAAGGCTGGGCGTCTCCGCTGATCATCTGCCTGCTGGTCTTCGGCGTCGTACTGCTGATCCTGTTTGTTTTGTGGGAGAAGATCTTTGCCCCAGTCACCTTCATCCCGTACTCGCTTCTCCTCGATCGAACAGTCATTGGCGCCTGTCTACTCTCGGCCACCCTCTTCTTCAGCTATTTCTGTTGGTACAGCTACTTCAGCTCTTACCTGCAGGTCGTCAACGATCTCAGCCTCACTCACGCGAGCTACGTGATCCAGATCTACCCAGTCGGATCGGTCATCTTCTCCTTTGCAGCAGGTGTGTTGATCCATTACACCGCTCGCTTCAAACCGGTGACACTGTTTTTCGGTGTTCCTTTGAGCATCCTCGGATGCGGTCTGATGCTGCATTTCCGCAAGCCAAACCAAGACATCGGCTACTTGGTCATGTGCCAGATTTTCATCTCTTTCGGCGCTGGTGTCATCATCATCGCTGATGAGATTGCCATGCTTGCTGCAGCTTCCCATCAGTATATCGCCGTTGCGCTGGCTACTCTAGGCTTCTTTGGCAACATTGGAGGTATGCAGTCCAATATCCTAGTTACTTGCAAAACTGACCTTTGTCTTTTCAGGTGCCATTGGACTGACAGTGACGAGCGCCATCTGGCAAAACACCTTTCCCAAGAAGCTGCTCGAGTACCTCCCCGCTGAAGCTCAGCCTGATTTGCTCACTATCTACTCCGACCTTACGACACAGCTCTCATATCCCGTCGGCTCTCCAACTCGACTTGCAATTCAGAGAGCGTATGGAGATGCGCAGAAGGATATCTTGATCGCAGCTACTGCTGTCTGGGCGTTGGGAATAGGTGCGGTGCTGCTGTGGCGTAATGTCAAAGTGTCCGAGAACAAGCAGACCAAGGGTCATGTTATCTAGATTCTCCAAAGGCTGTGAATAGATGTACGTACCTTACTTTACTTGCATTCCTTCCACGGAAAAGTGCATACCAATTTTCTTCTCGTTTTTGAGGACTCCATTGTGTTCCATGTCCAGCAGTATCACGCTTCCTCCGACCAGTTCAAACTCCACGAGCGTCAAGCGCCTCATTAATCCTCTCCTGCAGAACCTCAATATCCGGCTTCTTCAGCACGGTATAATGATTTCCCTGAACCTTGTGGATCCTAGGACTCTCCGCAAGAGTGCACCACTGCTCCATCACAGCATCCCAACTCCCCAACCCGCTGACATCAAACAACGGCAACGCATTCGCTTTGAAGATATCCAGCGACCTCACCTTCCCTTGAGCCTCATACTTGGCGGCAATAGCACGATGCCAGTCCTCAACTTTGCCATAGGCTTTAATCCGCTGGATCGTCAGACCGCCGTTCTCTTGGATGACGGCAGGTGGGAATTTGCCGTAAATAGCTTCATAGAATTCGGGGTCTTCCATGTATGCGGTACTTTTCGTGAAGTCTTGAGCTTCTTCAGGACTCATTCCCGTCAGAGCGGGTAGGAAGTCGCTCAAAACCGAGCGATATTTCTCGTGCCCCAGGGAGCGGCGGATGTCAGGTGGGTTATCGATGCCGCCGCAGAAGGCGACTTCGAGGCCGTTGGCTTCAAACATTTTAGCGAGCTCGAAGGCGAGGAGGCCGCCGAGGCAGTAGCCGAGGAGGAGGTACGGGCCTTCGGGCTGGGTACGGCGGATGGCGGCGTAGTAGGTGTCGAGTTGGTGTTGGAGGGAGGTAAATGTTTCTTCGCCGCTGTGGAGACCTTTACAGCGGACTGCGTAGAGTCGGCGATCGGGGAGGTATTCGAGGAGGTTGAACCAGCAGAGAAACTCACCAGCGCCGGGATGGAGTAGGAATATGGGCTGCTTGGTTCCTTTCTTGACTAAGGGGACGATGGGGTCGTACTCCGCTGAAGTCGTGCCGGACTTGATAAGTTCAGCAGCGAGGTCGGATACGGAGTGGCATTGGACAAGCGTTGCCATGGGGATCTCATGGTCCATGTCCAAGTTCTTTTCAAGAGTTCTCTTCACTTTGAGGAAGCCGATTGAGTTGATCCCTGACGAGAGCAGTGCGTCGTCGGTTAGGAGAGCCTCTGCTGGGAGTCCGACTACGGCAGCGTATACGGTTGCGATCTCACGCTCAAGTGGCGTTACTTCGTCCAGGGTCTTTGTCACTGATTCCTTGATGCCTTCCCCCTGGACATGTGAGTCTTTCTCGTCGAACCAGTAGTCATCGAATGCCCCTGCCTCGTACTGCTTTTTCAACTTCGATCTCGATAGCTTGCCGATAGTTGACTTAGGCAGTAGGGCCTTCGGTAGTGGGATGACATGTAGAGCTCTTTGAGAACAAAAGTTGAACACCACGCGATGAATGGCCTGCAGAGTGTCCGCTTGACGCTTTCGTCCAATAGCCTCTTCAGAGGGATTAAAGAGCACGACCACTGCCTCGGACTGCTGGCTCTCGTCCCACGTTGAGAAGACAGCTGTGTAGGAGACCGTCAGCCCAGCAATGTTGCTCGTCTCGATGGCGTATTCCAGCTCAAAAGAAGAGTAGTTATTTCCATGCAGGATCAGGATCTCCTTGCTACGACCCAGGAGATGAAGGGATCCGTTCTCGTCAACTCGTCCTATATCTCCAGTATTGAACCACCCGTCGTCCGTCATGCAAGCAGCAGTCGCATCCAGGTTGTTGTAGTAGCCACTGAGAATCACGTCGCCGCGTAAGTATACCACGCCACGATCGGTCTCCTCAGAGTCGTCCTGCACCAGCTTCATTTCCATCACGCCGGGGAGATGCTTCCCGGCGGAGGCGAACGGGTTGCCGAGATCATATTGTGGGCTCTCCAGATTGTAGAAACACGCCGAGCAGGTCTCGCTCAAGCCATATGCAGCTCTGATAGCATATGATGGAGCGCCAAATCGCCGCATGAGTTCATCGCAGTCTGCAAGGGTCTGTGTTCGGTTGCTCTCTCCGGCGCACATGATGGTCCTGAGGTGGCTCAAATCTAGGGAGATTTCTAAGTTTGCTAGCTTGTCTCTGAGGGACTTTGTAGCGGCAGCAAGGAAGAAGTTTGGGGTGAAGGTATAGCCGACCTTGTAGGCGCTCAGAATACTGAAGAAGTGGTATGGTTCGGCCATGAGCTCAGCTGCTGGGGTCAGGACTTGATCGCTACAGACATACATTGACTGCAGGTGGACTTCACAGACTAGGTTGAGAAGATGGTCAGCATTTTCTAGCTGTCCATGCCTCGTATACCTACAGTTGGCTGAGTGATCGAAAGAGACCCATGACATGAACGTCCTCCCTCGTGAATCCAAGTGGTCGGCCTTGGCTTTCACAGATGCGAGCAAAGCTTTGTGAGAGTATTGAACAGCTTTGGAGTGACCGGTACTTCCAGACGTGAACAAGATGGCGGCGATGCTGTCTAACTCCGAGATTGGGAGGACATCACTAACAGGCGAAGGCTCAGCCTTAGGCGTAGTCTGCTTGATGTCATCGATGGTTTTAACTTGAAGACCCTGACCAGCAAACAGAGGCGCAAGTTTAGCGCTGGTGATAAGAGGAGCATCTCCAAACAGGTTCTTGACGTTTTCCAGCTGGCCAGAGGCCGTCTTTGGCTCATGCGAGAGTGGGCTTAGGATGGCTCCTATACCGCCAGCAGCCACTACCGACCAGAACCAGACGACGTTATCGTAGTGATTGTCGAAGTAAGTGAGGGCGACTTGGCCCTTCTCAACAAGTCCAGATGCTCTCAGGGTGGAAACTTGTTGCTGAAAAATTCATCAGTATGCAGTACTTGGAGTTAGGGAACATATGATCAGTCATTACCAGGGCCTTCTCATAAAGTTGAGCATATGGGAGCTTGGTAGCTGGACCATTGCTACCGTCCTCCAGAAATAAGAGACAGGCATCGCTTGAGGCAGCAGTCTTGAGCAAATCTAGGAGATGTGTAGGTTGAGTGGGAAGGGCTGGATCTCCCTGGGCGGAGATGATTTCTTCTGCTGTCATTTTTGGCTGTTTGTGCAACTAGCTTTGAAGGCCTCTCACTCCCAGCGTCGAGGACAAGCAGTACGTTAAGACCAAAGACCGAAGGCATCTCTTTGGTCGGCTCGCCCTCTTTTGACCGGCCTTGAATCCTTTTGCTCAAGTCTGCCAAAACTTCTGTCGTACAGGAGGGTAAGTCGCATGCAGCCATCCTTGTCAAACTGTGCAGTGCAGGATGCGAACAGCTCCATCAGCCCATTCCCAGTACGACGTACGATGTTGCATTAGTCTTCCTGCGCTCATGGCACCATGTGGCAGCCTGCGGCTGGTCTTCTTCGTGTGGGTGTAATGAATCGAATAATCCATGGAAGTGCTGCGTGCATAAACGAGGTCTTGCATGAGGAAGCTCGGCAGCTGAAAGCCCTGAGCCCGACCCCTTGATGACTTGGCGTGGAGCATACAGCCGCAGCCTCACTTGCAGCCGATTCAAATCAGCACATCGCACGCGACATGCCAAGATATGGATTGTACACTGGTCAGCACTCCTAGTGTCTAGTAGCGTCGAAGGAATCTCGTATCTGCGGTCAACTACGCCACGAACATCTGTTGAGTCCATATGGCTACATTCCCGAACACCCAGCTGTGGATCTCCTGAGCATGTTCGTTGTCCTTGTTCAGGTGTACAGCCAGCTGTGAGATCCAACGGGATCCGGTACCCTGTTGTCTCCAACGTCCTCACCGTATCCACATGGCCTCGTTCGAGACCGACCACGTCTTTATCGTTGACGGTTGTGTTGTTTATCTCGCGTTGACCAGGATCGCGGAGCCAAATGAAGCCGAAGACCTGAGCTCGCGATGTAACCTCTGGAGGGCTAGCAAGAGCGACTGCCGTGCGTTCAGTGTCTCTATTGCTTTGCTGCATCGTTGCCATGGAGCGAGTTGAGGTCCTCATCTACGGCGCAGGAGGTGAGTCTTCGATCCCCTAGCAACATAGGGGTACTGACATTCGATTGCGACAGCTATTGGATCGATCTTGGGATGGAGACTCGCACAGCATGAGACTACCCGAGTCTCGGTACTTTGTCGATCAAACCACGACGACGTGAAGCAAAATGGCATCTTCATCCAGAGCATTCTATGGGGTGATGGTCACTTTATTCCTGATGAGGTCTTACGAGCTGGGGCCGCCTTGCCAAACCGCGATTTCGACTACATCATTCTGGCCAACAAGATCAAGACTGAGGAAGATGTCGCGGTGATGATTCGAGATCTGAAGTCTCTGGTTCGCGACAGCACGACGATTGTCTCGGCACAGAATGGCATGGACAATGAAGTACCTCTGCGTGAAGCTTTCCCTGAGAACACTATTTTGTCGTCGATATGCAATCTGGTCTGTACACAAACTCAACCGGGACTCGTGGAGCAAGTCGCCACTATCAAAACGCACGCTTTCCATTTAGGAGTCTACGATCACCGAGAAGTGGCCGTCTCAGCACATCTTCTAAGACGCGACAGGCTCGCATCGATGGATCCGCACTTCGTAGTCATCCACAATGTCCACGAAGAGCGATGGCAAAAGCTGATCTTCAACAGCTCCTGGAACTCGATGACTGCGTTGGCCGGGCTGGATACGCACGAGCTGTTCTGTCATCCCATGTTGGTCCACATTGTACGACAGCTTGCAATTGAGGCGCGTTCTGTCGGCGTTGCAAGCGGTGTTAAACTGCCTGTGACTTTGCCTGACAAGATCATCGAGATCGCAAAGGGCAGTGGGCCCATAGTCACATCTACCTTGAGCGACGCTCGAAACGGACGTATGCTAGAAGTGAAGCCTATCACTGGTAAGTCGCCGCCCTTGACAACATGACACTTCTTTCTCCTGATTGTACGTTCAGGCTATCTGGTGAATCAAGCAGCAAGACTTGGAATATCGATACCGTGGATGTCTGCTGTGTATGATCGCTTGCGGCAGATAAATCGGCCTCTTGCAGACGAGTCGCATGAACCTCAGTGTGCTGCCGAATAGCGAACAGCAAATTGTTGGGACCGAGTTCTTTATTTTGTACTATGATAGATCATACAAAGCTTCCAAACACGAAATGTTCACTGTCCACGAACCAGCTCGCAAGTTCAGGAGAAGCCTGAACCTTAAACACGAAAAATGGACAAAGAGCACTTTATTCCTTGGCCGGATCCTTACGAGACACACGCGAGGGCGCGCCGCCAGGTTGCATAACAACGCTCGCAAACTTGCTCATATCGCGCATTTCGCTAAAACGATATGCCAAGTGTGGCGTTTGAACACTGTGGACCCTGAGGGCGTTCTTTCTCTGGGTAAAAGCCGCGACTTCACCTTTCGTCTTGTCGCTGCTTGCGACTAGAAACCGACGCTTGAGCTTCTTCTCGCTACGCAATTGTCGCCATGGAGTTCTCGCCGTTCAAGTGGTGGACGTCGAATACGGCGTTGCACAGCTACATCTTTGCGCAGCTGCTCATCTCGTTGCCTTTCTCGGTATTCAGCACATACGTGCAATACCAGTTGCAGATTGTATGTATAACGAATCATGCCGACGTCACTTGATGGTCCTTTGTATGCTGACCGTCTACAACAGACAGGCTTCGTGATCGGAACCGATTCTCAAGGACAACCATGCACAACTTACTGCATCGTCGAGTGGGCTGGGTCGAGACTTGACCTCAACTCAGTCCTGCTCTACCTGAACGCGTTTGGCATCGGCTTGGGTGGTTCCATCACGCTCTTCCTGTCAGCCTACTCTGACCATTGGTGTAAGGCTCATTTTCGCGATTACTGCCCAGATCATACTGCTGACAGGTAACGCCAATGCCAGCACGAAAACACTTGATCGTCACTCTACTATTCATCACGTATGGTTCGATCGCGATACCCACATACTGGCTCCAAGGTCTGACGCAGTACAACTTCAACGTGCTGACAGGGCTGCAAATCGTCTTTACGATTGTGACAAACATGCTCGTCGCGATTCTCAACATCTACATACCTTATTGCATGCGAGTCTCTCAGGCTCAGTCATCTTCCGTGCGCCAAGAAGGCGAGTACAATGCGTCTGTGGAACTTGCAAATACTCTTGCTGACACAAAGTAATCCAGTCGTTGCCCCTGAAGAGACCTACACGGACGATGTCAAAGCCAACAAGCGCACCTTTGGCTTCAAGATGTCCGTCAAGGGCGCACTCGCCAACTCAATAGGTGCTTTGGTCATGTATGTGATTGTCATCATCATCACAGAGACACTACCAGAGGGCAAAGTCCAATCTCCGTAAGTCGAAACCTCACCCATGTCTTCATTCAGTAACAGAAGCTGATTTTTTCTGAAGTGGCCTCCTCATCACGACAGTCTGTGGCTTCATCACAGTCGCAGGCGCGGCAGTTACATATCTTGGCTTACCCAAAATCCCTTCTGTGCACTCGGGTCTCCTTAAACAGGGACCATTTGAGCCACTGATCGAATGTATGTTCTGCCCCATCCACTCAGAGCTTCAAAATTGACTGGCCACCTCCCCTCCAGTCCTTCGACCATTCCGAGATCTCCTCGTAAGACGAAGCATGGCGGCCCTACTAATCTCCTACACCATTTACACCGATTCGACCTACGCCGTGGCGTCCGTCACCAGCCAACTTTTCGTCACAGAAGTTCGGCCCGGCACTTTGGAGATCTCGCTTTACGCTCTGACTTCAACGATATCCGGCGTGGTGTGCACCGTCCTGTTCCTGTGGGTGCGACCTTTCGTGCCAATTAAGTTGGAGACTTGGTTGCTTGTCGGCTATGGTCTCCTAATTCTCATTCCTGTTTGGGGATGTATAGGTTTTGCCGATGTGGACTTTGGGTTTAAGGTATGCATTCGAGTGTTTTCTGGCATCAGGGGAGACCGTGCTGATATTGGTGCACTTGCAGGAGAGATGGGAGTTCTACGTGCAGACCTTCCTCATCACGCTGTCAGGAGTGATCGTCAACTCGGTTTTCAGGGTTCTCTTCTCAGAGATGGTTCCCACCGCGAACGAAGTCCGTTGGGTGCGTATAACAACCACTAAAACAGACGAAGACGCCATCGCACTAACATATGTCTGCAGTTCTCACTACAGCTGATCCTGTCCTGTGCAACAGTAAGTCACATCCCTCACACCAAATCTTTCACCCTGTCGTCCTATCGCTAACAGGCATCATCAGGTCTGGGTCAACTACGTCGCCAGCGCCCCTTTGCAAAACGCAACCCACCAGCTGCGATTCCCTCTCGTCCTCAGCTTGATCTTCCTAGTCGCCGCCTTCGCACTAGAGGTCTGCCGAGTTGTGCTCCCATTCTTCACACAAGACCAAGTAAAGTGGATGGCCACAGATCAAGCAAGCGCCAGTGAAGTTTCTGAGAGGCGAGAAGTTGGTGACAGCGGGTCTTCTGGGGCGGATGTTGATGGCTTTGAGAGCGTCAATGCGAAGTCTTGAGAGTGTGTAGCGAGGCCTCTGCCGTGGACAGACAGATGAATAGACGTAAATGAGATGTTCTGTTGAAACAATCAGATGGCCAGCACATCCTCATCTCTTCTCCAACCATATCATACCCTTCCTCCAATCTTCCTCCGCAGCCTCACAATCCGCCAACTCCGGACTCAGCTGCATGCCTAATCGCTCACCAGAACCCTCGAGCCGTGCCTTGGCTGAATACAGGAATTCCATGACCAGCCCGTTCTTGCACTCCAGCTTTCTGCTGCATGTCGAATCTCGACTGGCTGGCTCGGTATCTCGTTCTTCGTTGCCTCGCCTGAAGAATACTGCCATCGTGAAGTCCTCACCGGATTGGTGAACGAGCACGTATGTGTATGGCCATGTTCTCCTGGATGGTTCGACGAGAAGGATGGGAGTATCCTTCGTGATTGGAGTAGTCGAACCTTGGGCGGATATGCCATGCCGGGTACGCTCTCTGACTTGTGTTGTCGCCATGGTCACGGTGAAGTCTCCCAAGCCAGGATGTGAGTACACGCCGGTATAGTTCTCAGGCGCCCACAGCGATGTATCCGTGGTCAATTGGACTGGATCCGCCACCTGATCATGATTTGTCTGCTCTGCGCCTTGAGTCGCGAAAGCCCCTTTCGAGTCTTGTGTCACTCCAACCTCCGGCTCGAATATGCCCAGTCGTTTCAAAACCTCGAAGAATAGATCAGTCTCGACACAATTACTCGCTCCCATAGTATTTCCCATTGCCACAAAACCCAGCCCACATTCAGGCACGAGATAGAGCGTCGTTCCAAATCCACACAGGCCACCTCCATGTGACAGCAGCGTCAGTCGCCCGATGCTTTGGACGAACCACCCGAGAGCGTACACCGAGACGCCTGTGCTATGTTTCCACATTGCAGAGTATGCATCAGGTATGATACATCTTGGGGTGGTGATGTCGCGGAACAGATGGTGGTTGATCGGTGATGAGCTTTTGGTGAGGTCCTGAGAGGCTTGCAAGAGAGCTTTGGTCCACAAGGCCATGTCGTTAACAGAGGAGATCATAGCGCCCGCTCCAGCAACCGGCGTAAGATCGAGATATTCGTCCGGAACATAATGCCCGCCTTCATCATTCCAAAAATATCCCCTCGTGAGCCTTGAACTCCCATTGTCGTCTTTCATACTCTGTGCCTTGCGCACATCAAACATCGTCGAAGCCATGTCAAGTGGCTTCCAAAACTCCTCAGCCAGAAAATTTTCGAGGCTTTGGTCTGACAAACGCTCCACAAGAGTCTGAACAGCCGCATACATAAAATTATTGTACTGCCACTTCGTCCGAATGTCAGCGCTGAAAGGCAGATGTCTCATCAGCCGCACTGTATCGAGAGCAGATGCATCGCCGCAGCCGTAGACGTTATCAAAAAGCGGTAGGCCAGAGCGATGCGATAACGCATCTTCGATGGTGACGTGCGAGGTGGCGTACTCGTCCGACAAGATGAAGTCGTCCTTGAGGATTTGGCTGATCGGCGTCGTCCACTTCAGATTGGTCGGTTTCTTGCTTTGGTCTTGATGAATCAGCTTGCCTGCAGCCGCGGCGGTGAAAGCTTTCGTCGTGCTGCCGGCGAAGTACAAAGTGTCGGGCGTGGCGAGCGTGGAGGGGAGTTCGGAGAATCCGTAGCCCTGAGGTAGGTTCAGTATGATGGTCCCCTCATATTGGGAGGGTTCCGTAAGCAAATACTTTACTCTGCACCTCTCCATTGTGGACGACCGCGATACTCATCCCAGGGATGTGAAACTCCTCGAGCAACTTCTCGACTCGCTGGTCAAAGTCATGATCAAAGATATGAGTCTTTGATTCTCCTCCATCCACTGCTCCAACGCCAGATTCAGGGTTTGCAGGACTCATGACGAAAATGAGGGATTGAAATTCTCCAAGGCTGGTTGTTGTCAGCTCGGAGCTTCGTGAGCAAGTAAAGTAGCAGTCGCACCGCTGCGTACTCAGCCTAGCCTTGGCCGAGCTTAGCTCCTTCCCGGCATGCAACACTTCCTGCCGCATGTGCCAGCACTAGATGCGCTCTACACCACAGTGTTACAACTCACTTAAACAAACTCCCACCCCTCACAATCCCCACACCCCTCCACAACCACACACTCCGGTACCCCCTCCCACTTCTCCAACACCCCCGCAATAACCCTCTCAATCCCATGATTCCTCACCTCAACCCACCACCCCAGCTCCCCCACCGTATCATAAACACACCTCCTCCCACTATGACACTGACTCTCAAACGCATAACCCCAAAGACTGCATGAGGACAGGCTGCTTTTGCAGGAGGACATGAAGATCGGGTCGGCCGTGTTGCCGAAGTGGAAGATATGCGAAGAGGGGGAGGTGCTGGATTTGCCGACGTGGTGGCCTGGGGGTGTGGGTAGGCCGAGACGAGAGGCCGCGAGGGCTTCCGGGAAGGTTTCGAAGGTGAGGGTTGGGGCGCCGTAGGTGTGGCCTAGCATGCTGGCTACTACTCCGCCGAGAGAATGGCCCGTGAGCCAGATTTCTGAGTCGTGGTAATGGCTTTGTACAGAGTCGAAGATTTTGCGGGCGGCGGAGTAGTAGTTTGAGTTGTTGCGTAGTTCGTGCTCAAGACAAGTGGTGTTGCAGGTGCCTCTCGAGACTTTGCAGTCACAGACCGGTTGCCAGAAGAGTGATCCACCTCGAGCACAGCAGCAGGACCCGAAGAGATTGTCGTTGAGGAGGTCCCGGTGGGTCGTGGTCGGATCGTCGAGCCAAGGGACGGAGGTGCCTACAGGTATGTGTCAGCGTGAAAACACACCACAGAGATCAGATGCGAGTCTTATACCTTTCAACGCCAAAACAACACTTTCATTGCTCCCATCAACAAATACATGCCCTCTCAGCCCATCCTCCTCCCACCCAAAGTCCAGCGTATAGTTGTACCCGGGGCTGATATCCTTCCACTTCCACCCCGTCCGGTTGACGCCCTCGTAGTACGCATTCGCCGACATTCGAGCGAAGCTGAGGACCGTCTGCTTGTCCGAGACGTTCGGCGCATGGATTGAATCAATTGTCCAAGACGGGGAGATGGACTGGGCCAAGAGAGCGTCGATTTCTGAAGGGTCGCGGTGAGTGAGCCGCTCGATAGCCATTTCCGTCGTCTTGACACCTAGATCTCCGATGTCGAGGCCTGATACCGAAGTTGTTAAATTCTCGGCTTCCATGGTAAGATGTAGGCCAGCATAGCGGTAGGAGCCGGCATGGTGGATGTGGCGTAGCCGCTGAAAGTGTTACGATCGGTTCGAGCTTTCAAGTGGTTGACCAACTCACCAACGTCTTTACTTCGGCATCCTCGTTGACGGTGGATGCTGTGCCACCTAAGACTTGCTGGGATCCTTCATAGCTATTGGCGCTTACTGCAGCGTACAGAAGAGCAAGACCAGTAGTCGAGAGCGCCCAGCGCATCTTATGCTTCTGAAAGCGCTCTGATGTTCCTACACTCGACAAGGATATGTGCAAGTTTTTAGTTCAGCCGTGGAGTTAGGCAGTAAAGTTACGCTTTTCACGTGACGGTGTAGCGTAGATTAAACTCAGGTGGGTGCGATTGGTCAACAGAGTTGCCTTGCATAGCTCAGCGATCTGCTACGGAAGCTCTTCGTACTCATCATCGTCCCAGCCTAGGGCATTGTACAAAGCTGCATCGCCGTTCAAGGCGATGCCAGAGTCCTCTCTGCGATCGGTGGTCGAAGGATAAACGGCAGCATTTTTGCTTCGACTATACGTCTTTCCTTTCAAGCTGGATCCAGGGACGTTTGTGAGAGGCGGCTCGACGAGTGACGGCATCCTCGAAATTTTAGCCGGCGTCGATAGCATCTGAGGCCTACGTGTCGCTGTAGGTGACTCGAGGAGCGTAGCCGGTGTCCTCGACAACGTAGTCGGCATGAACTTTGCAAAACCTCGCGAGGGAGTGCCATCGACGAGCGATGCGCCATGCCGTGGACGATGGCCAGTCTGAGGGACAGCAAACGTACTGTTGGGGATCTGGTCTGGTACGGCCAGCTGCCTGGCCGATGTACCAGGTACCATAGACACGCTCCCGCTGCTGGGGAAATGGGCTGGGCCCTGGTATAGATGTCTGCTGTGTGCAGGAGTCGCTTTGACATGGCGTGGAGTGGCAGTGACTGCGACGGGGTTCTTATCGGTCGTCTTTCGCTGGCCGTTCGACTTGCCTTTTGCGATTGCCTTGGCAAAGCTCTCATCCGTAGTTTTCGCGTGCTCTTCAACAGCTCGAGACCTGTTAGGTTTTTTAAGCGTGTCGATAGCATCGCGCACCTTCCCTTCGAGCTCTGCTTTCTTCTTCAGTTTGGCTTCGGTTGCCTGCGACATTGCCGATAGATCCACCTCTCGTCTTGCAAGAGACTCGAGCAAGCTGGGACGCTTTCGCACACCATTCTGCTGCGATTTCTGTCTCGACATTGGAATATTGTCTAGCGGTGGTGTTTCGCTGTTCTCACGCTTGATCATGGTCGACAGCACATCCGAATCTGTAGCAGCGCGGTGCAGTGATGGGTGTCGTTTACCTGCTCTGTTGAGAGCGTCGGAAGACACCCTTTCGAGCGGCTTCCTGGGTCTCTTCGATGGTGGTTGTCGAACTGCTGGTTCGCCTGGCCTTCTGGGCGCTGAAGCCTTGCTTTTGCTCGGATGTGGTTGTGTTGGTCCCCCAAGCTTCTTGCTTGCCGCATTGGCTCGTTCATGGATGCGAGCGGAGAAGAATGGGATGATGACCTCTGATGCGAAGCTTTTCAGATCGTCATTGGCCTCCTCCTTGTCATCGACATTGTCCATGCTTTTAGCAGGTGATCCCGAAGCGATTGAGTACCAGATGACAAGCCGATCTAGCAGATTGTCCAGCAGAGCGGACAAATCGACGTCTTTCTTCTTCTTTGGCTTTTTCTCATCTGGCACAACATGGCTCTCCTCTGCTTGCGTATCCAGATTCTGTGTCTCTGCAGCCGCAGTACTCGCAGTAGCAGATTTCACCCCGGAAGCCTCGAGAGCCAAGATCTCCAAGATCAGAACGACCTGTAGAAAGGTCTCTCGACTTCGTATTCGCTGGGACCGTCGTCGTATAACAGCATCGATCTTCTCGGCAGAGTCCAGTGCAGTTCGATCTTCGTCGTCACCTATCCACCATTGCTCCAGGTAGTCTTTTTCATCGACAAAGAACCCATGCCTGTCTCGCTTCGGTTTCCACTTGCGCTTCCTCTTCTTTGGCCGATCTTGGGGCGACTCGCGCGAAGGAAGTTCTTTGATGTGGTCGAACATGCCGTTGCGATATTTCTTGTCCGTGACGTTTACTGACAGCACTGCAGTGCGCAGAAAGGCGACAAGCTCTGCCGGCTGCGAGGCGAACGCAGCTCGTGCACGAGCAAGCGGTCCTTTGACGAAGTATGCCACGGGTGTCCTTGAGAGATAGAGGGTATCCAGGTAGGTCTTCGCCAGTTCTTCCAATGGGTCTTGAGCAGCTGCTGGGCCGAAGGTTGTTGAGGTAATGTCTTCGTACCGCGATTCATCTGCTGCCCTCGAAACTCCCACGTCTGCTGCACGTGTCGGTTCAGGCTCGGCCAAAGGTACTTGTCCCTGCTTCCTGAGCATAGAGAGCTTCGGCATACCATCCTTCGCCACCACCGCATGGTTCACATCAGCCTCAATCCCCGCATTCGCCCACCACGGCGTTCCACCTTCCACGCCTTCCACCGCTCTTCTCTTCCTCGGAGCCTGCACAGGCTGTCTTGTCACAGCCTCTCTTCCCATCAGATCCTCCATCTTTACCATCTCACCCAACCGACAAAGGGCATATCTCCTCTGCTGAACCCTCTCCACAGCATACATCCTCCGCTCCAGCTGATCCTCCACAATCAATATACTCTCATCGTCCCCAGCTTCCAAGCTCTGTATATGTGCGGTGAAAATCCGGCTGCCGTCGTGAGCAGTATCCAGGTAGGCCAGTGGGAGTTGCGATCGTGAGAGAAGACATATCGGCGTAAAAGTTCGTGGTTTTGCAAACGGGTCGGAAGAGTCCTGCTGCAAGCCTCTCAGCTCTTATTTTTGTCTCCAGCTCTGGCATATATACTCACTCGTATACTGAAAGGCCGTCTATCAATATCGCCGTCGTCGGTCTCTTCTCGTCTCCTCTTGCGCGTGGATTCCGGCTCGTCTCGTGCAGCGCTATTCATAACAAAAGACATGCTGTAGTGGAAGAATTCGCTCAATTCGGCCGTATCAATGTCATGGTCTTCGTAGCAATCGTCGCGTCGTCAAGAAACAATGGTTGCGCGCTCAACAATGTTTGGGAGGTCCAATGTCAATCGACGATGAGGATACGCGCTTTGCAGATGCGGGAAGACGCGTTAGAGTTTGGCTAGCGCCGGAGATCGGCAATCGACTGGAGCTTCGCTCGCTCCTCACTTCCCGCGTCATTCACTTGTGTCACATGCTCGACTGGCACTACTACCGCGGTTTGTTTATATCTCTCGGGAGCTGCTTCTTCACAGTTGCAGCGGTCTGTCTCGGGCAGGATCATAGCTGCACACCTCTCATACAATTTTCATAGGTCGACTACTTCCTATATATCATTTCCGAACCTTACTATTCCATTGTTTGTTGATACCCTACCAACAAGATCTCCTCAATAAACAATGCCTCCACGACAGCCACCTCCTCTCCTCCGTCTTCCATTGGAACTCAGGCAGCAGATATACTCCCTCCTCCTACCCCTCGAAAACGTGTCCCACCCTCTCCCCTCCGTCGGCATAACCTCCGTCTCGCACCGTCCGCCGACCTCGTCCCTCCTCAACATCCACCCCACCATAACCGCCGAAATCCTCGACTACTTCTACACAATCGCGACCTGGAAGCTCGTCTTCTCGCACGCCTTCAACTTCTTCCGCGTCGATCCCGAATTGAGACGTCTCGAATCCTCGCCGTCCCTCTCGCACATTCGGAAGGTGGAGGTGGTGTTCTTTTGCGATGTGTTGCTCTTGCACAGCTATCCGTCTTTTGGGGTGGAGAGCTTCTGCGAAGAGATTGAACGGAGAGCTGCCAGGGCTTGCGATGTCTTGGGAAAAGCGAAGAAGTTGAGGGTTGTGGTTGTGAGTTGGTGTGATTCGACGGGTACCGGGAGATGGCATGAGAAGGCGAAGATACTCAGACCTTTGAGGAAGCTGAAGGACAAGAACAAGAACGTCGTATTCCGAATTGGAAAAGTTAACGGGCCAGAAGATCTGGAGAGAGAGGACTTCGTCGAGGCATTGAGGGATGTTCTAGGTGCCGAGGAGAGAATTGAAACGGGTTATGATGGGACAGAAGATCCATCAAGCAGTCTGAGGATGTTGGCATTTGACGTGAGACAAGACAGACGCCAGCTTTCAGCCCAGCCCGGCGTTTCAATGCCGAAGATGGGGATGAGAAGTGGATGGAAAGGAGCACCACCTTCGATGGAAGCGCCATTAGAAGACGAGAACGAGTCCTGAGCTGGACTTTATCTACGATCGTGAAACCTGAATGGAAAAAAATTTAACGCCTCAGCCAAATGTCCTTGGCTGTACCACCGAACCCACCCTGTATCAGAGAGTCGATACTAGCGGCAAAAGCAAAAAGAAAGCCCACGATGAGCACTCTTCTCTCCTGACACGGGTTGAACGTGCAACCTTCGGATTCGAAGTCCGCTGCGCTACCATTGCGCCACAGGAGATTTGATTATGACGAGGAGGATCTCTGCCACCTTATGTCACTTCACCAGAAGTTGTACTGGCATTGGCCGTCAGCCTGCTGCATATCAGTCACAAACGACGGAGATGAATGACTCTAGAAGTGACGCATTGAACCTAGTGCTGCTCCTGGAAACAGATCACCAAGGCCCATCTCGGTGTCCTTACCAGACGAATTCCCATCAAGAAGAAACATTATCAGGTCGATCAAGGACATCATTGGCACGGCTCGAACTCACAGCTTGGAGAACTGGTTTGCTTGCAACCGGTGAGAGAACCTGAAGAGCTATATATATAACTACAACCTGTTCTTGTGCAGAAAGAGGATATGCCCGACCTCATCCTTGCTGGCCTTCGAAGTCTGGTTTGAGCTGGCCGCTTTTTTGTGGCCCGCCCACACAAACACCCAAAAAGCCAAAAACGAATTCAACCACGATTCTAATCTCTCCCGGCACGACTCGAACGTGCAACCTTCGGATCCGGACTCCGACGCTCTACCAAATTGAGCCACGAGAGATTCTATAGGTCGCATGTGCTGGTGAGGTTTTCCTCCCTCATTACATCCCTTCACCTCTGTTTGTCCCAGACTTCTCCCGCGGTTTGCTGCAGACGGCGACTACCGGTGGAAAGGTCGGGAAGCGTCTGAAGAGGACGCAGGTGTCCGTCGATACGGTCTGCTCATGTGGGGACTCTTGTTGACATGCGGGTTGTTGCTTTTGGACGGACAGCTACGTGATCGTCACAGTGAGCATTGGCATTCGGCTTTGTCTTCACCACGCGATCACTCCCGTGCGCAGCTCTGCTATCTCTACAGCACGCCTAGTGCACTCGACTATCCAAGCTGCACATGATATCTCCAATATTGGTCACCTGGACCAGATCTGATATGCATGTGAAAGGAGCCAAGCTTGCGATTTCACTTCAGCCGCAAGCGATTCGACTCCTCGCACTCACTTCACTACGACTACTGAACCTTCAGCAGTTATCTCCCTACACCCGTCCATACCACCAACCCGGTCGCCAACAGAACCTCAACAAGCCCCCTCCAGCCTCGCCCTCAAGACCTGGTTCCTCAACGCCGCCGAAAAGATCACATTACATCCACTCCCGGTATCATTCGCAATCACCGAATTCGTCCCATACTCAGCAATCACCTCCGTCGTGCCATTCTGCCCAGCCGGCGTGCCACTCGCTCTTCGATAAATCCCTCCATTCGGCGAGCTATCAAACGTCGTGAAGTAGACATTACCCGAGGCAGCAAAGTTGAAATCGTCCAGGCGGAAAGAGTAGTCGAAGAGAGTCGTGATGCCCCCGGTTGCTTGGCCTGTCTGCGTGTTGACGGGGACGTAGCCGTAGTTGCCGGAGGAGGTTGTGGTGAAATACAGGCGACTATCTCTGAACTTGAGGCCGTTGACTCCCGCTCGACCCAGCGGACCCGTCGCGCCTCCAGCATTGGGACCGAGGTCGGCGCTGGTGATGAGTGCTGTCGTTCTGTTCAGCGCGATATCTGTCAACCAGATCGTGCCTTGTTGGAAATCTGTGCCGGCGATCAGACCACGGCTGGCGTTGACGATGGCCAGGCCGTCGATGATGGTCGCTTGTGTGGCCGAGCCCATCAGAACCGCAGTGACTTTGCTGGGGTCGTAGCTGGGCGGCACATAACTGCGGAGATCGAGCAGCCAGATGTTCCAGGTGCCATTGACGGGTCCGCCGGAGATGGTGTAGTTGCCCACCGACACGGCGAAGACGTCTTTCTGCAGCTGGACGATGCCCGTCACTGAGCCGTATCCGTTGAAAGTGTGTACTAGCTGCAAGACCTTGTCAACACACATCTTCGTGGATCGTCTGCATTGGGACCTTACCTTTGGGGTCTGATCTTGCCCCTGAGTTGGGTCCAGCTGGAAGATATATGGGCAAGTCGTGCAAGTGACGAGCAATTGGTTGTTATTGCGCAGAAGAGTGTTCTCAGGGATAAAGCTGGAGTTGAAAGTGTAGATTGTTTCCGGCTGCACAGGCACTGCTGCTGCACTGTTGGCTGCTATGGGTTGCGGCGCAGCCAGGCACAATGAGCAGATGGTGAAGAGAGCGAATAAAGATGGCAACTCCATCTTCGGGTGATAGACAATGAATGTTCTGGGGATCTTGTACTAAAGGCCAGCAAGAAGAATTGGATCTTTTATACTGCCCTGCATGCAGAGGATCTAAGCCAAGTTGCCTCGAAGACTTCTTGCTTGCCGGATCCTCACTCTTGGAACACTCTTCCGGACGGCTCCCAGGACCTCGACGCGGTGCTCGTCTTGGGTCCAGATTCATCCTGCTACGTCAATGGCACTGGCGAGAGTAGCACAGTCCTCACCAAATGCTGGTCGAGGTAGACCGCCCAACACAACGCATCATCCTTTCGGCATCATCAACACCATCAGGAGGCGGACATGGCGTCCCTTCGACCAATGTCCCCTCGTCATCAACCTCTTCGGGCTTGAGGCCCCAATACATGGCTTCCCACAGGACATCCATATTGAAGCTTCCCAAGCCATCTCATTGTCCAGACCGCTTGCTACACGGGAAACTCAATCCCAAGAGGATATAATGCAAGCCATGCTGGTCAGAAGAGAGAGATTGTCTTCGATCGATCTCAACCACAGGGGAGGTCGTGCATTCCTGAATGTGTGATAGTGTGCTTAACTTGCAGCTGGCGATGGCCTGGACTGTAAGTGAGAGCTACTGCTTCGCAGTCAACATCGAGGGAGAATTGACATGTAGGGCTCAAGACCGTTTCGAGCACTGCCGATTGAAGAAGCATAGCCCGAGGGTGGTTGTGGCGAGTCTGTTGGCCCACCGAATGGTGGAAAGGGCAAAGTTCAGAATCGGTGTCCGGACCAGATTGCACTGGATTTCGGAGCGCCTTGGTGGAACCGAATTGCCTCCCTTCATATTCTCGACAGCAATCAGCTGGGCAGAGAGAACGGTGCTGGTTGCGCGAGTGCCCGGAAAGAAACACCGCCATGTCGGACGACGTCTCCGCCAGCCTCATGGCTGTAATAGACTTGGCCGAGCACGCGCTCTGCCATCGATACAACTCCCATATTGAGCAAATGTACATACTTAAGATCGCTCAGCGGCCAGGTATGGCGATGCCGTGTTCATCCTGGCACTTTGGTGGTGAAAACCACGATTGTTTGCATAGGGCGACGTCCAGGGCTAACACGAAAGATTCAGGGGCAAACAACCCTTTGCATACGCTAGCCTGGCTGGCTGTAGACGGCAAGGCTCGCAGCTTTCCTAAGCACCTTCCTATTACTGTTCCGTGGTCGGCCCGGCATGCTTTCCTCTTGAGCCGCAGTTCACGAAAATCTAGGGCAGACTCTCTGTCTTGCTCATCATGCATAAAGCCATGTAGGGTTCGACAGCCCGTCATACGCATAAGTTGTCGAAACTGGCTTGGCGTGCGAGAAGTTCGCGGGCTGCCAGAACCACACATATGGAATACTGACGGCTGGAGACATACGGAATTTTGCCTGCCGCAGAACATACTCATCGAGACGTGTACCCACATGAGGCTGTCAGATCACACGTGCACGTCCTGGCCTTGCTCATTCTGGAATTCCCGCCAATTCCTGTACGCAAAGTGCATGAGGGTACACTCTGCAGTCCCTCATGGCTGCTCAACGGGATGACATCGCCAACGTGGAAGAACAAAATGAAACGATATCCCCAGACTATCTACGAACATTACTTGGATCGAATCATTTGCAAGTGTGTGCCGACCGGTTGCTGAAGACACCATCTCCCTGCCCCCGATCTGAATTGCTCTAATTTCTCCCCGAGAAATGACCTCGATGCTAGGCTCGCTGGCAACAGTTGCGGCACTGAGTGCTATCACAGTCTCTGCAAAAGCTGCTTTCTGTCAAAATGAAACCCAGCAAGATCTCGCGCAGCTTCTCTCACACAACGCCACCGTGAGCAGCAACATTCCGGCAAACTTTCGATGGAGTACATATGATGAGCCGAACCCCGCTCTATACATAACGGCGGCGACAGAGGGAGATGTAGCTCAAGTGGTGAGTCCTGTAGCGGAAAGATCCAGACTCGTTAAAAGACTTACGGATTATACAACAGGTTCGCTACGCCAATAGACACAACTACCCTTTCCTTCTCCAGAATGGAGGTAACGGCTGGGCGGACACATTCAACCTGAGTGGTTGCGGTCTAATGATAGACATCAGCAATCTCAATCAGGTCACTTTCAACCACGACGAAACACAAGCAACCATCCAAGGAGGCATCACAGTGCGAGAGCTGGTCGCAGCCGCAGCGAGCAGGAGCGCTAGAATTGGAACCGCCACGTGCAACTGCCTCGGGTTCCTTGGCGCAGCCTTGGGCGGAGGTCAGAGTCGAATCGACGGACTCTATGGCTTGAGCGTAGACCAACTCATCTCCGCAACGGTGGTCTTAGCATCCGGAGAAGTCGTCCAAACCAGTGCCACTTACCATCCAGATCTTTGGTGGGCCATCCGTGGAGCGGGTCCTAACTTTGGCATCGTCACTTCAGCGGTGGTCAAGGTGTATCCGATACCAGCGGGACAGAACTACGCCTGGCAGGCCAGCATCACTCTCTCTCGGGACCAGATCAGACCCCTGATGGAGGTACTCAGCACGTTGAAGCTCACACCAGAGATGGAGTTCGACTTCTACTTTGCCACATCTGGAGCACCGTCATATACTCCAGCCATTGTCGTCGTGCCATTCTACGTCGGCGATGAGTCTGCCGCCCGCACAGCCTTCGCTCCAATCCTCAATCTGAACCCCGTAAATATCACCGGCGGCGAGCTACCCTACGAACAGTGGAATTCAGCAGGCGACTCCTTCTGCACCCGAGGGGGCCGCAAGCCAGCATATGGAGCCTCGACCGCGCGTCTCGATGTCGACACTTGGGTTGAGGTTTTCCACTCCTACGAGGCCTTCATAGCGTCGAACCCTACTGCCTTCGGTACAAGCTCGACCATCCTCTCAGAAAACTATCCGCGACCAAACACTTCCCTCGAGTCTGCCCTGACGTCTTCGTACCCGTGGCGAGACCTGGGCCGCCACCATATCATCTTGCCAAGCTATACCGATCCTGCTTTGGACGAACAAGCTACTACGTGGGCTGCGAGCGTGAGGTCGATGCTGTGGGCGACGGCTGGTACAGCTCAAAACAGCAGGTCGGTCTCAATCCCTCAAATGCCCTTGAACATCGTACTGACAATAAGATTCTCCAGCTACATCAATTTTGCCCACGGGGACCAAAGTCTTTCGACGATGTACGGACAAAGCTTGCCGCGATTGCAACAGCTGAAAAGAATATACGATCCGTGGAATCGGTTTGACCAGTGGTTTCCGTTGTTTCGAAGGGGGGACTATTGGCCCTGAGACCTTTAGAGTCGTTCTGTGTAATGCTCTGCCTGGGATATCAAAGGAGAGTCTTGAGTCATATCAACGATGAGGCCTGCGATTATTGTCGCATATTTTCCTTAGGAAGGGCTTCTGGACAAATACCGGTCAATAGTTCAATCGCAAACCCCTGTCATCGGCGTACTACGAGTGCTCATACAATGTATCACTCTTATTCCAAACAAGAAACAAGAAATTAGCTAGATCTCCAACCATCGATCGACTAACAACCTAGACCTGATGCCGATCCTTTCGGCCCAGTGGAAAAGTCACTGCATTGCTTAGAGCTAGAGCTCCACCTCCACCCATATGACCTCAACTCCAAGAAACACATCCATCCCAACGACGCCAAAGCACTTCGAATCTGAACACTAAATCCAGAGAGTGCCCCCTAACAACGGATATCCACCATGTCCCTCACCAAAGACGAATTCTTCCAAACCTGGCTCGCAGCCAAAGAATCCCAAGAACCACACATCATCGAAACGGCCAGGACGCGCTACCAACACACCGAAGCACCGAACTACACAACCGTCCCCGAATCCAATGATCCAGATGCGAAGGCCTTCGAAGCGCATTTCGAAAATTTTCTCCAGAATCCCGATGTAGCGAGTTCGATTGAGACATCCAAGTTCATAACCCGCCCAGCCAATATCCTCCCTTGAACGCCTACGGGATTGAATCTTCAACCAGGCCAGCAGGTCTCAACTTTCGCGAGTGGTCGGGTGTGGCGTTCTAGGGTATTGGATCTCTTCGTCCCGCCGCAGTTCGCGCTCTGGTTTCGTGTGGGCGTCAATGGGAAAGTCTTCAACTCGACCAGGGACACGAATACTTTCAGCGTCAAGTCAGGCGAGAAAGGAGAACTGTATCTCGCGAACCAGTTCCCCGCTTGGTGGCAGGAGAAAAGCGGGCGAGTCGTGGGGGATATAGCGATTTACGAGAACGGCGGGGATGGGAAGATAGAGGTTTTGGTGGTGGTTTGGAAAGACGGGGTAGATGTTGGGAAACTCCTCTCAAACTTGAGTAACGATTCAGAACTCATCAAGGCCGAATCTCAACGCCCGCAAGCTGAGTCCGCGACGAACCTCCCGCCGGAATGGTACCATTTCTGGTTTTTGGGGACATCAACCCTATATAGCTCTCTTTCCACTCAAGACCATAAGAAATGCATCCACGCAAAACCGGACAAGAGTATCGGGATTCTGATGAAAGATCTGGAACCGACGCTTGTGTTTGAGAAGGGTGTCAAAGTGAAGTGGGATTGGAAGATTGATGCGCTGCCGTCGAGGTTGAGGGAGGATACGACGTTTAGTCATGATTATTTGAGTGTTGCTTTTGAGTTTGAGAACGGGAGGGTGAGTGTTACAGCCTCCTCGCTGGAGGAATGAGCTGATTGTGTTTTTGTTAGGACATAACCTACACTTGGTCCTGGGAGCTGCCTGTCGAATATGGTTATTGGTGTCCCTTGCCGACCTGGGAGGCCCGCGAGTACCACGTCGTGATCCGATCCGGCACGACTGGTCTCGGCGAGTGGCTGCACGAAGAGCGAGATCTCTTTGCGGATTATGAGAAGTATATTGGTCGAAAGGGTGGCGTTCCTGAGAGGATTACGAGAGTGTGGCTGATTTCCAACGGGGTGTTCCAGAGATTGGAGGGAGAGATGACGGTAAGTGGCATTGAGATTGTTGGCAGTGCGGGAGGGAGTGTTGTGGAGGTCCTTCGAGGCGGCCGGGGAGTTAGGAGTAGAGGTTGCTGTGGTCGTGATCGTGGTTGTGTAGGGGTGTAACTTATTTCGGGCAGGCCGGGGAGCTCGGAAGATGATATGAGGTTGTAGATGAACTATGGCAGCCTTCCCCAGCATTGGCGGTACTCTGTGAAGATTAACAGCATACCTGCAAGGCTGCACGGTCGAAGCAATGGCCAAATCTCCGTGAGGCGAGTTGACATACTCTCCTCGGAGCTGAATGAATCCTTCGGTGAAGTTCTCCAACTGTCACAGGTCTGGCCAGTGCTAAGCAAACAGCAAGCAAAATGGTACAGAGGTGCATTTCCAGAGTGATCCAATTGCTGGCTGGCTAGAACGGTTGCGCATGAATGAGCATCCAATACTTTCTGCCTACCTTGCCAACCATCCCTGCTTTGGTAGAGTGACTGTCCGGCCATTGACATGCGCGCCCAGAAGAACGTCGTCTCTAATGTTTCCACAAAGCCTTCGCTTCGGGAACATCACAGGCTGTACCGAAACGTCGGCGAAACGCGGCGTGAGAACAAATCGTTTAGCCGAGTAACCGAACTCTGCTCGCTCGGCTTTACGGGCGGATTGTGGACTCGGTTGTAAGTGCAAATCCAGAAAGTAGACCAGGCTGTTTATTTCGATGAATCGCCGTGGGATGATGGTAGTTAGGCCACGGAGAAATGTTTAGCAAGCCAACGAGGCTGGGTCGTTATTGGCAGTGGGAATGATGCTGTTGAATCCTAAGCGTGCATCGGTAGAGTGTACGCGCTCACTGGAAACTCTCCGGCAGCATCTTGAAGATACCCAGAACAAGTTGAAGTCCAAAGACATCCCTGCCCTCCACAATCATCCGGATCGTTTCCCCGGCAAAGTTGAGCAGCAATAATCAGCCACTACTTTAACGCCGAAGCGAAGCTCGGGATCGGACAAAGTAGGAAGAAGACACGGCCGCACGTGAGAGCTGCGACGGCTTGTCTCGAACCGCTCGTCCCGCATCCATCCACGCGTGCCACGAAAAGTACCCCGCATGACGAAGCTCCCAGCTATGCGGTCTCACTCTGTTCTTGCGAGGTCGGATTGCCCGTCTCTCGTTGTGAGTAATGGCTGGCGACGGATTGGATCGTTGTTTGTTGTTGTATGGAGCTGTCAAACTGCAGCAGTTGGGCGGCCATAACGTCTCTCAACAAATACCGGATCGATCCGGCCTGCGTCCGGTCCGTCGGATAGCTGCAATGTAGGAGGCTCTGCGTCGTCCAGCATGTGTTCCTTGTCGCGAGCCTGGATGCTTCTCATTCGAGCCTCGTCACGTTACAGACAGAGGCACAGAGCTTCGTGACTGGACGAAACCCCTCAAAGATACAGAGGTACAACGACAGCGGTCAGAAGGGTTGTATGCTGGTAGCTCTGTGCCAGGCAGGTGATCTTGCTGATATCCAGGGCGGGCGCCTCGTTGCTTCGATCCCACGAGCGTCTGTCTTTGCCTGCTTACCGCGGATCTGTGTGAGCCACTCTTGGAGCTTTAGATAGCTCTATTTGCTCCTCTCAAGGTCACACCGTTTCTTGACAAACGTGGCGACTGCTGTTTGTGAATACGTATCGACTACCCTGCGACCAGCGTGAAGGCGACATTGTTGGGGAGAGCTGATGACTGTGGTGGGGCCAAGCGGTATCGGGTATCAAGCAGTTGGCCTTTCACATGTAAGTGATAAACCCACGGGTACAATCGGGACAAAGCCAGATACCACGCCTCTCGCTCGTAGCCAATGTCTGGGGCTCGTGAAGCCGGATGTTGAGGGCGGAGTGGGAAGCGAAGGAGCGTTAATTTGCGATGTCGCAACCCGATCGAACTCGTCGTTTGAGTTGCGATCATACAAACATGGAGCACGGCCTGACGGAACACAGACGTGAATCCCCACCGACCCTCCCACTCCACTCCACCTCTTCACGCTTGCTGCTCTACCAAACGTCAGCAAACTTGAGAGCACACATACACCCACCTTGACGAACACACGACGACATCATGAGTTCCTCTGTGGTGGAAGCTGCGAAGCGAAAGGCCAACGAGGCCGTCAACGCTGCGAAAGGTGTTGCAGAAGATGCTCCAGCAGCCATGCAAAAGGCGTCGGAGAACCCGCAACAAGCGACCAGAGACTTCTTACATACCCCATTCATGCGTGCAGCATTGCCATTCGTCAACGGTGGAGCTGCAGGTATGGTCGCAACATCATGCATACAACCGATCGATATGATCAAGGTCCGCCTGCAGCTTGCTGGAGAGGGTGTGAAGACGGGTCCCAAGCCAACACCTCTGAGTGTGACAAGAGAGATCATTGCCGCTGGCAAGGTCATGGACCTTTATACCGGTCTTTCTGCTGGTCTTCTGAGGCAGGCCGTATATACCACTGCACGCCTGGGATTCTTTGATACCTTCATGAAGTCGCTGAGCGCTTCCGCAGAGAAAGATGGCCGAAAAGTTGGCTTCAAAGAACGTGCTGCTGCAGGCTTGACTGCAGGCGGCTTGGCAGCGTTCGTTGGCAATCCAGCAGATTTGGCCCTCATCCGGATGCAAAGTGATGGGTTGAAGCCGAAGGCAGAGCGGGCGAACTACAGAGGAGTCGGCGATGCGTTGATGAGGATCGCCAAAAACGAGGGAGTCACTCGATTATGGGCTGGAGCGACTCCAACAGTGATCCGGGCCATGGCATTGAACTTTGGACAGCTTGCGTTCTTCTCTGAGGCCAAAGCTCAGCTGAAAGATTCATCTCTGGGACCACGAGCTCAGACTCTCACTGCATCCGCCGTAGCAGGGTTCTTTGCATCGTTCTTCAGTCTGCCGTTCGATTTCATCAAGACCAGGCTCCAGAAGCAGTCCAGGAAACCAGACGGAACTCTCCCGTACAAGGGTTTCTTCGATTGCTTCCAAAAGGTGCTCAGGGAGGAGGGTCCGTTGCGTTTCTATCGTGGCTTCGGAACATACTACACACGCATTGCGCCACACGCGTAAGTAAGGCCAGTTAGAGTGTTTAGCAGACACTGACAGGTTGCAGGATGGTGACTTTGATCGTGGCCGATTACCTGAACTTCATCACCAAGTAGGGGGCCGCGCCATGGAACATCGATGAGAGAAGGACTTGCAGGTATCTCCGAAAACCCCTTCCAGTCGGCAATGGCACTAATGATTAGAAGAGCCACGCATTGGCACAGTCAGATATCGTTTGGTGGGGCTTCTGTGACCTGGAAGCTGAGGCTTGGCATATCTTCCTTACACCAGCGCGGCAATCCAGAGGACCCGGCCAAGAGGTGAGCTTGACACATCACATCCAGCGGTCTAGTGAAATAGGTGGGCATTTCCATGAGCGCAAGGCGTGTTCGGTGCTGGTTGATAGGATTTTCTCTCGAGGGTATGTAAATAGTCCGGCATGGGATCATGATGGCCTTTGAGCGCACAAGTGGCCAGTATTCGTCCATCGGCTTCAGTGCTTCCCCTGACTCAAGCTTTGAAAGAAATGGCTTTCTTCTCACTGGTGAAAGCGATCATGCTCTCGTGGGAACCTCTGGCTTGTGAGAAAGCTTGCGGTGTTCGGGGTATTCGTTGTTTCTCTTGTAACATCGATCCAATTTCTGTCGTGCGGGTTGATTCGATCACGCCTTTCATTCTCGACATGCAGAGGGATGTTCGTCCAAATGATTCTGTGAGGGCGAAGAGTGAAGTGTTGTCTCGTCAATTTCGAGATCTTCGTCGGCGCTCGGCCCGATTCCGGGACAGCTTAATCAACATTCAATCTAATCGCGTCGCCAGACGCGTCTCCACCATCACCGAACAACACCACCCCCAAACATGGCAACACGAGCACGACAGTCGACCGTCCAGCCCACACCTTCGAGACAGTCAAATGCCGGGACTGGTCGTGCTATAGCAGGCACCAGCAACACTGAATTGCCTGAATACGAACCGCCCGAGTTCTCCCTCAACCCGGCCGCGCAACGCGCACTCGCCCAACTCGCACGAACACACAACGGATCCAAATTGAACGACCGCCTAGACAGCGCCCATACACATGTCACAGAAGCAGCCACGGACATCAATGATGTACTTTTCGAGAGGGTTCAGAGTCTGCAGAGAGTGAAGGAGAAGCGCAGGCGGGCAGCCGAAGATGCAGACGAAGAGGACGACGGAGAAGATGGGACGCTAAATGAGTTGGAAGAAGATTTGGCACAAATGAGCAACAAGGTCAAAGGCATGACAGATCGCATGGAGCAGAGGATTCGCAAGATTGTGGATGCCAAGCACGCGGTGAAGCACATGGCGGACGCTGTCACCGCAACTGCAGACGATGCGAGGACCAATGCTAGCACTCAAGCAAGCACTCTGAATACGAGGTCGCAGCGGACGAGAAGACGGCAGAATGATGAAGACGGAGAGGAAGAGTCGGATGGCGAGGAGTTGCCCGATTTCGACCCTACCGATCCTGCAGCTGGCACTGCACCTGTGAATCCACCGCTTGATGTCTTCAATAAGAGATTGGAGGAGATGAAGACCCGATATCAGTCGTTCAATCACACCACCAGATACGCGGAGGATAACGACTACAGAACCTTCAAACGAGCAGTACACGACGCTCAGTACCGAGACGATGAAGTTCCTCTACCTCACTATACGGAGTGGTTCAACGATGATGGCACAGTCGCAGCTCTCGGAGTGACGAACGCAGATGGGGACGACGATTCAGATGACGATATTGCGGTCAGTCGAGCGACGATCAGCACGAAATGCTCGCTCAGTCTCAGAGAGTTCGAACACCCCATCACCTCCACAAAGTGTCCGCACAGTTTCGAGAAGGTACACATCCTCGAATTCATCGGCAACTCAGCTCAACGCATGCCACCTGTCAATGGGCGTCCTGGCGAGAAGGCCGTGCAATGTCCTGTTGGTGGTTGTACACAGATGCTCTCGAAGAGCGATCTAAAGGTGGATCCCATTGTCGTCAGGAAGATCAAGCGACTGCAAAAAGCCAGAGAGATGGAGATGGAGGAAGATGAGGAAGACGACGATCGGCCTACGAATGGTACTCAGCACAGGGCCCATCAAATCATTGACGATAACGACGATGACGAGGAAGATGCTACGAATATCGATGGTATGGATGTTGATGACCCACCAGTCAACCCCAAGCAAGAGCCGCGATCTTCCAGACCTGGACCTTCTGAACCGCCACGGCCGTCGCAAGCCGTTGACCTGCTGGATGACGACGATGAGGAAGAGGACGAAGAGGAGAGCATGTACGACTAGGCTTCACGATACCCAGATGGTTCTTCAAGGCCATATTCACCTACATAAAACGACGAAAAGTGTATCTTGGCAAAAAGAAAGTCATAACCATCATAATCTCACACACAAGGTATCTCCCTCCTATACTCTCAATCTACCTCTTCCAATCATTCCTCCACAACCGTCCCTTCCACCCCTCCGCATCCATAGCACCCTTCGGCTTCTGCACATCCCCACCACCACCAACAGACCCTCCTTGTCCCTTCTCCACATCCTTCACCTCCACCATCAAGCCCCTCTTGTGACCCCTCGACGCCGGCGTCGAATCCAACTGAAACCCCGCGCGTTTACTCCTCCTATCGATCGAATTCCTTGGTGGCCCACGACCCGTGAAGCGTCGAGAAGCACGGCGTATGGAGGCGCGGATGTTCCATTGCCGGCGTTTGGCGATTATGAAGAGGGTTGTTGTTGCGACTGGACATTCACACATACACGTTAGAAACTCGCGAACATCGTTCGTTTGTGGCAATTGGAGAGGGTGGATTTGGACGTACCGCCAACGATCACGACCAATGCGACCACGACGATGATGGCCGCGAGACCGCCTTTGGAGAGGTTGAAGCTGTTGGAGGAGCCTCCTGATGCGCCGGCGTCGGTGTCGGCGCCGTTGGAGGAGCCTGCTATGCCGGAGTTGGGGTCTGAGGAGGTTGTTTGGGTGGAGGTGGAGGGGGATGTGGATGTCATGGTTGGGTTGTTGTGTCCCAGGAGGACGGGTTGCTTTTGTTGGGATCTTTCGCGTGGTACAGGATGGAATGAAGCTTGTTCGTTGTGCGTTCTAGACGGGAGTAAAGAGAAACCAACGAGGAAAAGAAGAAGCAACAGAACGTCAACCTCAACTCACCTTCAAAGCAGAAGAGAAGAGCATCTCCCACTTGACAACACCGCCAACCTGGAAGCGCCAGCCGCCAGCCCCAGCATCTATTCACATCTTGGCTCCCTTTTCACACGGTGACGAACTGCTTTCGTCCACTGCAGGTCCCGAAGACGATTGGATGGTCGTGCAGGATGCGTGTGGGAGAGAGTGAGGTCGGCGCTTAAAGGGAGAGGAGGGTCTGTGCTGGAAGCGTGTTCTGGGTTGTGATTGGTTGGAGGCGGAAGCAGGGGTGTTTTGAGGGTTTTCCGATTTTCGAGGACTTCGTCGAGACTTGCTTGTGATGAGGCAGTACTGCATGTCGGTTTGAGGCCTGATCTCGCGAGATACTCCTACTTTTCCATGGCTCAATGGCTTGTGATGCGCTTTGAAGGGCTGCCCAGAACGCGGGCTGCAAGAATGGAACCGGGAAACAGACGACTTCGACACCACCACGAGCTTTTCCGCCCCGTTCACCTCTCGTCAAAGCCAGGACGAGTAGTGCCGTAGTGCTCTTCTAGCACTGGCGGCATCGTCTCTTTTTCAACGGCCACCCGAGCTTGAAGGCCGATACGGACGGATCCTAAGGTCTAGAGGTCTAGATCGAAGAAGCTGGCTGGGATCCGAATTTATTTACCTGACGGATGGCTGTGCTTCATCATTGGGACCTATGTTGAGTGCAGCAGGCGGCTCTGTGCACTCCAGAGCCAGGACTTCGGTGTCGTGATACATTGCCCAGTGGAGAGAGGAGAAGAAGGCGTAACACTGGGAGAGCTCGAAAGTATGCTATGAACCACCTCGATGCCGTTGTGAAGACTTGTCGCTCTACAGAGACGAGTAATCTGGGCTCAGCGGGGTTTGGTTCATTCATTTCGAGAGTTCTTCGCGGTCTTGTTGGTCTTGAGGAATTGCAAGCTGTTGGGCTGAGCATGATTGGATGATGGTCTTGCTGCCAGCCTGATATATCCACGGCAGAGAGTCTGCTGAGTTGAGATCCGCGTACTTCTGAGGTCCAGTCAAGATGCTGCGTCGTCTTGTCGTAAGTAAGAGTCCCAATCTCTTTTTTCACGGGTGCCGGCCGCAAGTGTTTCGCGAGGAAGGTGCATTGATCGGTGGGCTGCGTGACTGCCTCACTTCCAAGTTGTTGCTCGACTTCACCTCGTCAGCTCATCTGAACTTCCATCTCTTCCCTTCCACACTCACTCCACCATCAATCCTCGCTATTTGCTCTACGCCACACATACGACACTGCCATCAGTGGCACCCACGCCGCCAGCAATGGCCACTGCCGACGGCTCTTACGACGACCACCACATGGACCACCAGCCACGAACTGACGGACGACGGATGCCATCCCAAGATGACATTCACTCCGATGTCCTTCCGCACACCGACAACGCCAATGCCTACCGCAACCCCGTGTCTCACAATGCTGGGTTCGAGATCAATGGCATGAGAGATCCCATGTCCGACATGAACATTGTCGAGGTTGACCAGGACCTTGACGAATACGCAAGAGCTCGCATTCAAGACCGTGGCCCAGGCCCGGTTCATGAGTCTGAAGGCCCAAACGAAACCGTGATGGCTGACAACTACGATCACAGCTATGCGGAAGGTACATGTGAAGTGCTTCATCATGAATCGAAAGCCCGAACTGACACGGTGACAGATGCAACCTATGCACGGGCGCCTACTGATTTCGACCTCGAGCGAGCTCCAGCACGACATATCTCCGTGGAGCAGGATACACACGTACCAACACCGCCCAAGAAGAACAAGAAGTCAAAGAAGCTCAAGAAGCAGCCTCAAGAACCGCGGAAGCAGCCACAAGATGGACTTTCATTCGCAGCATTTGGAGGACAAGCCCATGGTCATGCAGCACTAGAGCGTTTGGACGAGCATGAGCAGCGCTACCACTCAGGGCACGAACAGTACTTTGATGCCCACCAACACCAGGAGCAGCCTGAGTACACGGAGCAGCTTCCAGCACCCGGTAAAGATCAGCCAATATGCATTAGCTCGCCAGAGGTGCAACCTACCGACATGTCTGAAGCCGCGACGTGGCCTCCCACCCACATGATACCATCAACGGAACAATCTGCTCCCATGGCTGAGAGTCATCAACCTGATATTATCCATGTTCAACCGCGGCCGTTCGTTTCGACATATCGCCCCAGACCGCTCCTCAACACTTCCACAAACGAGTTGACGGATAGACGAAGTCGAGACACGATGTCCAATCAAGCTAATACCGCTCCCGTACACCCCCAGACGCCTCCTCAGACTCAGCCATACGACATTCCTGATCAATCATCCCACGAGCGGCCGGTCTCTGACGCTATTGATGTCTTTGCTCAACAACTCCGTCGCACGTACGAACATCAGTCAGCTCAGCAGATCCAACAGCTCACGGCCGAGAAGCAGTCGCTTGCAGATCAACTGAAGCACGCCGTGAACGCCCAGAATGCCCTCGCAAGCCATGTGTCATCTCTGCGCGATGAGAAAGAGAGATTCGCCATTTCACTAGAACAGGAGAAGGCAAAGTTTGAGAACGTCAAAGGCAAAGTGATCCAGTGCAGAACGTTTGTCCATGGCGTTGAGGGTGATTTGAGCAAGCTCAGGCTCGATGCCGACAGTCATCGCAAGCGAATCGAAGCTTTGTTGGCTGCAGATAACAGGAGTGTCCCGGACATGTCAAAGTTCATTGAAGACTCCGAGCGTCTGAAGAACGACGTCGCCCGACAATGCCAAGCGGCCAAACATGAGCTGTCATCGGCAGAAGTCAACGTCGCTCATCTGAATGATAAGCTCAAGGAGAAGACCGGTGCTTACGAGGAGGAGAAAAAGCTTCGACTGCAGTTCCAGACTCAGCTCACCGCTAATGAAGATACGAAGAATGCCATTCTTCGCCACATGAAGATGTACCAAGACGCTGCGATGGACAAGTTGTACGAGGTCCACGCGACAATCGAAGACAGCAACAATCGCCAGGAGATTGCTGAGATGCTTAAGAAGACGACAGCAGCAATCCAGGGCCTGAACACGCAACAAGTCGCGACCATTGACGATGTGGTCTCAGTAAAGGGCCTGGTGGAGTCATTAGCAGAGAGGTGAGTATCATCATTGAACCCGGATTGCCACTGCATTATGCAGAATTCAGAGCTGACCATGCTGTAGCGTCGACCAATCCGCGAGTGATCGCCAATCAGACCAGGCAGACAAGATATCTGCTCTGGAAACGAAGATCACTGAGCTGGAGGCCGAAGTGCACTCCAAGAATACCGAAATTGCATCGCTGCAAGGCAAGCTAGACTCTGCTCCAACGCCTTCTTCCGTCTCAGACGAACGGGTAGAGACCATTCGGAGGGATGCACTGGCGTTCCAGGCACAGCGCCAGGCTGAGATGGAGAACGAATTGAAGAAGATGCGCGGTCGACCGGGCAAAGACGAGTTCACGAAGCTGAAGCAGCAAGCTGCTGACTCGCAGCGCCTTGCTGACAGCCGTGAACAAGACATCCGCAATCTCAACGAGCAACTCAAGAACCGTGAGGCCGAGAAACACGAGCTGGAGAAGAGAGTCGGTGCCTTAGCGAGTCAAGATCAACTTGCATTGATTGAGAAGCGACGAGCAGAGGCACAGCAACTTGCGAACCATCGCCTGGAGGAGAATGAGAAGTTGACCGCACAACTTCAGAACGAGAAGCGTGAGCGGTCAACTGCGCAGAAACTGGCCGACAATCGGCAGCAGGACATCACCAAGTTGAATGATCAGATTACGAACAATCAGCGCAAGTTCGAGCAACAACTCGCCGCCCGTTCGAGCCCAGAAGAGGAAGCATTTTTGAAGCAACAACTCTCAGAAGCTCAGCAACTTGCGAAAGAAAAGCAGACGTCTATCAACACCCTTCACAGGCAGGTAGAGGAGAAGCAGGAGAAGTGTCAGCAGCTGGAGAGTAATTACGAAGAGTACAAGACCAGTTGCGACACGACCATTGCTAAGGACGGAGAGCGCTGGAAGAAGCACGTCGAAGCTCTTCAAAATGAGGTGGCGGAAAAGAACAAAGAGTTGCAGGCCAAGAAAACCGAGGAAGACAAATATCGGTCAGACATGAGCCAGCGCTGGGAGCTCGAAGAGAAAACGCGCATATCACTGCAACAACAACTCAGGGAAGCCAAGCGACGGGAGCTGAACGATCGAGGTGCGACAACTCCTATCGTGCAAGACTCGCAACAAGATGAGACGCGCATCTCGACAGCCAGTTCTCATCATTCCCGTCCTGTCTGGGCTTCCGAAACCCAGGACGCTTACGACCATCTTGAGAAGCTGTCGTTTCAAGACAACCCGAGTGAGCAAGGAAGCAATTACAAGTACCAGAAGCCGCAACAGGCGCCCAACAGCTCATCCAAGCGCGTCGCAACGTCGTCGACCAAGAGCAGTTTGCCTGCGTTCGTCGCGAGCCAGATGAACCGCGGATCCACGACGTACAGTCTTCACAGTAACGGCCATTCGCAGAATACTTCCCAGAATACTTCCCAGAATACTTCGCAACACACATCGCAACACACATCGCACGGCAAAGAGCCCGTAAAGCGCAAGGCTAGCACAGGAGGGCAAATCATCAACGGCTACGAGAGCGAGCGCCGGAAGCGACTCAAGCCAAACGCACGTAGCCATGCCGACACGCAGTCTCGTCCGAATGCTACTCCCAACGTTCCGGGCTCTTCACAAGGATCGCGTACTCGAGTCACGAGGTCCAGCACGTCGCAGATGGCCGCCCGCTTTGCTCAGGATCTGCCGAGAGGCAATGGTGGACTGGGTGGAGGGCGCTAGAGGTGGATGTCTGGCATGATGGTGCGCAGATGTGTTGGTGCAAATGTGTTGGTGTTTTGATTTGACTTCGCTCGAGACGATCTGTTGGAGCTGGCTGTATGTATGTAGCTTCGCTGCTCTTTTCCATGCATCATCGATGGCTCCTCTTCTTGGACGCTGCTCTTGGCCTGCATTTCATCCCAGCCTGTCTGTGTCCATCTTCATCCTCAATCCACCCCATGCATCAACCGCCAGCCATCGCTACGGTGCCTGGCCTGAATCTGCCTCACTCTCGTCCCATGAATATCCCCAGTCACAATGCTTCATCTCATCCTCAGTTCCTGTTCTCCTCACTTCCCACCCCTCTTCGCCTCAAGAAACAGAACCTTCTTCTTCACTGCCCACCAAAGACACCATTCATCAGCCTCCATTCTCATTCTCATTCTCATTCAACGCAACCAGCTTCGACATCCATGTCTTGTCTGTATGTGGGATGTGGGAAGTGATGTAGCTTACCAACAGGATCATACTTGAGCATACTCAGCGGCCGGTGCGCTCGCGGGCGTGAAAAAGTTTTGTAGTAGCCCGTCATGGCCATGGAGATTAGGCGGACGGCTATGGTGCGGGATTTGGCTGTTCCGTTGCGTTAGATGCTGTTGGTGTTTGACACGGGGGGTTTTGGGATGGAGGATCCGGGAGGGACTGGGAGCATTGGAGGGTGGGGGAAGGGGCACACCTTTCTTGGCCATGGTTGATGGGTCGTTGGCATGCGATGGTGTTGGTGGTGGGTTTGGGAGGTGAAGTTGAGATGAGACGGTCACGTGCGGGTGTTTTGGCCGCGGAGGTGGTGGTGCATAAAGTTTCTTGTGAAAGTTTGTGCTGGGACGCATAATTTCCCAACTTCACATCGTCTTTTTGGATTTATCACTATTTTTCCGCGGTGCTCATCGTCTTTCACCTCGTGAACTGGCAAACAATTACTTTGATCTAACTTCAATCAATACATGCTCCTAAGATATTATGTGTTCAAGTCAAGTAGTACCTATCTCACATACCTAGTCCACTTCAAGAGTCGATACCATCGAAGTCGTCCTTGAAGGTGATAACATACACCTGTCCTGAGCCGCACCCAATGACTACTGTACGACTCCGCACAGCTGAGGCCATAGGCCTGTACGGCGGCGGTAGCCAAAGTAGGTCATCGCCATCCCACGTGATCCACTCATCATCATCGCTGATACCGGGTCCCTGGAGCTGAACCGCCATCTCTTCCGTTGACGTGCTATCAGGAGAAGAATCTGGCGGGAGAGTAAAAACGCCTCGGCTTGAGCTTATCAGTGGCCCGTTGTTGATGAACATTAAGTTCGACGCTTGATTACTATTCCAGTCGAAGCTGTGCATTAGGGTCTTGCGTTTCAAGTCCCATACTTGCAACCGATCATTCATAGTGTTTGACAACAGTCTCTCACCATTTTGACAGAAGGCAAGAGATTTGAGAGCCCGATTAACCGTGGATTCGCTCATGTCTCTCAATGAGATTTCGTCTTTCTCTCGGCCGTCAGAAAGGTACCAAATCTTGACGAAAGAATCTGAGTGGTCACCGGTGGCAATTAGCTCTCCATCTGCTGAAAAGGCGACCGCCATTGGCGAAACCAGATATCTTCGGGGTTTTACTCTTTCCGTATTCCACTTGAAGCTTTTGTCTGCAAGATTCCACACCTTGACACTACGTTCAGCCCCAGAAGCGATCATTGTGCCACACGGCGAGAAATGGACCGACCCCAGCATCTCCGCATCGCGGATTATATTGCATGAACAGCCGTTCTTATCCCACACTTTCAGGTCAGACCCTTTCTGAACGATTTTGCTTTTCCCGTTAGAGTTTTCAATGGCGCTGGCTCTTATGTAGTGCACCGTTGCAAACAAGTCACCCCCAGGCGAGATGGCGATTTCTGCATTTGACGTTTCTCCTGCTAAAGTACGTACGCAGGTGCCGTCGACATCCCAGACTTTGACCGAGTCTGTGCTGCTTGATGCAAACCACATAGTGTTGGGAGACATCGAGATTCGGTCGACCGTAAAGCCATGGCTACTACCCCTCGAAGACTGACTCTTTGGTATGGTCCAGAGCTTCACCGTGCAGTCAACAGATGCCGAGGCGAGCAGCGTCCCATCTTTAGAGCAAGACAGCGAATATAAAAAACCACCATGTCCACCGAGTCTTGCAAGGGGGTCTCCGCTACGTATGTCTAACAAATGAATAGAGCCGGAGCCGGAGCTGGCCGCAACGAGCTGAGAGTCCGGCAAAAAGGCGACGGAAGTAAAAGCAGCAAGACTGATATCGTCGAGTCCCTCGTCTTCGTACGGATTGAACTTTCGTAGCAGTGAGGCACTTCGGGTCTCGATATTCCAGATGCTCAAATCGGCGTTTCTCTCGACCACCACTGCTAACAGTTTCCCATCGGCGCTGAGGCTCGGAGAAGCGATAGGTACATGCCCAATCACCACGGATTTGCAAATCCCAGTCTCGACATCCCAAACCTGAACAGTGGCCCCAGCCGTTGCGAGAGACTTTCCATCAGAAGAGTACGCAAGTCCGTTGAACCCATAAGGAGGATGGCCGTCCGGTGCTACCTCCAAAACGGGAGCTCCGAGCGAATTGTCTTCAACGTCGTATATTGAAACCCTCCACGAACCCACAAGATCTTCAATGCCAATGGCAATTTCCGGCTTGGAGGGGGAGAATCTGACGGCACACAGACTTTCCCCGGCAGCTACGACTTCGATTTTCGAAAGCTCTTTGCGCTCCAGAACATTCCATACATCGACGTTTTCGTTGTTCACTAACGCGAGTAGACCACCGTTTGGGGAGAACACAATCCCTTGAGATTTTGAGAAGCTCGGCTCAAACCATTGAGAACGGGCCCCAGTATGTAAATCCACGAACTCAACCGAATCCGTAGTCTTGGTTACGAATTTTCCATTTTCCAAGGAGAATCCCTGAAAGTCACCGTTGAAAGTATAAGTCTGCTGGCAGGCATGCCAATCGTCTTCCATGGCCGGTGTATTGGCGATGAAATCCGGCCTTTGGGCTTGAAACAGCTCCCTGATCATACTACCGGCTGGTGTGAAGAGAGATGCAGCGCAGTACACCTGGAGAGGATACTCCTCTATCCCATCTTTGGTAAGTCGGCAGAATCGATCCGCATCATCCACCAGGCGTGAAAGTTGTGGATTCGTTTGCTTGTGCTGTACGTGTTAGCTCACGATCTGGTCACAAGATCACCACTAGCCAAGTGTACGTACGTGAAGTAGCTTCTGAAGTTTTCTGATCGACAGCAAAGCCGATGGCATTTTTTGCATCAAGCAAATTGCTACCAGCCATTCCAGCAAATGGACCTTCAAGAAGGCCAAGATTTCGTCATAGAGGTCAGGTCCATGTGTAGTGTCCGGCATATCACAAAAGTGATTTATCCAGTAACGGCATGAATATCGCACGGCGACCAGATATTCCAAGTCTGAGAGTTCTTTCCGAGGGGTAGCAGGACTTTTCGATCTCATATCTTCTGCCAGGTCGCTTCCCATAGCTTTGAGCGAACTTTTCAGAATCTCAGCGTGGCCGTCCGTGTACGCTCCTGGAAACAGTCCACGAATGTCATCATCTGGTCTTTCTTTCAAGTAGTCGAGTGTCGACTGATGAAGGAGATTGACGACGCCGTCCCGGACAGTCAACAAGCCAGAATTCTCCAAAAAGTCCGCGTCTTCTCCAGGTGGTGCTTCGTTCGCAAACATCATCATTTCGACGACGCTCAGAGGACGGTATGCAAGCACAGCGGCCGAGATCGCTCTTTGATACGATTCCTTGTGTGGCGACGCGTTGATACGCTGGATCATCCGAGCGTACACTTTCTTGAGCTCTGACGGAATGTTGTCCAGTGTTGCAAGCATCTTGCGAGGCTCACAGTCCTTCAATTCCCGAAATACCAGCGATACCCAGAGAAAAGTACCGTCCGTCCTGTCTCGCAGTACCTTTCCAACGTCGTTGAGGGCTTTCTCCTTCTCTTCCAACATCTTTTGCTTGCTTTTCGGTACTCTGCCCTCTACTTTTCGCACATGCTTCTCTTTCAGCTCGCTGACCTTTCGTTCGATGAACAAGTCGACAGCTTCAGCAGCTGACTCTCTGTTCACCTCAATGGACTCATACTCCTGCAATGCTTTTACGTCAGGCTTGTGTTGTTCGGTGTTGCCTAAAGCATTCGCGATTTGCTCAATGTTTCGACCAGACACCAGCCATTTGACCTTGTCGCTGACCTGTATTGTTTCTGAGATCAAATCCAGGAGATCGACCAGTCCTGCCACTGAATCGTGAGAATCACAGTGCTTGCACTCGTCGAGAGCGTCGACGACGAAGACAGCCCGCTCCAACATCTGATCTCGGATCATGTCCAGGAAGATCCTGCTCAAAGTGGGGAAAGCATCATTGGCAGTCAAGAACCGATCTCCGGAAGCATTGATTTCTTTGAATACGTGCTGAAAAAGCGATTTGTTTTGGCGAATCAGCATCGCCATTAGACCCTTCAGAATGGCTGTGGCGGTGTTCAGCTCATCGTTCGACCCTTGGCAGAAGAAGTAACATAGACACGGCAGGTTGAAATGCCCGTGAAGTTCGCGGATCAGACCGATGACAATCATGGTCTTGCCAGTACCAGCGGCGCCTTTGATCCAAAGCATCCGAGATCCTCGTGTTGTATCCCAGACCAGGAACTGCTTGTACTGAGGCTTCCCGGAGATCCATGAATAAGAGTTGGGAATCAGCTTATCCTTTCGCTTCTCCAACGCAGTCATCTCGTCGAACATGTTTCTGACCGAGAGCTTGGACATGATCCCACTTTCTGCCTCTGTCAAGTGGAAGTCCACGAGGAGTTGAAGCTGAGTGTTCATCTGCTGGTCACACTTCTGACTCGCGAAGTCCGTCGCAGTCTTTTCCGCCTTGAGAATGGCGTCCAGCTTGTCTTTCCAGCTGCCGAACATCCTCGACGTGAAACGGGATACCGCGTGCTTGTGATGCTCATACACGGTCGTGATGATGTAGTCCAATATTGCTTTGTAGAGGTCACGGATCCGACTTGCTAGTTGCAATCGCAAGTCGTGGTAGCGGATGTCTTGGTTTCTGGGTGTGTCGTCGAGTAGTAGGAGGGACATATTAGAATACCATCTCATCTTATTCACGACTTCAACAATGCCGTCGCGATTCTCTTGGTTCTCGTGAGGAGATTTCACAAGAAACTACGCTACGTCAGCGGTGAGAGAATGGCGTCTTGAATTCGACGAACCTCCAGCGCAATGCAGATAGGCGTCCAAGCAGCAGCAGCTATAGGGACTGATGAGAGTGCGGTCCCCACAATGTCCTTCACAGTAAGCACCGTGTCTATGACAAGTCCAAGTCCTCTATCAAATTTGTCCATCCGGGCTGTTCTTTCAAGGCTCCGGCCTAGCAGCATTTTCATTTGCTCTAGTTCTGGCTGACCTTGCAGTTCCGTGGCGTTCTCGACTAGACCATTGGCGGGATCGCGAAGAAAGTCCTCGTATTGCAAGACCATACTTTGAGTTTCTGCATCGTCTTTGAGAGCCTCATATGCTTCACGCCAGAGTAACAATTTGTCGGTCGAGTAGTCGCTTCTTGGCTTCGACGTTTCCTGCGGTAGCTTGGGAGGTACACGCCCAAGGGCGTCGTTCGTAGTGGTGTCTTTGAGCGGCTGCCTGGGCGCTGTGTCCTGCCGAATGCTTCCCGTCTGGCGAGCAGGGGACTCATGGCGGTATCTGTGTCGTGAGAACAATGACTTCTTTCCCTTTTTATCTTCTGCCATGCTTGATAGCTGACTTGCTGTGTCACTTCAGCATGTCTTATGATCAATTGTGGTTGAAAAGAAGAGGACATGAGGCTGAGCTGAATCATAGATCGAGCAATTCCAGGTCGCCCCAGAGGCACAGCGGCAAACACACTGCATGTGGCTTGTGCAACTTCAGCGCCCAATGGCTGATCACTGCATGATGTTCACCACATCATGCGGCTTTCATGCAGTGGGGGCGGCAGGAGAAAGGTACCAGCAGCCAATGGCGACCTGTAGCCATTCGTTCACTGTATCTGGCCGCTCCTGGATGCATGGTGCGTAGAGTGTCGTCTAACAGAAACAACGGACTGCTAACAATTCTTGATATCTTTCGAAGGACTTGTTGTTTGGTTCACGAAGTCGCGACAAACACTAACGGCTTCGTCACGTGCACGCTTTGCCGAAATTGGCACTTCTGAATGAAATGCCGACGGGCCGGTCGTAGCTCTGCCGAGGCTTCACATGCCGAAGTAGGACGATGTGACGAGCTCTCTGCATCGGATGCGCTCCCGTCTTATCTTTCTTCTCTCTTAATACTAATACCTAAAACCTCCCTGCGTTGAAGAAACATCATAGCCCAAACAGATCGAGAGACATACCACCGCCGATATGGTCGCCGACGCCGTCATCTACCACCCCGCGGTGAGCCACTTCAACCGCTTTGTTGCGACGACTGGTAAGCGCGAAACATCCCGAACAGCATAACAACGAGGAGAGGACGACATACTAATACCTTATACCATCATAGTCGGCCGCGACAAGGTCCTCCGTACCCTCCAATACTTCTCCCGCTTCCTCGCCTGGTACCTCTACCGCACGAACCACCCAGCAACCACAATCGCGCACTTTGACGCGATCAAGAAGAACTTCGGCTCCGTCCGCAAAGCCTTGCGTCTCGGGAAGTTCGTCGAACACTTCAAAGCCGCCGCCGTAGCTGCGGACTCTAAAGCGCTCGACCCGGTCCTCAAGTCCCTCGCCGTGGGCCGCCAGCTCGGTTACGCCACGTACTTGAGCTTGGATGCGCTCTGTTACTTGGATCAGACTGGGATTTACAAGTTCAGTGCGGGCGCAAGGCTGCAGCAAGAGGCGTACAGGGCGTGGTTCGCTGGGTTGGCATGTAATGTTGCCGCAGGGCTTTACACACTTTACAACTTGACCCAGTTGGCGAAGAAGCAGCAGAGTGAGGGAGATGCGGAGAAGAAGGTTGAGGAGAAGAAGTTGGAGAAGTACGTATACATAGGATTGAGAGGGGTGAGATTTGGGCTAACATATATGTGCTGCAGGGAACGAGCGGCTACGCAGCTGCAACTCGTCTCTGACCTCGCCGATCTTACGGTCCCGACTTCTGCTCTGGGCTTGATCAACTTCGACGACGGTATTGTGGGCTTGGCTGGTACTGTGAGCAGTTTGATCGGTCTGCAGGCCGCTTGGGCCAAGACTGCGTGAAGAGGGTGAAGAATGCAAGCTCATATGAGCGATCTATATATCAAGCGTCGAAATGAGGGTGTGAGTTCGTGAGACGTGTCAAGACTGGATTGACGGGGGATCTATTGTACGTTTTGTTGAGCTCGCGGCCATGTTGTAGAGCTTCGCAGCTTGACTGTGGAGTTTCTTCTCTCGGCTGAGCGAGTTGGCCTATCGGGCAGCAAATAGGCATGGGTGTGGAAGAGTATCAACATACTATATACTTTCGATGTTCCTGCATACTGTAAGTCGCTCATTCCTTTTCGCCACACAACTTCTGTTCAAGTTTTCGACCTCACCCTTTCTATCATAATGTCTGCACAAACCGATCATGCAGAGTCACAATCCTATCGCGCATCAGGTTTCGCAAACCGTCTCGGATGGGTATGTAATATAACTCCCTTCCATAGGACCACCTGATCCAGCTGATAACCCCAGGGTTCCCGCCCCGCGCTCATCATAATCGACGTCTGCGCCGCCTACTTTACCCCAGGCTCCCCTCTGAACCTCTCCTCGAACCCAGAAGCCGCCAAATCCCCCGATGCAATGCGAGACCTCCTCGCTGCAGCCCGCGAGGGAGGCTGCCCAGTCTATTGGACCCAAGTGCAATACGAAAGGGAAGACATGGCCGACGCTGGGCTATTCTACCTCAAAGCGAAGGTCCTAGACGTGTGGAAGAAGGGCGACACCCGAGGTTACGACGCCCTCCTACCTGGTCTGGAACCTCGCGAGGGCGAGACTGTCATCGTGAAGAAGCACCCTTCTGCTTTCTTCGGCACGGATCTCGCTTCGCAGCTGTACTTCAAACAAGTCGACACTGTGGTAATTTGTGGGGTGAGCACTTCGGGATGTGTGAGAGCTACGACGCTAGATGCGCAGTGTTGGAACTTCAGGCCTATGGTTGTGGGCGATGCGTGTGGAGATCGCACGAAGGAGATCCATAATGGGAATCTTTTCGATATGGATGCCAAGATGGGTGATGTTGTCGGTGTGGAGGAGACGTGTGAGAAGATGAGGAAGGGTTGGTGATGTAAGGGGCAGGGGATGGGTGTTGAAATGTTCAATATAGGAAATTGACTTTGCTCCAGGCGTCCAGGCTGATTCAATTTTGAGTTCGTACGAGATCGGCTGAGCCGCTACCTCCATCTTTGATGTCCGTCGATGACATAGAAATCGCAGGATCTTGGTTTTCCTGGGAGGAAAAAATGCGGGCGTATGGATCGAACTTATTTGTCGTCGTATCCGTGTTCCATCACACTGAAGTGAGGGTGATGAGGAGAAAAAGAGCAGAACTCCAAGCAGATGGCCAAATAGCAAAACGCCCTCCAAAAGGGCAACATCATGACACCCATTGGCGTCCGGTAAGCTTTGACCTATCAACTGATCAGCTTGGTGGCCTGAAAGGGACGGCATCCAATGACATCAAATCGTTGGAAAACAGGTGAATGGACATAGACGGTCCTATACAAACGCCGCCGAAACGCCGTACCGGTCGTTATATGGTCTTGAAAGCTCCGCGTTTGGATGTATAAAGTGTTGCGTAGGACCAGGCTGTTGTCGCCATTGATATACTCAAGCACCACCAAAGCAAGCCTTTCGACGACATCGTCACGTTCGACGATCAAGATGCCACCCAAGTTAATCGCCCTCGAAGAACACTTCGACTCTGGGCTGTTCCACATGACAGACCCTTTACACAGCAGACTCCCAGAACATATCGATTCCCGCCTTCACGACATTTCAGATCTCCGAACCAAAGACATCGATAACGGCGGCCTCGCCCTGCAAGTCCTCTCGCATGTTGGTGGTCCAACGCCCGTAGAAGAATGCCGCAAAGCCAACGACATGCTCGCAGAAGCATGCAAGAAAAGTTCTGGCAAGATGGCCGGCTTCGCCATGCTCCCCATGCAAGATCCCACCATTGCAGCGGAAGAACTCGAACGCTGTGTCAAACAGCTCAACTTCCCAGGTGCTCTCATCAACAATCATCTCGAAGACGGTACTCGCTACGAAGACGAGAAGTTCTGGCCCGTCTTCGCCAAAGCCGTCGAGCTAGATGTCCCCATCTACATTCACCCCGTCTACCCAGGCACAAATCTCCAAGAGCATTACACCGGGCCTGGCCTATCCGACTTCTCCTCTACGATGATGGCGACCGCTGCATGGGGCTGGCATTCTGAGACAGGCCTCCATGTCCTCCGTCTATTCGCAGCAGGCCTCTTCGACCGCTTCCCAAAACTCAAACTCGTCATCGGCCATATGGGTGAGATGCTGCCCTACATGCTCGAACGAACTATCCACTCCACGCGGGTCTGGGGAGAGTTCAAGCGTTCCTTGCGAACGGTCTGGGAGGAGAACATCTGGGTCACGACGAGTGGGATGTTCAGTCTGCCGCCGCTGGAGTGTCTCTTGAAAGTGACTCCGAAGGACAAGGTGATGTATGGCGTGGACTATCCCTTTTCGACGACGGAGACGGGGTTGGAGTTTGTGAAGCAGATTGAGGAGAGTGGGATTTTGAGTAAGGAGGAGTTTGAGGGGTTTTGTTTTGGGAATGCGGAGAGGTTGTTGAAGGTTAAGGTGTAGTCGGGGCGATGAAGAGATGACGTCGAAATGTAGGCGTCAATAGGATATGTGAGCTGGAAATTGCTTGAAAGCGCCAGGTGCATCATTTTGTTGCAGTAGTCCTCCTGCTGTAAGTAGGGTTTAGGAAGTCCAGCCCATGACCTGGCAATTGACAAACTATAGGACCACGTCGGAGGTTTCTGCGTTCTGGAGAGGCGCTGTCTTAGATGAAGACAAGGGCACAGTACTTGTCAACCGGTGAGTAGCTGGACTGTGTCGACACGGGCGCTTGGTCGCAGCTGCGGCGCATACAGACAAATGCAGAACGGAGCATCCCCGGCCAATGGACGTACATGCGCAGGTGGCTCAGCTCCAGTGCGGCAGAGTGACAAACACATATAATGTGCAAGCTCACTCCTTGCGTGGTCTTGTTTTGGCGACAATCATTCGTGTATAACCTATCGCCAGGTATTCATGGCCGCAGAGTCGAGCTTCGGCGAACTAACGAAGCAGTGGGAGAGTCTCAGAAGCAGTGATGAGGCTCGCCATAGTTTGGTTGAGGTATGGTTGCCAGTGCGATTGATCTCCAGTCTCGAAATTGACAGTCTTGCGCAGGACTTGTTTGAAAAGTTGAAGCTTTCGCACAGCGACAACGAAGGACTGCGTGAAGAGATCGACACCCTAAAGTTCCATGAGCGTAACTTCGTACGAAAGATCAAGGAAGCCGAAGAGGAGAACAAGAAGCTGTCTACTCGCCTGAGGTCAATCGAACAGGAGAGCCCGTTCTTGTTGGTCCTAATAGATGGAGATAACACGCATGTGAGTCGACAATGAGTACCGTTTGCCGGGAAACCACAAGCTGATCATCCAGTTCAACGATGAGTTCGTGAGAGATGGTGCTGGCGGCGGTTACAGAGCTGCTCAGAGGCTTCACGAGGCCATCACTTCTCACGCGTTAGACTTACAGAGCGGGAGCCAGTGCAAGATTGTTGTTCGCATCTACACAAACATGTTTCGTTTGTGTGGTGCGTATGAAAAGTCCGCCGGCTCAATTAGCGCTCAATTGGTCCGAGCCTTCATTGGCGGCTTCAATCGTGAACTGCCTCTGGCGGAGTTCATCGATGTTAGGAACGATAAGGAGGCAGCCGATCACAAAATCAGAGGTTATCCTTCCTTGCCCCCAAAGTGAATGGACACGGATACTGACCATGTCCAGAGAATCTGACCTTGTATTGGTCCAACCAGCACTGCAAACACATTATGCTGGCTGCGTCTGCAGACAGAGGCTATGTCAGCTTCCTGCGTCAGTTCAGCACCGCTTCAGTAAATGAGAGACTTACTCTCGTCGAATCCATTCCGTTTCCCGGAGACTTCCAAGCACTGGCAGCTCGTTTCAAGCAGATCGAATTCCCAGACATCTTCCGGAAAGACAAGATCGTCTGCACCCCTCAGTATGGGTCAATCAATGGCGCAAATTATGCAGCGGCCGCGGCCAGTGCTTCGCAGACGCAACCCTCACCTCCATCCACTGTGGTCACTTCCCAGAACCAGATTGGTACATCGACCCAAAATGCACCGCCGCTGCGGTTCAACCAGAGTGGACAACGTATCGACCCAAAATTGGAGCGGTGCGACAAGACTCTGGCGCAAGAGTTGAGCTCTCGAAACTTATGTGGTAGGCATTTCCTCACCCGCTGCACGCCCTTGGAAGCGCACTGCCCGTACAAGAAGAGCCACGACGGCGAGCTGTCTGGTGAGCAGCGCCGCGCCTTGATGCGAGTTGCTCGACACATTCCGTGTGAGAATGGGACGGTCTGCCGCGATGCCAATTGTGTTGCAGGACACCACTGTCTATATGACGGTCGCTGTGAATTTCGAGAGAGGTGCAGGTTCGGTGCGGGTATGCATGGGGTCGACAAGACTCTAGTCCCAATTGCCTGAGGTTGCGCCAAGCTTTGCAATTGCATGTTGATCTCCACTGGTCGTGGTAGATGTGTTGCGAGACAGATGTAATGTTGAAGAACAAGCAAGGATGGTGTTGTTGGTAGCAGTGCCGGATGCCTGCGAATTGCTGCCTCAGGCACTCATGACTTCGGAGATTTTCCGGGCAGCGACGCGAGCATCTCGCAATGTGCAACTTCACTCGCGTCCAGCGACGATGAGGCATTGTCCATCGGCTCGTTTCTCTTTCTTGTATCTCTTCTTCTGCCTCCTCGCATCCGTCCAAGCCGCCGGAAGCGACATCATCCGCGGGCATGCCAACAGCTACCCAACCCATAAGTTCGTCTCCTCCAAACTCAAGGCCCCCATAATCGACTTCCAAGTACGCAGCCCAGCGTGTAACGATGGCGGCTCCTACTTCATTACACCGCGAGGCTGGAAGGTCCCCTCGCCCGGGCCGATGATCCTCGATGGCGATGGGAATCTTATTTGGACCGACCATTTCTCGAATAAGTTTGGTGGCCAGGCTTATGATCTTGGGGTGCAGAGGTATAAGGGCGAGGAGTATTTGATGTTTTGGTTGGGGGATGATAGGGTTAGGGGGCATGGGGCTGGTCATTATTATATGGTGAGATTCAATTACGTTCTTAGGAAATTGGGGTTCTAATGATATGTACAGCTCAATTCATCCTACGATATGGTTCATAAAGTTGGCGCTGCGAATGGGAGATTCGCAGACTTGCATGAGTTCTTCATTAACCCGGACAACACCGCGCTTCTGATCATCTTCGAGCCGATTCAAGCGGATGTGCGGCCGGTTGGACGCAAGTTCAGCGATGTCTGGAACCAGGCTGCCTACGACTGCCTTTTCCAAGAAGTGAACATCGAGACTGGAGAGGCGATCTTCGAGTGGCGAGCTTCTGAACACGTCAATATGACCCATGCGTATAACAGAATTGAGGGTCTTGATCAAGGGACCAGAGAGAAGCCGTTCGATTTCATCCACTTGAACTCAGTGGACAAGGACGAATCTGGCAACTATCTCATCTCTGGCAGGAATCTGCATGCGATTCTTTACGTCGATGGCAAGACCGGAGAGGTACTCTGGACCCTGGGAGGCAAAGGAAACGACTTTAAGGACCTATCTTCTGGACATGTGATCAACATGGCGTGGCAGCACGATGCCAGATTTGTGCCTGCTTCGGCTTTTCGGAAGACTTATTCTCCTCCGTCAAAGAAGAAGGGCACGGTGACTCGTCTGATGACCATCTTCGACAACGCAGCATTGGATTGGAACTACAAGTATGGACCAGGGTATTCACGGGCCATGCTGGTGGAGGTGACATTTCCAACTTCAAAGAGGTCGAAGAGAACTCTGGAAGAGAGTCATCACGTGGATCCACGTGCGGACGATGGACTGAGCGAGAAGGACACTGCCAAAGTGATGGAAATCAACGGCAAGGACGAAGCTTACACGGTCCGCATTGTTCGAGAGTTCATCCATCCGAAGCATGTCCAGTCGTCCACTCAAGGATCTGTACAGGTTCTCCCTCAAGGAAAGAAAGAAGACTCCAGGCTCCTTGTTGGATATGGCATCAACTCAGTCATGACCGAGTTCGCCGGCAATGGCACAGTTCTCTGCGACATGCACTTTGGCAGTCCTGATTCTTGGGAAACAGGCAACGTCCAAAGCTATCGAGCTTACAAGTTTCCTTGGGCTGGACGGCCTCAACATGCGCCTTCGGTAGCAGTCCAAAGGGATGTTGCGTATATAAGCTGGAACGGAGCTACAGACGTTCAAGAATGGCTTCTTCAGGTATCGAATCAGCTGGATGACGAATGGACTGAGATTGTCAAAGTGGCCAAGACTGGATTTGAGACTGCCATACCGTTAAAGACGGCAGAGTATCAGGCTTCTGGACGATACATCCGCTTGCTTGCAATTGATGCGGCTGGTCGGATCCTCGAGAATGGCGTGAGCTCAATCGCGGACCGCAGCTTTTTCGGCAAAGTACCTGGACTGGGTCACTTGCGAATCGACCACGCAAGGCCATCGCTGCTCAATCTCGGGGCTGTTTGTTTGGCCTCTGTTGTTGTGGTGGCCCTGTTCATTCGTCTGCTTCACCGGCGGCGCTCTATGAGTCGTGCAAAAGGTGGTCATGCAGATTGAGCGGGGCCAGAATCTCTGTTCGTCGGAGCAGTATGAAGGTACACTCAATGAAGCAAAGATCGGGCTCGTTGAGCATTCCCTCATCTCGGTCGTGGAAAAGGGAACCAGTTTCGAAGTCAATCAATTCAATAGTCGCCATGCATGTCTGACCGACCTTGCAATGGCTCCCCTTCCAAAGATAGTCGTTGTCCTCGCGAAAAGACGAACTTTTTCCCAAAAATCAGAAGACAACAAGACGGAACAATATATCAAATGGCTGGTATTGATCCTCACGCGATCGATCGTACCTTACAGATGCACTAGCACTAGCTTCGATGTTAGCGTTCAGCGGATCTCGGAAGCCCACACCTTATCTGACTCGGCACGAGAGTGGTGATGCAAGAATCTCCCTTAGAGTACCAGAGGAACAACCATGACATCTTTCATTTGTTAGGGGTAAGCCAAAACGTCAATGCTAACAGCGCGTGAAACGACGCATAGGTTTGGTTTGTGCTCCGCATCTCTTTCGTTCACTTCTTCCTGTTCCTACTTTCTGTAAGCAACGCAATGGGCAAACTACCGCATTACCACGTTCTCAACTTCTTCTATGACGACAATGGATGCTCTTTGAGCGCACTCGTTCATGGAGAACGGTATCATGTCGTTGCCGACTCTAAGAATCTACAGGACCGTTCGAATGCTGGAAAGAAGATATCGAGAGAATTCAGGAAACGTTTGGAGCAAAGCAAAGATGCACAAGCCGACGACAGAGAGCAGAAGGTGACTGCACCTTTGTTTGTACAGGAAGATGAGGATTCGGAGTCTGATGAGGGAAAGGATAGTGCTGTTGACGTCGAGGAGCAAGAGGAAGAGGAGGACGACTCACCAGATGAGCCAAGCAAGTCTTTGGAACGATGGATGCTCTCCCCCTTCAAGGAGGTGTTCCCGAAAAACGTCTCGAAGAAGTCAACCGGAAAGAGCGTGCAAGAATGGTATCATTGTCCAACACACTACTATGACCTGCGAATCCAAGATGGTAAACTTCAAGCCCAACTAGAAGATTACCCGGCTGCGGCAACACAAAAACGAACAGACGCCCTCATTCCCGCGATGGGATTACCGAAATACCTGCGCAACCTCGACATCCCCATCCTTCCCGCTGCAGATCTCACCGTCCTCTCCGAAAGCGACGAGATCGCTCCCATTCACCCAACTCTTGTCAAATACCAGAAGAAAGAATACTTCCTAAAAGTCGTCGACAACACCCAACACGCGCCCCTCAAACGCGAACTCCAAGTCATGAAGAGAATCGAAGCAGAAGGTCTCCAAAACGAGTTCCGTGTCCCTCTCCTTCGCGGGCTGGTCCATTTCCACGATGACGAAAAGAACATAATGGGCTTCATAATGGACGCCATAACCACCCCCACCCCGCTAACGAAGATGCTCGACACCGGCGTAGACGAGGACAAGAGATTGAAATGGGCCGATGAAGCGGCTCGAATGGTCGATGTATTACACCAACACGACATCATCTGGGGTGACGCGAAAGGGGATAATTTCGTCGTCGACCAGAATGAGGAGTTGTGGATTATTGACTTTGGGGGCAGTTATACGGAAGGGTGGATTGATGAGAAGCTGAAGGAGACGGAGGAAGGAGATGAGCAGGGGGTGACGAAGGTGTGGAATGGGTTGGTTGATCCGGAACAGAATACTGTTGATCCTGATGAGGAGGGGGAGGAGGAGGATGGTGGTGATGGGGATGGGGATGTTGAGCAGGAGGAGGTTGATGAGACGAAGGCTCTACGCCGCGAAGTCGCCAGCTGTAAAGATTGGGAGGATCACTATGAGAAGACCGTCGCAACTCGAAAGTCTTCGAGTAAGAAGCGGAAAGCGAGCGATTGTGGGGATTGGGAAAGTGGGTATGAAATGTCTTTGAAGCAGCTGAAGATGGAGAAAGAGGATGATGGGCTGAGGTATTGTTACTGCAATGGACCTGATTCTGGGAGAATGTTGGCTTGTGATGGAGAGAAGTGTGAGAGGCAGTGGTTTCATTTTGGTTGTGTCGGCATTGATGAGGCGCCGAAGGGGAAGTGGTTTTGCGAGGGGTGCAAGGAGGGGTGAATGGGGTTATTTGTTGAGGGTGTATTGTTCTGCTGTATGTCTTATCTTCAATCTATCGAAATGTCGACGCCGATTTAAGGGGACAGGTTGACGTGTGAATTGTGCAGGTGCCTGGAAGAGGAAAAAGGCAGAAATGAATCGCTACAAAGAGATGATATACAGCCATATTTCCACGTGTCTCAGTGTCCGACGAATTACTGGCCTGATTCGAGCGCTCATAAGTGAAGTGAGCTGCAGCGTTTGTCTGGGCAACATGTGAAAGCCCAGGCCCGTGCATAAACTCTGCCCTTCTCCAGCGCTTTAGCTTACTCCATCCTCTTTACAACTTCCACCTCTACGTCCCTCCATACGAAGCCCACGCAATCATGGCGACCTCACCAGGTCAGCAGCCCACTCCGCAGAGTGTGTTCGAGTATGTGGATACAAGCTTCCTGTTGACGAGCGCCACTAACCATGCCGTTCTTCCAGGTCCATGCAAAGCGACCACCTCGTGAGCATATTCGTCGGTAACGCCACCACGCCTCTCCGTATTCAGCAATCCATCATTGCTGCCACCTCCGACTACTTCAAAGCTGTCTTCACCAACAAAGGCTTCGAGGAGGCGAAAAAAGGAGTCCTACACCTGCCTGAAGATGACCTTCAGGCATGGGAGCTGTTCATATATTGGCTTGTAAAGGGGACCGTGTGGGAAATGGCAGAGCCCATCCAGCTCATCCAGTGCTGGAACCTCGGCGACAAGTACGGAATCAGTCAGCTCCAGGACGACGTCATGTGGCTCTTGTTTTCGAAGCATACTTGGGATCATGAGAAAATTCTGGATATTGTGAAAGACTACTTGGACGCAAGTGTTCCAGGTTCCCGGCTGCGCAAGTTGCCGAACTGGGATAGGCTGTGTGACAATCCGGAGGTTTGCAAAGACCTCTTGGCTGCAATTACTACCGTTGCAAAGGACACCTTGGAACACGAGCGGGATTGCTTGGAGGATTTCGAGGGTGAGGAGCCGATGTGGATGAGGTACATGGTGGGAAACGGACCAAACACGCACGGAAATGCTAGTGTGGGGGGTTCTTTCTGGTTCAACTCGGACGGCGGTTGGTACAGAAGTGACGAATGGATTTCAGCGCAACGATGAGAAAGGATCATTGGCACATGGCTAGGATTATGCTGCTGAGCAACGAGGCTTTCGCACCGACGAGCACGAGATGAGCAGCACTCTCAACATGAGCGAGGGATTCATCCCCAGCTTAAAAGACATAGTCGATCTCCGTCATTATCTCGGCAAGTATAGCAATTTCCTCGTTTAAGATACTGAATTTGTTGTTGCGTTCTTCATGTACACTGCATTTCCATATTTTCGAGAGTCACGTGAAGACTAGAGTGTGTCATGATCCTCAAACATGCAGAAAGTGGTAAAACCAGGCAGCCATCTTCCATATGTTTCTAGTACTGCACATTTAAACGGCGGTGAGACGTCGTCACCGATGTATGAGAGCACTCAGAAGTGAAGTGGTCTTGGCGGCATGTGAAAGCGCAGTCCGTGCGCAAGCGTCGCCCTTTCTCGCGCTTCGGCTTCTGCCCCTCTTCAACTTCGCCAACTCCCTGCAAACTTCGGCTGTGCACACAAGCCGCAGCACAACCATGGCAGACCCCGACACCGTGGCCGAGACTGCTGAGAGCATATTCGAGTGAGTATCGCACTTCACAACACACAGAGAGCCGCTGCTAATCTTCTTAACAGCTCCATGCGGGACGATCGACTCGTCAGCATCTACATCGGCGACGACCCCACCCCTTTCCTCATCCAGCAGTCCATCATCTGCGCCGCTTCACCTTTCTTCAAAACCGCCTTCACAGGCTCGAACACCTACGAAGAGGCGAAAACCGGCATCCTGCGCCTACCCGAGGACGACCTCCAGGCTTGGCAGATCTTCATCTACTGGCTGGTTAGGGCCAAGATTCCACAGGGATTCGGCCTCTCTGTCATCAAGGCGTGGACTCTCGGCGACAAGTACCAGATCCCACAGCTGCAGGACGATGTCATGTTCGAAGTCATGAGGATACTCGACGACCACGAGGAACAGTCTATCCAAGTCCCAAACGTTGCCTTCTCATTCTGTCCACCGGGCTCTCTGATGCGCAAGTTTCTCTCCGACCAGGTCGTGTTGATCGCGAAGCATTGTCCACGCGCTTTGTGGGATTGGAACAGCCTCGAGGCCCTGTGTGAAGATCCAGGAAATCGCAGGGATCTTCTGCATGCTCTTTTTCGCAATGAGCAGGAGAATTTGTTCGGATGGTAAGAGAAGGATAACGGCGAAGGAAAGCCCCTGTGGTTCAGGTACATGGTGGGAAACGGACCGAATGCCTTCGAGTTTCACTTTTGGTTCAATGACGCCGGGGGCTGGATATATCGCTAGTGCACTTGATGGTTTCACTTGTGCGTGTTCAGCGGCGAGTAATCATGTAAAAAGGCAACGAGATGGGAAAAGAAGGCTCACAGCTTCTGAAAGGCTGCTTTGTCCTTCTTCACCCAGTGGCAATTGACTTAACAAATCGACCTTGACGCAACAGCGTCATAGTCACCTCTGCTGCAGCTAGGACATCCTCTGAATGCAATCGATGAACAAAATGCCTCCGTACGCACGCACATTATCCTGAAGGTCGTTCCATCCAGCCCTAATGCCATGGGCGAGGCTGTTCACTTCTGCTGACGAATCCCAGCAGACCCTAAGAACATCATCTACCACACGGACCGCCTTCCGCACGAGAATATTTGCAATCCGCAATACCACTTTACGGATGTCAGCTGAGGTCTTGAGCTTCCTGTAGTTGTCGGAATGTCGTTTTCGAAATGTCGTTGGTTTCGACATGACATCAAGATGCCGTCGCAGCAAAAGTATCCATCGAAGCAAAGATCGTCTTCGCCGCCGTCGAAGACTGGTGCCATTTGTCGGCATCCTTCTCCTCGCGGTAAGATTGAGAAAGCGTCGGAAGGAAAGCGGTCAGGTCATAGGTCTCCACCGCTTCCAAAAACCTCACTTGAGATCCTGAACCCGCCCACGGATAGCAACAGTCTGGGTCCAGTACCTTCGAAGTCGGCACTTGGCCAAGAACTTATAGACATGAGCTGCATCTGTGTTGAAGACCTCAACGAACGGACGGTATACACCGATGCGACCATCCATGAGTTCGTAGCTCAAGATTTCAAAGGGTTGCTCACTGGCCAAACCGACGCTAGCAACTATCATGAATTTCTGGAGGCTCAACGACAAATTGCCGACGTCGATTCTGGATATCACGTCAATGTTATCTATGCGTCGGCTGATGTTGATGAGCGGACTGGCCATACTGTTGTGTATATGTCGGTGGAGATCTTGGGCCGACCTATAGGCATTCGACGCAATGCGGTAATTGTGTGGAAGTGGAGGAAGAGGTTTGGGCGGTGGCTGCTGTACAAGCAGCTCGGTATACGAGGGATGATGGGTATTCTGGAAGATGGTCAGGTGGAAGATGCAAGTCGAAAGAATCTTGCTGCATCGAAAGAATCTTGCTGCATCGAGGGATCATGAAGAATGAGCTGGCACATGCTCGAAACACGGATTCAGAAAGCATGGTTGCTACATGTTGAATGGGCTTTCAGCCAACATACATGAGTTGAGGGGTTACCTTTCCATGGATACGAAACGAGATCAGACAGGCTCTTTGATAATGCTCATGAGGTTGGGTTGGCTGGCAACCGACTTCACCAACTTCAGCGATGTGAGAAGGAAATGAACTGGTCGTAGTCGTTCGGATCCTCGCCGGGCCTCATCGACGTTGTTTCGAACAACTTCTCGCGCAACTCCAATGCCTCGTTTCTCATGCTGTTCGCCCAATCGTATTCGCCGGCCTCGTTGAGTAGCCGCACCAATGCAAAAGCGGCTCGACAGCGTTGGCCAGGGTCTGGAAACAAACAGGTATTGGCAATCCGAAATGACTCCCGCGTGAAGCAGCTATTTCTAAGGTCAGATCAAGGATCAACAGAGCTAACATAGCTATCTCTTACATCGACGACTCTAGGTCGCCTAGTTCTCTGGTGACGACTCCCAACTTGTATGCCACGTAGCCGGTAAAGTGATGGTCGGGCATCAGGGCATGGCGGACTCGAAGGCATTCGGCCAGTACTGAGAGAGCATCTTCCAGATTATGCTGCTGGTAATGCAAGAGTCCACGGTAGTAATGTAGTCTGTATGTATCAGTAACGGCGGGAGACTGTCAAGGTCTTGCACTCACATCGCCGCCTCTGCGCTCTCGGGCCCACTCGAATGTTTTGTTACTTCCATGGCTTGAGTACAGTATAAGTGCCCTTCATCGTAGCGACGGTGTAAGATCAAGCAAATGCACTTGTTAGCCAACTGAGTCCCGCGATGTGCTAGAGACTCCTTCTGCTCAAGCAAGTAGTCGCTCAGTGTTAGAGCTTCTTCAAATCGATCTTCAGCCATGAGCGATACCACGATATTCATGTCAGCAACATCAAGCCAGCGCTTGTCTTCAGAGTGATCTGGTCTCATAATCTGCGCGTGGATTGCTCGACATTTCTGCTTCCACTTCAACCCATGGCCTGGGAAATTTGCAACGCATTCCAAAGATCCCTTGATGCTGTAGAGATGGCCTAGGAGGTCGCTGACGAAGAACGACGAGTACCCTGGATGTGTCTTTGATCGCTGTGCTCTCTCGCACATCCTAGTAGCTTGATTAATCATGACGGATGATTCGCGGTGCTGCCCCTTCTCGAAGAGAAACCTTCCCGAGGCGTCAGCTGGTGTTCTTTCTGGTATCGCAAAGTACGAACCATGATGATCGAGTGACTATCTCTGCCAACTTCAATGGAAACCCAAGATCATCTTCAAGCCAAAAGTATCAAGCAGCGCTTGTACGTGGGTGCAGTATTCTTCACACTGCTTTCGCTGCGGCCACAATGACTTTCCATTTGGCTGTTGGGGAAATTCGGCATTGATAAGGTATACAAGCTGATTGAATACAATCCTTCGTCTGCGGCTGTCCATGTCGCGGATGAAAGCCCTTTGAACCACGCGGTGACACACCAAGTGCTTTGCCTCGCAAGTGCGAGAGACCAAGGAAGCTTGCATCAAGTCGGCGATACATTGATCGAGGCTGAAATCCGTTAGTCCGAGCCTTTGAAGTAAGCTTTATTGCGTACATAGATGAAAGCGAGAATGGAGGCTGGAGAAAGTCTTCCAGATTTGGTTCCGGTAAATCAGGTCCTTCGTACAATCTGATCCATGGTCAATGGCAAGACGTTAAGTGGCGTAATGGAGTCACTCACAGGAGATCCCTTGGCTTTGGAAGGAAAAGAGTGACGGGAACACCATCAGGGTCAAGAAATGCCAGCAGTTCCATCAAGAGCCTGCACAATCTAGCCAGACGGGTTGCGCTGCTGGTCAACTTAAGTGTTCATGTCGTGCGTAAGGAAGTATGATATGTGTTTCCGGTCCAGTTATATGCCTCTTCATCGAACACAAAGTCTCGATCGAGTCCCGGGTTGGTTTCGTAAAACCTCGTCAATGATATGCCAGCAGACGCTACATATGATCCGACAAGGTCAAGAGTCAAGGGTAGATGAGCAAGTGCATTGCTAATGTTGATGGCTGCGCCGGTGTCATGTTCTGTCAAATTCAGACCAGGGTTTTGACCAGCCAGACTCAGGAGGAACCGGTGACCCTCTTTCTCCGAAAAGGAGGAGATATGGATTTGTCTGGAAGATGTTGAGAGCCTCCATGCAAGGCAAGGGTTTCGAGACGTCACGATCACGCTTCCAAAGGCAGCCTTAGGCCAGTAAGGCTCGAGGGTTTGCCATTCTCCAACATTGTCGAATATCAAAAGCCAGGATATGGATCGACCAGGATCACCTGTTGCGCATCGTTAGCAAGCGGCTATTGTAGCGCTTAGGGGGCGTACATACTTCGCTTGCTAGAACTTCCTAGCCGCCGTAGGACGATATCGCGAAGCTGGTTCGGATTCTGCACACTGTCATCGACCAAGCCGACCTGATGTGCAAGAGCTGAGAAAGATTCGGCCAGTTTCAGTGATGTCTCAGCGTTGATCCAGAAGACGACGGGATAATTGTCGAGGTTTCGATACGCATATTCCAACGCTAACTGAGTCTTGCCAGCTCCTCCAAGCCCACAAATGGTGCAGACTAGAAGTTCGTCCGCTTTGCTGGACGGCTGAAGTATCGTTTCTAACCGATCGAGCTGCTCTTTTCTGCCAAAGAAGGTCGGGTTCCGGGCCAAAGGCATGACATGGATCGGTAGCTGGCCTAGGAACATGGTGCTTTTGTTCAAGACGCTGAGAGTATCGTGGAGTGTTGATGCTCGAACATTGATCTGGTGCAAGAGTTCGTGATGTTGCAGGTTTCGTCGAACCTCTTGGACCTCAGCGCCGGTGACCAGAGCTTCTTGGTCCACTTCAGATATGAGATCTCGAATGCGGGCTATTCTGGTCTGCAGCCGCTCGTCCAGTGACCGGAAAGGACCAATGACAAGGTTCACTATTCATGCGGGAGGTCAGACTTGCTGCATGTATGTAGCTCGGCATTGGCTCTGACCCACCTATCGGTGGCTTTTTGAGGAACTTGATTGCGTCCTGAAAGATGCCAATGAGCTCACTGTAATACTCAACCAAGGCTTTCTGGAGGCGGTGAGTTGGCTCTTGAGGTCCAAATCTTGTGATATAGTGGTGAAAGCGGGCTGTGTGTCTATCACACAATTCGAAGGTTGTAACGATCCGTTCCAGGTTTTTGGCGTGACGAGAAGCAAGCTGAGTGTGGGAGCCATACGATCAGCGGTGGAACAGGGTGAGTGCGGGTAAGGATAGGCGATACGCACCTCTAAGACGAGAAACACAGATCCCCAGACCAGAGATGCAATTTCGGGATTGGCATTGATGAACGTGCGTATCACTTCCGAGAAGGAATGCAGTCTCGTAAGAAACGGGCTAACGCGCTGGACGAGCTGTGTCACCTCATGCGTCGCATATCTATCTTTCAGCTTTCTCGACAGTTCCAAGAAGCTGTGCTCGCTGTTAATGGACTTGACCTGTTTCAACTTTTCCCGGGGAATCGTTTTCAGATATTGATCTATTGCCTGAACCCAAATGAAGTCCAGACGATCATCGGGGATAGTTCTCCCGATAATCGCATTTGTCGTTACTCCCGGTGACATTGCATGTTGAGGTCACAAAAGGAAGGGAAAGAGTAATGGGGAGGCCAGCAAGGGCCGCAAGGGCCGTTGAAAATCTGTGAGTGCCACTGGCCTTATATACCCCACCGTAAAATCACTGAAACCCATCTGCTGCCAAGATGAACGCGTTCCTGCCTGCAAACCTGAGAGTTGACAGCACACAGAAGCACGCAGCCTTCCCTATGCAGCAAAGGGCTACGCAGCAGTGTCGTCGTAGTCTGACTCGCATAAACCCTCAAACCTCTTGACAATCACCGTTCGCAGAGCTCAAGATTCGCTACATCAGGACTCCAACAAGCATGGTCTAGCCGTCTTCCAGAGACGTAGCCGTAAAACTCTAGCAACATCAGTCAAATTCAACAGATGGGTAAGTATAGACTTACCGATTCTTTCATTTCGCGATGGGTTTGCTGTCGCCGGAATCAGGCTTCGAAGGCTTTCCTTTACCGCCGCTTTCGCTTTCGTCGGGGTCGTCCTTGTTGTTGCTCGTGAGAACGCTGCTGAGCAAACCTTTGGCATGTGGTTTGAGTACCTCTTCCACCCACCCTGCCATGTTGACGTGATGGAATGAGTGATGGAGTGCGTTCCTTACGACCTGCTGGAGACTGAGCCCGTTTAGTGGGTCGTATGTTTTCGCACGGCGAGTTCTCTCGACCAATTGTCGATTTTGTGGTCAAGCAGGGCGAAGTGTTCGGGGCGAAGCGCGTCGCCTTGGGCAGAGGCGATTTTTGGGAATGGCTTTGCTTGAAGTAGGGCCGTGATGCTTACACGGCTACACTCAATCTGGCCAAGGCAGCTAAAGCACTGCGTTGTTCACCACGTGTAGGAAGGAGAAATCCACCAATGGTAGCATGTGTTCCTATCAGTGTTGTTGGTACAGGCCAGCTGGGCAGGATAGCTACAACTGTCCAGCTGGTACAGATGCGCTGTCGTCAAAGCCGTGACACTGAATTCACCATGATACTGACCAATTGCGAGTTTGGCACGTTCTCGTAGACCCTTGAGATGCCGGCAAGATACATTGAGGAAGCGATTCAACCGTGGACAGCCGACGGCTGCTGGGGAGGCAGTTCACAACTTGCATGTCAAGCTGTGCTGCGCCTTCGAGGGTCGTTGATTGATCCAATATGTTTGTAGTCGTCGGCTGGATGCTGTGCAACCCAAGGCTGACGGGACCGGGATGACGTTACATTATCACATGTGAACGCCCGGATTAAGCGCAGCCACTAAATCGACGCCAAGGGACGCCCGCCGTGCAAGTCCGTGCTCGGCTCAAAAGAGGGGCTTCGTTATGCAAGGCTCCTTAGCGGTAACTTGGCGCTGCAAGTCTCAAAATCGACCCGGCACAATCTTGTGATACATTCCTTGAGCTAGTTTGTTGCTTCTGGCGAAATTCCGGCCTGGATGCCTTTTCACAGCCTTGCGCATTGATGCCACCAACGTGACTACCGCTTGTTGATGTTCTTTAAAGGGCCTCGCTAGTGTCCGACAAGAAGGTCAAATGCCATGCGCGCTCGCGAAAACTTTACCAGGAAGCTGGAAACAGCGCTCGACGGCATCGCGGAATTGAACACATTGTACGGTGCCCCGTCGACCTCCATTGGTGTTCTTCACCACGGTCGTGTACTACTCTCACGCTCCATTGGCAACAGAGATGGTGATCCAGGCCACCCTGCGGACGACAGCAGCGTCTATCTGATCGGTTCCTTATCGAAAGCCTTAGTTGCGGCAGCGGTCGGCATTCTTGTCGATGAGGGAAAATTGAGCTGGTTTGACAAAGTCTCCGAGCACCTACCCGGATTCGATCCAATAGGCGATCCGAGCATTGCTCGGGAAGCAGATTTTATCGATCTTTTGAGACACTCCTCCGGTCTGGGAAATCCGGTCGTCCGAGTCATCGGACCTTTTGGTACCATCGTGTCGTCTGAGGAGAAATTCATGGATCTTGTGAACGCAACACAGACGACTAATGAACATGGAAATCAACGGTTCAACAGAGAGTTCGAATACAGCAACATCAACTACGCCATTGTCGCCTTGGTGATCGAAAGAATCACCAGTTTAAGATTCGCCGACTTTGTCCAGAAACGCCTCCTTGATCCTCTGGGAATGAAGCAGACGCTGGTCACGAAGCGTGGCGTAAAGTGCAGCAATAATTTGGCTGACGGCCACGTCCAGTTGGATAATGGCAAATGAACGAGGGTTCCAGTCGAATGGACTTCCGAAACCAGCACATTTGTGCTTGCTGCTTATGGTATACGAAGTTCTGTCCATGACATGCTCATCTGGTCCGCGGCGTGGTTGTCTGCACAAAGCGAGGAACGTATGTCTTCAGCTTGTCTGGATGTCTTGAAGGGGGTTGCGAAAAACCCACTTCGACAGGTAGACCGAATTTTCAAGCCAGCATGGCAGCTTTCGATCGAGCAGAGAACCAACAAGCCGTCGACTTACTGTCTTGGATGGCTTCGATCGACGATGCCCACGTCGGACGTCAATTGGGGCTCTCTTAACAAAAGGACCATGGAAGACGACACCTATCTCGATTATATACTTGGTACAGAATCACGCGAGAGAGTCATGACGAAGCACACTGGCATAGCTTATAACACAACTTCAACAATGTTCTTGTTTCCCGAGACGAACAGTGCGGTGATTGCCATGGCGAATGGTCGAAGGAGAGGTGATGCAAGCGACTTTGCTGCCCAAATCATGATTCAAGAGCTATTCGATCTACAGCCATATGTCGATATTCTTGCGAGAGCCAAGATTGAGACCGAACGTGGTGCTGTTTATCGTCACAACATAGTCATGGCAGAGTGGTTGAAGAACCGCGATGTAACGGGTCTCGAGCGACTGAAAGACTACGTTGGAGTCTACACAACCCAAGGCACAGAGCTTCATGTGAATCTCGATCGAAAGATCAATCGGCTGGTGCTGCACTTCAACAATCGATCTGACAAGCCAGTGCATCTCGAGTACTACAACAAGGACACATACTGTTTCTTTCCCACTACTATTGACGAACACTTTTCGAAAGGCTTCTTTGATTTCGACAACTACTTGGTTGGTCTTCTTCAATTCACACGCGATGATGCTCGTTCGGTGAGTGGGCTTTTCTGGACATGGGAGATTGAGTCGAAACCGATCTGGTATAAGCGCGAGGATATCCTGCGAGCCCGTTCACCAGAGACCAGTCCGAATATATCACCAAAAGTTGGCGCTGGACGTACGGCTCCTCTGATGCCGAATAATGTCATCGTGGCGAAGGGGATCATGGCCAACAATCCCAAAAGCGGCCTACTATGGAGTGAAGTCCTGAAGATGTCTTCAACTTCAGCAATGAGAAGGGTCCGAGCGTGAGTAATTCAAAGATATTATGTGTCCGACGACGCATAGCTGTGACAGAACATGCTTGATGGACGGGAGAGAACCAAACGTGCGTTTTCCTTTTTTATCGGCGTTCGGAGGAAGACGTGCCCTCGCGGGTGGCTACACTTCACGATCTTCACAGAAGCTTGCAAGTTATTTCCAAAAGCCAACAAACATCATTAACGACGGCAGGCATGTACTCTAGGGAGGTGTTGTAGGTTTAGCTCGTAGCGAGAAATTCGAAGTCATTCACCTCACTTGGGCTTCACTAGCGCGTTGCAAATCGCGGGCCGCTGAAAGCTTATCTGGCCAGCAAACGCTGCATGGCTCCGCGCGCGCCCCACTCTCCGTTTGTCTTCCACCACAATACCACATCTACGTACCTTTCTTCACTCCGGGATTTCTCACAGACGCCATAACCTCTGACAGGACGCTGGATTTCCCCGTTCAGTCTGCCATTACCTGTGACAGTCTGTCACGTCCGACTTCGTTTCTGCTTCACTTCGCAACCCATCGCAATCGCTCATACATTTCCAGCGACACGCATTCGTCTTCTTGGTCGGGCATCTGGAGTACTCAAGGCAGGCTGTCGCATCGCAGGCGTCTCGTCTGAAGTGGCCTAAGGAGCCGTACGGCGAATTAGCGCCTTTCTGGCAGCAGTTCATTTCTCCCCTCCACACGCTGTATTGTCGGTTTCCAACGAAACCATCTATACTCGTACAACATGGCGTAAGTACACTCTGTCGCTCACTTCATGTGATCATACTAACGATCAACAGTCCTTGCTGGCGCTTCGCGGCTGGCGGATGCAACTTTGGCGCTAGGTGCAAGTACTCGCATGATCTTGCCGGACAATCGGAAGAAACAACCAAGCCTTTCCGAGCTCCAACCAATACCGACGATGATGACTTCCAGAAGTGGCGATACAAGGTGCCGAGGGATGCGAAGGCCATAGCGAAGGCACACCCGCTCGGCAGCCGTGAAGCTACAGCGTTCTTCGAGAAAGCCCTTGAGCTCGTGGAGTCAAGCGAAGAGAAGATGCAAGATGTGATCAAGACACTCTCCAGCGACGGTGGCCTCTATCGTGTCAAGCAGCTGCTTCACCAGGACTTCGACTCATTTCCAGACGCCAAGCTGGAGACTGTGTGGACGACTCAGCTTGTGCCATTCTTCCACCTCCTGTCACACCAGAGCGTGCTGATGTCCTGGGTCATCGAAGCTCAGCATGCAACGCTCATTGTATTCTTGTACGGTGTCGGTGGTGAGCAAGCCGTCAAGGTATTCAGATCGGCCTTTCGGTTCCTCACCAGCGAGCGTTCTGGAGGAAACGAGCTCCTTGAGAGCTGCATATGCGTCCTAGACAACCTTTTCGCCAGGAGCAGCCATGCGAAGATCAACCCTGACCTGAAGACCGTCACCGAGGCCATGCTCTCTCTGGCAGAGAATGTCAATCGCTCTCGCTCGCTTGAGAGACACGTTTTGGCGATTCGCACCGCGCTGAACCTCGAGATACCAGATGTCAAACCAGTTCGTGCTCCGGTCGCCAATTCGAATCGGCCGACATTCACCATTGCTCAAGACCTTCCGGGTGACTTGTCGGAAGATGGAGCTCGTCACGACAACGACAGTGCCGACATCACAGAGATTGATATCCTCCCAACGATTGAGGAAATTCTTAGCCCTCGGCTTGAGTACCTTCCACGAGACGACCCCAGTGAGTGGCACCTACCAGGTGTTGAGGGCCTCATCGCTCGTCACTTCCGCCTGCTGCGCGAAGATAGCGTCGGCCCACTCCGTGACGCTGCGAAATTCGAACTCGAGCGTCTGCAGAACCCGCTCGACCCAACCATCAAGTCGAAAGATCCACACGGTGCGCGTACAAGCCTGTACCCGAACATCCACTTCGAGAAAGCCATACATGACGATCAAAAGGGTGTCCTCTTCGTCTTCGCATTCGACCAACCACCGCATCTCCGCAATGCTACCCTCGAGACACGTGGGAAATGGTGGCAAGAATCAAAGCGCCTCGAGTCAGACTCTTTAGTCTGTCTGCTTTCTTCCGATGGTGACGCCACTTTTCTGGTGATTCATTCACCTTCATTCGCGGATAACAAGAAGAGCAGCACGCAGAAGACGATCGATAAGTACACTCTAGCTGGCGGTGGCAACGTTGGCTACGTGATCGCCCAGCTCACAAGCCAGGATGGGGACGAGGTGTCGTATTTCCTGAGGCGTTGCTTCTCCATGCGCCGCGACCAGCTTCAGCACTCTCTGATCGAGTTTCCCGGTGTCATCTTGCCAGCATTTGAACCAACACTCTCAGCCCTGCAACAAATGGCCGAGACCCTCGACATACCTTTCACGGACTATCTGCTTCCAAGTGGAGAGGCTGGCCAGGAGCTACCAGCGTATGCATCAGGACACAACTTCAGATGGAACCTCCAGTCCATTGTGAAAGGCTCGACACCAGGTGGTGTTGAAGATGAAGGCCTGGAAGAAGTTCTACAGGAGAGTAGCCTCGACAATGCTCAGCAGAGAGCTGTACTGCACTCGCTCAGGAGTCAAGTCGCCTTAGTCCAAGGCCCACCTGGTACCGGAAAGTCGTTCACCGGCATCAAGTTGATCCAAGCCCTTCTCGACAATCGAAAAACGGCGAACCTTGGGCCCATTATCTGTGTGTGCTACACCAACCAGTGAGTGCAGCATCACCCGCAAACTCTCGAGGCATCTGCTAACATTTTACTCTTTCTCAACAGTGCTCTAGATCAGCTTCTGGAACATCTTATTGATGCGGACGTGAAGAACATCATCCGTATCGGCTCACGCTCCAAGTCAGAGCGTCTCGCCGACATCAATCTTCGAACCGTTGCACAAAAGATGGATCGTACCAAGACTGAGAGGCAAGAGTACGGCAAAGCAAGAGGTCTTATGGAGAAGGCCAGCAAGAGCATCACGACAGAGCTCACTCGCTTGTCCAGCGTCAACTCTCAAGATGGCAAAGCGCTGGAGGTGCTTCTGAAGGAGAGGTATCCCGGATTGTATGAGAAGATCTTCCAGGAGACCGATGAAGATGGCTTCCAGACCGTCCATCACAGTCGGCGTACTTCACCCCTGGACAGATGGCTGCATGGTACAGCGCCTATCTCACTTCGCGGTGAGACTAGACCGCTCTCTGAGCTCGAATCAGGTCGCGTGGAACCGCAGGCAATGACGAGCAGAGAGCGACAGAGTCTTTATAACTCATGGACAGAGAAAATATCAGACGAGGCCTATCAGAATCTTGAGATGCAGCTCGATTTGCACAAAGACCGCAAAGACGACACGGACTCAATCCGGGGAGAAGTTGATCTGCGCATCCTCTCTAAGGCGAACGTGATCGGTATCACAACGACTGGCTTGGCTCGCAGCATCAAGCATTTGAGGAAGCTTACTTCGAAGATCCTTGTGGTTGAAGAGGCTGGCGAAGTGCTGGAAGCACACCTTCTTACAGCGATGCTTCCTTCGATTGAGCACATGATCCTGATTGGTGACCATCAGCAACTTCGGCCGAAGATCCAGAATTACGATCTGTCTGTCGAAAACCCACGAAGCGCGATCTCGCTGGATGCCTCCCTCTTCGAGCGATTGATCAGCACATCCGACAGTATCCCCTTCGTGACTCTGGAGACTCAACGCCGGATGCACCCTTCAATCTCAGAGCTCGTCCGCTCGACTCTGTACCCAAAATTGCAGGACGCAGAGTCTGTCAAGACATACCCAGATGTGATTGGCATGCGTCACCGACTCTTTTGGATGGACCACGACCGGCCAGAGGACAGCCAAGTCGACCAAATGCATTCAACCTCGCACACAAATACATATGAGGTCGACATGGTCGCAGCTCTAGTAAATCACCTCGTAGGACAGGGTGTGTATCGCTCCAAAGAAATCGCCGTGCTCACACCATACCTGGGTCAGCTGAGGAAGCTTCGGCGAAAGTTTGGCGACGCCTTCACCATCTTGTTGAATGAACTCGATACTTTGGACCTTGAGCATGATGGTGACGAGGAGGATGTGGCCAGCAGCAAGAGTGAAGCCCAGAAGCCAGCTTCACAGATCGCCAAGGGTACGCTTTTGCAAGCTTTGCGTCTTGCAACCGTGGACAACTTCCAAGGAGAGGAAGCCAAGGTTGTCATTATCTCGCTGGTGCGCAGCAACGAGCAGAGAAAGTGCGGCTTCCTGCGCACGTCGAACAGGATCAATGTCTTGCTCTCCCGAGCAATGCATGGGATGTATATCATCGGCAACTCCAAGACGTCGGAGCATATTCCCATGTGGAAGCAAGTCCTCGAAATTCTACATGCAAACGGCAACATCGGGCCTGCGATTGAGCTTTGCTGTCCTCGTCACCCCGAGACGCCTCTCGCCATCACGGAGCCGAACCAGTTCGCTCACATATCTCCAGAAGCGGGTTGCAGCCTCTTGTGTGGCAAGATGCTGCCTTGCGGTCATGCTTGCCAAGGCATGTGTCATTCAGACACCCTCCACAACGCAAAGTACTGTCCCAAGGAATGCACTCGACCCAGGAAAGGCTGCCAGCATCCTTGCGATCAACCATGTGGAAAGCAATGCCCTGAGATTTGCAAGACTGTCGTCGAGGACATCGATATCGAGCTTCCCTGCGGTCACCATGTGACTCAACTGAAGTGCTGGCTGTACCAGGATCCTTCGCTGGTGAAGTGCAAGGAGCCAGTAGAGCGTATTGTGCCTGGGTGCGACCACAAGATCGTGCAGCCTTGCCACCAGTCGACGACGGATCCTCTGTTCCAGTGTCTGGAATCATGTGGCGCCAGTCTACCTTGCGGACACATCTGCACAAATAATTGCAACACGTGTCGGCCACGGAGCGGTGGAGAACTTGTCTTCAACGAACCCAACCACGGCCAGTGCAATACTCCATGCGGACGCAGCTTCAACAGCTGCTCGCATTCTTGCAGTGCCCCTTGCCATGGCGAAAAGCCTTGCCCGCTCTGCACAGCAAAGTGCGAGTCCAGCTGCGTTCATTCGGATTGCGCCAAGAAGTGCCACGAGCCATGCACTCCTTGTGCAGAGGAGTCGTGCTCCTCGAAGTGCCCACACTCGGCCTGCAATCTTCCCTGCGCCGCACCTTGCGACTGGGTACCTTGCAACAAGCGATGCGAGAAGAGATTGAGTTGTTCGCATCAGTGCCCAAGCCTTTGCGGAGAAGTGTGCCCTTCGCCACAGTCCTGCCAGATCTGCGCACCCGATCAAGTGAAGGATATGTGCGTGGATCTCATCACGATGCAGACGTATCAGGAGGTCGATCTGGATGCTGACCCATGCATCACTCTGAACTGTGGCCACATCTTCACTCGGGAAAGTCTCGACGGTCTCATGGAGATGTCGACTCACTACAACCTTGATCCCAGTACTGGAGATCCAGTGGCGATCAACGGCGAGCTGCTTCCTCTGTCGTACGACAAGCCAAAGGTCTGCCCGAGTTGTCGAGGGTCTCTTCGGCGAGTGTCGAGATACGGACGCATTGTCAGACGCTCGCTACTGGACGAGAGCACCAAGAAGTTCATTACCTGGTCGAATCGCACATACGTGCCGCTGGCCGAGCGTCTTCAGACTTTACAAGCTAGCCTCAAAGCCACGGAAGGAAACGTCCTCCTTCCGCCAGGAGAGATACGGCTAGGTGGCTCTGCCAACTTTAGACGAGCTCTCCAAGGACCGCGGTACAGAAGCATCCTCAGACTCGGCCATGAGATGTTCAACTTCTCTATCAAGGTCAAAGCGGAAGAACAGCCCTTCCAACGTGTGCGAGATCTTGTCGAAGCAGCACGTCGCCGCGAGAAGGCGGACATTCCAGAGTTCAACTTCGATCAGACGATCCTTCAGACTCGCGGTCAGCTGCTCGCCAAAGCATTGCTTCGCCGGACAGAACTCGTGATTGTGACCGACCTCGTTTCTGTTTGGGAGAACATGCCAGCACATGCTCGCTCCAGGGTGACGTTGACTCTGGACTTCGCCGACCACCGCAAGCTGTGCGATGAGCTTCTCCAGGACGCACAGGCATCGAAGAACGTCCTACAACAAGCGGAGGCTCTCATTTTCTGGGCACAGTTTGCAGCTCTGGAATGCACGATGAGTACTGGCGACAACACTGCCCACGTCGAACACCTGAAGCAAGAAGCCCACCCAAAACTCGACGAAGCCCAAACCATCTGCGACCGCTTCCCAGGCCAGACCCAGAGCGTATCTGAGGAAGTCGCCGGCGTGCGTGAAATGCTCAGCGACAACCCTATCAGCGCTACCGAAATGCACATGGTCGTCGCTGCCATGGCGACCGAGTTCAGGGGTACGGGACATTGGTACCGCTGCGTCAATGGCCACCCGTTCACTATCGGCGAGTGCGGTGGCCCTGTAGTAACGTCGAGATGTCCGCAGTGTGGAGCTCAGATTGGAGGTCAGCACCATATGGCGGCTGAGGGTGTCACTAGGGCGGATGATATTGAGAGGGAGTTTGCCGGTCTGAGAGTTTGAGAATGGCGGGTGAACGTGTAGGGAGATTGATGACATGCTCAGGCCGGTGACTTGGCGGAAGAGAGATCGATGGCGTCTGGATGATGGGACGGCGGTGTACGTATGATTGCTTCTTTGGCTGATCGAAGATGTGCGAAGTCATCGCTGCTGAAAGTCTGAAATTCGCAGGTAGACTTTCGTAAATCCATCTTTTGCTTCTTGAAGAGTTGGTGTTTCTTCCTTTCCATTGATCTTGAGAACCACGCTCTTACTTCTCAGATGATTCATCTTCATTCAATATCCTGGACTCCAATTTCTCAGGGTGCTGCAACAGGAATCCTCCTGATTCAGTTCAATCCTCCACCGCTTTCCCAGCTCGGCATTGGAATACTTTTTCCCGCCCACCGTTAATGCCTCCACTGCACTCAAACCCCTCCTCTCCCAACCGCACGTCCCCACCCATCCCAAACCTCACCCGTCCACCTCCCAAAGAAATCCCCCATTCACTCAAAACCCACTCCCAAAAAAACCTCACTTCACTTCACTTCACTTCACCCAAAGCACCCACCCACCCACACCCACCCAACCTGCCCTCTCTCCCTCTCGTTCCCAACATGACCCAAACACCCACGACACCACCCAACCCAGCAGTCAGCGATCGAAAATGGGCCGTACTAAACTGCACGACGTCCAAGCGGAGTTGAAGAAGACGAAAGCCGAATTACAAGCTCTGAAGAGGGAGAAATAGGGATTTCGGATTGTGGGGTCTGAGGGGTTGCCGTACGTCGTCTCCCCTGGGAAGGTCATGGTTGTGGTGGAGATGATTGACTGATTGATAGATTGGGCGACCACGTCACGATCCTGTGTGTGGGACACGGCCTCGAGGCGATTTACATCCACACGGGCCTAATCCCCTTCCAAGTCCAGCGCTGGATCACTTCGCATGGACTGGTCAACGGGCTGATCTACCCCCTCATCGCCGAGTCCGCGGACATGCTCCGGCAATACCGCCTCTTCCTGTACAGCGGCAAGATCGCCAGCAAAGACGAGGACATCACGCACGAGGGCAACGATTCCGAGTGGCATCAACTCGTGATGATGTACCACTTCGCGGCGAAGATCCGGGATGAGGGGTTTGGGAATAAGGTTCTCGATGCGTTGGTTGAGAAGGTCCGGGAGGAGGATCGCTGGCCGACGGATTTGGCGTGGGATGTTTTTGGGGAGACGCGGGTGGGCGATGCGTTGAGGCGGTTGTATGTGGATTTGCATGTTTGGGTTGGGCAAGGTATGTTTTTCCATCCCCCAACTCCTCGCGATGCGATCGAATGCTGATGTTACTTGCAGGTTCTGGTATTCAATACCCCTACCAAGACCGGAACGGTCCCGATCAATTCCGCCGCGATGTGAAAGTTGGCTTGATCGCCGCCGGTGAACGAGTCTGCGATCCAGGGGTCGAGATGCCTTGGGAGGGCAAGATGTGTGCGCTCTACCATACGCATTTCGTCACGCCGGTTTGTGGCACGGCCGAAGCGGAGGTCATCGACTTGAGCCAGGATTGATGATCAGGAAAACCTTGACGGGCGATATATGTCCAGCGTTGAACGTACTCGGATTGCGGGAGTCGGTGGTGGGTACGCAGGAGAGTCTCTTGCGCGTTGGTCTGGATCATGCGCCCGGCGAAAGCATTCATGTCGGTAGCAACATCGCAAGTCGCGAAGCTCATTCATTCACCCATCAGCAGCACCACACTTCCTCCTAATCTTCTCTACCTTCCTCATCTTCCGTCTCTCCATCTTAACCCTCTCCTCCACCCCCCTCTCCCACTCCATCGCCTCCCTCTCCCGATCCACAACCCCCTGCAACCTCTCCGCCCACTCCCGATTCCTCTCCCTCTCCGCCTGCAACTTCCCCTGAACCTCCCCGAGCGCTCGCTGAACCTCCCAACTCCACCACACCCCCTCCTCCTTCCCGCCCACCAGCCCGTCCCAGCGATCCTCCTCCCGCGCTAGCATATGCAAGTCTTCGAGGTAGTGCCGGTGGTCGTGCCGGCGCTGGCGTTGTTGGATCCGCGAGTGCAGGTAGAGGGAGAGGGAGCGCGGTTGGGGTTTCGTGAGACGGAGGATGGGGATGGAGCCGGCGTCTACTAGGACGGGGACTTTTCTTTGGCCTGTGAGCTTCTCTTTCGGCAAGGGTCTTGAGAGCAGATCAATCTTCTCTCTATTGACGATCACTTCGCCTTTATGATACCCCTTCTCCTTCCCCTCCACCTCTTTCACCCTCATCCCCTCCCTCCTCCTCCCCTCCACCTCCCTCGCAGCCTCCACCAACCCCCGCACCCTCCCTAACTCCTCCCTCCCACCCCTAACAGCCCCATCCAAAACATCCACCGCCTCATACCCCGCCGTGAAATAGACTTTCAACTGCTTCGCGCTGGTATTGAATTTCTGGTCCCGGAATCTCCTCCGGATGAGGTTGTAGATCTCCGGGTGGTGTTGTTGGTGGGGGAGTTTGGTGGACTGCTTGAGGAGGGCGCGGTAGAGGGCGATGGCGGCGGTGCGGTGGGCGCCGGATTTGTGTGGGGCGAGGAAGGTGGGCATTTATTAGTTATCTTTGAGGATGCATGGGGGTTTTGGTGGTGGATGTTGTGAGGTGAGGTGAGGTTGGAAGTTGGAGCGAGGGAGGGGCGAGATTTCTCCGTGGCTTTAGCTGGGCTTTAGGGAAGCTCTCATCAATCAATTGGAGACATTTTGATGAATAATAATATGCAATCTATACACTATCGTAGAAGGATCGACTATGCCATGACAGCAACATAGTAAAAGTGGATGCCGTCCTATCGGCACCGTGGTATCATCCCAATCCCGATCCCAACGCATGAAAACGAACGCCTTTCGATGCCATGCCATTCTGTCGTCAAACATGTAAATCTCACCTCCCCTTCGATCCCTTTGTCTTCTCGAGGATGAATTTTTCATCTCCTTCAAACACAAACGCATTCACCACCTGTCCACTTCTCCATCCACAGTCTGCCAAGGTTCGACCTTCCTCCATCGGCTTGCCCATGTAGACCAGCCTGACGCGGTTGACGCCTGTTTGTTCTCGGATTCTTTGGAGGGCTATTCGAACGGGTTGTTTCGACCCGAGAGTGACTTCGACATCGGTGCCTCGATCCGAGAGGCGGGCTCGGAGTTTGACTTCGTCGCCGATGTCCTCTGCGCGGCCTTTGCCTTTGGGTCGGACGACCTCTTTATCTTCTGCTGAAGAATCGACAGGTACGCCGCCCTCCCAGTCCTCGTCATCATCCTCGTCGTCATTCTCGCCATCGATCTCCTTCTCTGTTCCCGCGTCCTCGATTAAATCCCTCGGATCTGCGACGATCCAATCCGGGATCTCATACAACGCTCCCTTCTCATCATACACCCCTCCACGAAGTCTGTCTCTTCCCCTTCCCCTTGACACCTTTCCAGTCGGCACAGTAGCCCCCACTGCATCCAGAATGCCCTGCGCCTCGGCCAATTCCCCGCTCCTGATCATCTGGCATGCGATGTCCAATGCATTCCATACTTCTGATCGTCCTGTGACCCGTGTCTCGAAGAAGGCCTCTCTTTCTCGTTCTAGGTGACTTCGAGTCCATGGTGGGGGCATGTTGCTCACATTCTTTGGACTTCGATTCAGGGGCGAGGGTGCTCTTATTCGGTGATTCGGGGGAAGAGTCGAGCTGGTAGGATGTTGTGAGTCGCCATCACGGCGTAGAGAACGGGATGATTGGGTTATCGCGGCGCGAGAAGAGTCTCGTGGGAGGGAAGGGTCATGGCCAGGCGCCGCAGAGGGTCGAGGAGATTCGTAGGGGGAGGTGTTGCTTGTGGATTGACAGCAGCCCTGCCGAGTGTCAGTTTCATGAGCCGGGCGATGGCGATTTGTCACTGTATATCCATACCATAGCTGCCACTTCTCATTCTGCGCCTTGACTGGTACAATGCGCCTTCTCCGTGGCTCTCTCGCACTGGACACTTCGTCGCCTACCACTCCCAAGCACAAATTCGATGCGCGACTGCCAATAACGAGGTATATCTTCTTCTTCTTCAGCTTCTCAACACAGTCGAAATACGTCAAACTCAAAATTCGTAAGCTCCTCGAGTTCGCGTACGAAGTGGTGGAATCCAGTAACGAGCGACAGGTGGAAAATGGCACTGCCGAGCGCGAGTTCACGGCAGAGGCGGCATTCAATGATGAAAGAGCACGCCCAAGGTCACAAGGCTCGAGGAGGTCATGGATGTATGCACCCGCAGCGTTGTCGGCAAGGCGCATGCGACGTTGATGCAGACGACGGGCGGCTGTCGGAGGTTGAACTGAGGGATGGATGACTTCACCTCCCAAAGCCGGGCCGACTTGCTCCCGCGACTCCATCATGTGCGAACCTCCCTTCCTAAGATAACGTCACCCTCCGTCAACCCATCACAACAATAGACTGTACGTCCACAACGCCGATACGCAAGCCACTGCGATTTAGAGATCCTCAGGGCAGTCCAGCCTCTCAATGCAGCTTTCAACACAGCCGCAATGCCACAAAACTCTGATCTTGAGCCTGGAGACTCGGAATTCTCCAGACCTTCAACTCTACCCGGACGAATCATCCTCCTCCATCTCAATCACCTCCCGGATACTTGCAGCTCAGTCTTGCTTCAAGACTCGTTCTCCACTAGTTTACTGTGCGACTGTGCCCAAGCTCCAAGGTTGAGTCCAGAGATGACTTCCCAAATTCTCGCTGCATCAGGCGCGCTCGCGTACTGGAAGGCCACCCCTCCAAAAATATCGTCTGCCAGCCTTAGCTCCCGTGAGTTGCAACCGCAGGCAGCGATGAGAGGACGATGGGTGCAGAATGGCTCACTTAAGGTCCTGCTGCACGAAAGGCTGACATATGCGGGATATCATGAGAATCGTCCACACCAGCCTTTCCACACCAAGGGAAACAGCAAAGCAGATCCTTTTGCCCTCAGCGATCGGCCCCAGTACCATCTGATGGGAAATGGTCACTGATGAAAGGTATCTTGGCTGCAGGCTTCAAACGCCACACCACCAAGTCTGGCAGGAACAGCTTCAGCTTCATGCATATCGTCACTGCGCCCCACGATACTGTCTTTTTGATCAGACTTGAAGAATGTTCAAATCCCCTGCTGGAATTCAGCATCTCCTTTACAGCGACCATGTCTCTGTTGCCAAGTCGCCCAAAGAACGATCACGACGAAGCTCATGGCGTAGAGCTTTTGGCTACCTCTATATCTTCAGCCACCAAAGATCCGTACGTTGCCCAAATCACCTTTCAGTCATGAGCGGAGCCTTTCCAACCCTCTATTGCAGGACTTCCCCGTTGCCCTCCAGTGAAAATGAACAATGGCATAGACGAATGTATGTCGGGCTCAAGTCGCTCGGTCTCAGCGCATTTATCGCTTGGGCGCGCAAACCAGAGAACAAAAAGGTGGCAATCCACAAAAGCCAACGCACGGCTGCAATCAGATGTCTCGTACATCTAATTCCCTTCTCAGTCGCCGTGGCTCTCCTCCGGCTCAACTTCACGTCAGCCCACTTTACTGGGGACATCGGATCCCCAGTGACGACCACACTGCAATTTGCCGCCAAAGCTCATGAAATCATGATGGTTGCGTCGCTTGCTACAGCACTACTATCACTCCTCTCCTTCCATCTCAACCAGCCACGGGGACTTCCATTCGGAGCTGCATTTGCTAATCTACAGGTGGCACCTACTTTCCTAACAAGACATTCGGCGCTGACGATATCAGGCTATGCAATTAACCTATGTCGTCTCACCAGAGTTGCTAGGGACGCTACGGTCACGGCAATTTACTTGGAAGTTTCGATGCTACCTATTCGTGGACCTCCTCGTCGCCCCAGTCCTAATGGCGACCGTGGGACCGGCGAGTGCAACTTGCATGATTCCGCGCCTTCGCAGGTGGACTGTAGCCAGACACGAATTCTTTACGACCTCCGCAGTTGACGATTTCTTCCCAGTCGATCTGGTTGGATCCAGCTACCAACGAACAAAGGGGCCCTACGGCGACCAGGTTGGACCTCCAGTCGACCACGACTACATCTCACTGCTAGATGCACTGTCAAATCAGACAACCATATCTGGGACCCAGATGGGGCTCTGGAGGACTGATGGATTGGGTTTCTCACTCACGCTAACGAGGACGTCCGACTTGTACATGTCTACAACGTCCATCGAAAACAGTCTACTAGCTACCATCCGTGGAGACCAATACCGTCTCAACCCCGCCGAAGTAGAAGGAGCAATGGACGCACGATCAGTCGTACATTGTACCAATCTTCTTTTCCGCGACATTTCCAACCAAACAGGAGAGCTGAAATTCGAATTTGGGCAACAAGAAGTCACAGGCAATCTTCGCTCGGACGACATACAAAGCATTCACTCCCCACTCAACGCCTCAAAGGATTCCCATCTGTTCTTCGCAGACATGCCAGAAACCACCAATCTCGGCGGGGTCGTCGCACAATACATCTACCATAATCACACCATCCTCACATCCTGCGCATTTCAATTACAATGGGTACCAACCATCCTCGAGTACTCCCAATTCACAATGTCGAGTCGGCCATCACCTCACCACTCCCAGGAGCGCAACGCCACGGCGAGCCGCAGCTGGCTCGACGCCATCTCCTCCGAAAAGATCAACGGCTCTTCGCCATACGCCTATCTCTTCGGACCGATCGAACCCGAACAATACATCAACTTCACAAGCCGCACCCAGGATCTCCTCCCGACGCTCCTAGCCGTCGCCCTGTCTCGAACAGCCCACCCCATCGCCAGTGAGGAGGACTGGAACGCCCACAAAACAGCACAACCCGGCGGAACGACATTCGTACTCAACTGGTTCGAGCAAGGCCCAGGCTGGGGTGCTGACTCCCTCGCCATCCGCATCTCTCTGGGTATCTTACTCGCCTACTGCGTCGTCGCCGCTGGACATACCTTGTACTCGATCTATACGGGCATCTCGTCTACGGCGAGGGATTCTATCTCTGAGGTTGTGGCTTTGGGGCTGAATTCGCCGACGCCGGCGGAGATGGCGAATACGTGTGCGGGGATTAAGACGGCGGGGGTGTTTGAGCGGAGGGTGCGTGTCGCCATCATGGCTGATGGGGAGGACGAGGTTGGCGCGGAAAGCAACGGTGCAGATGGCGATGAGGGAGCGGAGGGAGGAGGAACTCGCCTGGCCTTGCTGTTCCCCTCAGACGAGGACAAGATCGCCTCGAATGTGAAGGTCAACACTGTGAAGGTCAACACTGTATATTGAGCAACCCTCAAACGACAGAAACCAAAAACGAAATCGCCCTCCCGAACAGCGCCTGTCCAAAGGCTTCTCGTCTCCTATCAAGCGACTTCAATGTTCTTGCATCCACTGGCAACAGGCCCGTGGTATTTTCTATGAGGGGTCGCCTTCTCCTCCTTCCTCGTCAATATAAATCACCACCAGCAGTCGACTTGATGGGGTTCTTCATGCTGAGGGAGATAGCTTTCGGGCACGAATTCGACTGGCAGGATGGATATGATGACTTCACCCCAACCACCTCAACCACCTAGCCCCAACGATGACGGGGTGCTTTCCAAGCCCACGTCGACCTTACCGGGCCGAATTCCATGCTACCTACCTACGTACCTCATCTCGCCACCTCCTCTTCATCACAAGACGTCCTCACCAGTCGGTTTCTGTGCTGTTTCCCTTCGCCATCGTATCTTGTGCATCACAACACGACACGACCCGTCCCTCTTGTTTCATCTTCCAACAGAAATAGTTCATCTCTACGTTTCAGCATACGAACCACCATCCGAACCGCATCTCGTCACTGACTCGAGTCGAAAGCCAACCCCCCCACCGCACGACGACGACGGCTATGTCGATGCAGCCACAGGAGAGACGTGAGAGTTATGCGTGCGGGGAGTGCATACATGAATGAGTAAAGAGAGAAAACCGCTTTTGTTCCATGCCATTATTACCCAAACAAAAAAATCACTGATTAGCTACCTATTTCTACCGCGACCCAAAGCCAAAAAGCAAAAAAACACACTGTTTGTAATGAGAATCTTGTCCACACTTCATAGTAGGGTATCTTTGAAAAAAGAAGCACTTGAAGGGCAGGGGGTATTCGCGACTGTTCCAAATACACACATCCGAAGGAAGAAGGGAGAAGACCATTCCCCCTCTTCTGCCTCGGACATGTCTGCCGGGACAGTAATCCATCAAATGCAACCAGCAGCAAAAGGCAGGCTAAAACAATGCAGCAGTGTGGTATCAATCTAAAGCACGCACCATCCCGTTTTCCCAATGCAAAAACAGTAGCAGCAAAACAAACACATAAAGCCAGGCTGACGCAGTCCGAAGTGAGCGAGTGGTTCCAGTTGGGTATTAGGCGGGCGTCGCAGCGAGAGAGGGGAGAGTCGTAGTCGGTGGCATATCCGACCAAGAATGAGCTACTTGCTGCCCTCCGCGTCGCAAGATCTACCGCGTAGACCGCGCTCCTGCGAGACGCTGAGAGGTAGCGCGCGCCAGCCTGGTTGGAGTCTGCTCAGCTCGACCGTCAGCATGACTCGAAATGGGGTATCATTTATGCGCTGGCGGTGACCGCTGGGGTGGTGTGCTGAGGCTGGCCGACGTTGACGGCGTCGGGAACAACATCACCGATGCTCTTCTGCTGCTCCTCGACTGGCTCCTTCTTGCTCTCGCCGTTGACGACGGGGGTCTCCTCGACTGGCTTGGTCTCGGCGACCTCCTCCTTCTTGGCCTCAGTGGTGGCTGGAGCGGCGTTCTCCTTCTTGGGGGCGTTCATGCGATTGAGAGCCTTGCTGGCGCGACGACCGAGGCTGCCGAGCACCGACTGGCGCTTGTTGGGAGTGCTGGTCTCAGTCTTTGGCGCCTCAGCCTTCTCAGCTGAAGTCTCGGTGGTGGCGGCCTCGACAGCTGGCTCAGCGACGACTGGCTCCTCCTTCTTGGCCTCGCTCTCGACGACAGGAGTCTCCTCAGTAGGCTTGACCTCAGCGGCCTCCTCCTTCTTGGCTGGCTCCTTGAGGTTGGCGGATGGGCTGACGCTGCGGTTGCGCTTCATGAAGCCGAGGCCAGAGAGGAAGTTGGACTTCTCCTTGCCAGGTGAGACGGCGTCCGCTGGGACGTCCTTCTTCTCCTCAGCCTTTGCATCGGCAACTGGCTCCTCGACAGCTGGGACAGCTGGCTCAGTCACTGGCTCGGTGGTGGCGGTCTCTGGGAGGACTGGTGGGTTCTCAGAGACGGCGCCATCCTTGGCCGCCTCTGGCTTGAGCTCGACATCCTTCTGCTCCTTCTCCTTGGCTGGGCTCTTCATGCTGCCCCAGGCTTTGCCGAAGATGCTGCTGCGCTTGCTTGGCTTGGGCTTCTCCTCGACATCCTTCTTCTCCTCCGCTGGCAATGCCTCGGCGGCCTCAGCGGCGGCAGGGATCTCAGCAGTGGCGACAGCAGCAGAGGCTGGAGCAGCTTCGGTGGATGCGGCGATGGGAGTGGCCTCCTCGTCAGCCTTCTTCTCCTCCTTGTCGGCCTCCTTCTCTTCCCTCTTCTCGGCAACCTTCTGCTCAGCCTCCTCCTTCTTGCCCTGGAGGCGGCCGAGGATACCGCGGGAGGTGGAGCGGCTCTTCTTATCCTCCTTGTCTTCCTCAGTCGAGCCAGTGCGCTCCGCAACGGCCTTGTCAGCGTCAACGCTCTTCTTTGGCTGGGACTGGCTGCGCTTAGAGGCGGCGCCAAGGACGGTGTTTGGCTTGTCTGGAGGAAAGGTAAGTATAAATTTCGACATATTCACTTCATGTTCACTTACTCAGCTTTTCGATCTCGGCCTTGTAGCCCTCGCTCTCGCGGACCTCCTCCTTGGAGGCCTTGCCAAGCTCGATGGACTTCTCAATGGACAGGTACCAGCCGTCACGCTCAGCATCGCTGGTAGCCTTGAAGACGTGGTTCTGGCCGTGGAGCTTGAAGGAGAACTCGTGTGGGGAGCTCTTCTTCAGGTCGGTTGCATCGTAAAGAGCAAGAACATCGTGGGGGTGAGTTCGGTCAGTCTCGTTCTTCTTGTTGAAGAAGAGCAGGCCCTTGCCGGTCTGGCTGGCCCACGCAACAATGGCGTGCGAGATCTCTGGCTTCTCGCCACGGAGGAACAGGTCGAGGTTCTGGGGTGCAACGGCCTCGTCGCTGAGCCAGAACTCCTTCTTGGAGGGGATGAGCGACCTGGGGAAGTGTCAGCTTGGCAATTTATTTTCTTATTGTGTATTCACTCACTTCACGAGACCTGGGCCCTTGTATGCGAGCTGACCCTCAGTGATGGGCTCAATGGGCTTCTCGGCAGTCTCTGGCTTGGCCTCCTCTGCGGGTGCGGCCTCAGTCTTGGCCTCCTCAACGGCGGGCTCAGTGGCCTCAGTCTTGGGAGCCTCAGCATCAACCTTGGGCTCTTCGACGGGAGCAGAGGCGTCAGTGACTGCCACAGGAGCTGCTGGCTCGACAACCGTCTCAGCGACCACCGGAGCGGCGGTGGTGTTGTGCACGTCGGACATGGCGTATTACGGTGTAGTCGTGAAGGGAAAAAAGTCGGATGCCTCGTGCCACGTGAAATGAAAAGTAGCCCGTCCTCCTGGTTGCGGTGAAGGAGTGGTGGAAGAGGCAGCTGCGATGAGCGTGCGCGGGCAGGGAGCAGTTTTGTGCGGTGCGGTGGGAGTGGTGGGAAGGTGCAGACCAGAGGCAGGAGCTTTTGAAGCCGCACACTCTTTTCAGGGATTGGAGGAAGGCGCGGTGCACGGATGCGCATGGGCTGCCTCTGTAATCTCGGCTGACGGAAGGGGACGATGAAACGCTGCGGGCACAGCGAACGACCTCAGCAACGAGCGTCTCTCGCTTTTTCACTTTCACCCCATCTGCACGAGCTGCTCATCACGCACAAGTCTCGCATGCATCTCGTCGGCGTGCATGGGCGTGAGACGCGCTCTCCTCATATCTGGCGGCGATAGCGCAACTGGAACACTGTCGCATGACACGCTGCGCAGCCTTGGCCTCTCGTCTGATAGTACCCCTGTCGGGATAAGGTTACCGCTGCAGCCAACCGCAATTCTCGTGAAACCTCCCAGCGCCCTCCCAACCGCATCAACCGCCGTGTCACGTGTCGTAGCCGCTGCCAATTTGCAGTGGGCGCGACGGTTTAATATGACCCCAGCCATCCACATATTGAAAGATCTGGCCCCAGCGAAAAGTCGTCTCGCACAGAGTCACCGCTTGTAAATTGTAGGCAGCGTAGCTCTCTGGCACATGAAGTCGAGGTAACGCGGTTCAACGCGCCGCCGCAAGATGCATGCAAGCGAGCGACAGCTCCCGAAGACCCTGGCGGCTTACCGCAAGTCTATGCCAACATCCTGCCTTGGATCTCGTCTGCTGCCTCGCATCTCACCCAGCTCACCTCTCCAGCTGTCAGCAGACAACTCGAAGACTGCGCGCCCCACCAGCCCAAGGCCAGCGTGGAGGGCGGGCGCACGCTGTGATTGCTGGCCGAGCAGGGTGCGCACGAAAAGCTCTGCGAATCACTCGACTCGCTGCGAGAACTCTAAAGCGCGCCGTGAGAATTGGTCGCCGTCCACAATCGATAGCACGGCGAAACAATTTCGGTCGCTCAGGCCACCGCTGGGGACTCACCACCCACTGGCCGAGGCGTGTCGTCTCCTGTCGTGTCGCGACTCTTGTGCGGAAACGGACCTTGTGCCACGTCGTGAATAATGCTTGATGCAGGAGGCTGGAGGGTCACTGCCGGAGTCTGTCAGGCATGCAGATGCTGAGACAAGACAAGACTCTCTCCAGAACTTCACTCCAGACTCGCTCGTCTCAGCCTGCTGTGGATTTGGCCGTCGCGGCGGAACGTCGGCAGGAGCCGCCCAGCGTTATTCCAACCCGTCCAATAGCGTCGCTGATCTGCATATACGAGATCGACACTCCTCGACCGCACGTGTTGAGGAAGAAATGTGCTCTTGGCCGACTGACTCGCAACAATATCGCATCTCATGTCTCTGGCCTGTCTGGCTGCGTAAGCCGGAGTGACTTTGACATGTCTGATCTGCCAAGTATACCTACTTCCAAGATCTCTCCCCTACCTCCCTACCTATCTCATGGCATGTGAGCTACAGGGTTATTGACGACAGCGCCAGGCCAGCTATGCAGAATGATGTATCCTGCCGCAATGCCGACATCTATCCGTCGACATCAAATCGCCGAAAAGATGTTGGATGTACGAAGGGTTGGAGAAGGTGAGGTGGAACAAAGGTTGCAGGCTGAATATTTGAGAGCATTGGCAGTCCTTCCATCTTTCACGAACGAGAGTGAAGTACACCAGCGTAAAGAGTAACTCAGACTTCGATACCTCGATGATGTCTCTGCTGACAAGCCGGCGTATACGTACTGTTCAAAGCTCAACGATCCAACGGCATATGAGATCGAGGTGTCTCAATCGATTACTCAGTCCCGCATCAGTACGGAAACTCTTTTCTAGCACGGCAGCAAAAACGTATTTTCCATGTCTTTGAGGGACGTCATCTCAACTGCCATCCTCTTCAACCACGTTGAATCATTTTTGCCTTCGACCTCTTACTTCCCAATCTCCTACCTAGCTTCCTTAAAAAGAGAACGCTTAAGGGCGATTTGTCTTCAGAAGCCTGATTTACAGCCATGCCATCTTCGAAACTCCCCAGGGCTCTGCACCAGCTTCAAATCCCGGCTTCATAGCACCATGGAACTGAATCTGGGTCGGCAGATACCTGGTCTCCCCTAACCTCCCACTCACGGTCTTCATGCCGACTACCTCCTTCAGCTTCGGGATATCAGGCTTTGCCAAATGCGCGACAACATCCCTCTCGAACATCCCCAGCGACTGGACCCACATGCATATCCGGCTGAGATTCACTTCCACCCGCCAAGTTCCTCCTGCTATCTCCCTCCTCCGAAGACACTCCACCATCGCAGCAGCGCCGAGCGTAGCAGCCAGGTAATCATTCAGAAGATGTGTTGGTGGTAGAGATGGCTTGCCAGTGCCGCCCTCTCCTTGCGAGAAGCCTGTTGCTGAACAAGCGAGCTGGTCAAAACCTCCCCAATCTTTCCAAGGCCCCTTCGATCCCCAAGCATGGAACTCCACGATGACGATTCCAGGACGGCGCTTTGCGATCTCCTTCGCACCGAAACCCTTCTTCTCCAGCGACAAGTAACTCGACATGTACACGTCCGCCCCCTCGACAGTCTGCCAGAACTTGGCCTGATCCTCTTCCTTCTCCAGATCACACCACGCCGACCGCTTCCCAATCCCCGTCTCAACAATCATCCCAAAAGGATCCCTATGCTTCGGCGCCGCCATACTCAGCACATCCGCCCCAAACTCCGCCGCCATCCTCGCCGCCATCGGCCCCGCAATAACATGCGTATTATCCAAAACCCTCACGCCCTCCAACGGCGTCCCCTCCCCAACATCCCTTACCCCCCTCAAAACCTCCCCCTCCGCCTCTCCCAACTTCTCAATCTCCACCACATCTTTCCCCACCAACCCCCTCCCGACCTCACACCCCCTCCACTCCTCCGCACTCCTCACAACAACACAACACCCACCCCTCTCACTGATCTCCCTCTCCAGCTCAAAAGCATCCCACTTCGCCACCTCCCGCTCAAACACCTCCCTCTCGCTCGCCACGCCCCCGAGCACCCAGCAAGCCATATCCCGCAACTCTGGATACGTCGTCAGCAGGAACACCCACCTCCCACCCTGCGCCTGGAAGAAATCGTTATTCCCTAATAACTTCGCATCGTCCATCAGATCCATACAGCTCACGCCGTTCGTCGTCGTGAAGAACGCCGCCATGAGTTGCGCGATGCAGTTCTGCGTTGAGATTGAGAAGGTCTCTTGGGATTTCTGCTTGGTGCGCAAATCCCAGAGATTCGTCAGTGTCGTACCTAGCGTCGCGAGTGCTGCGGCCATGGCGTCGCCGATGCGGTGCGGGCTGGGGGTTAGGGGGTCTTGCCCCTGGATGTTGGGTGCGGAGTCCCGCGAGGGGATTGAGAGGAAGGCGAGGAGGTCGTGGAAGATTTGTTCGACGGGTGGATGGTGGGGTTGTAGCATTTCGCTATTGTCTGTCCTTCTTTTCTCGATCGTCTACTGTGAAAGATGGTCGCACATACGGTTGTGCGTATATGTATGAAACATGAATGTGCTGACGCATTGGGTATATCGCCGAAACGCCGGGAAGGTCTGCTCCTTCCCGATGGGGCAAGCCGGAGTTGTCGGAAGATCGAGTTGGGAATTACGTGTTGCCATCTATGCCAATTGAACTATAGGCTTCTGATGCTCGCAGATGCGCTGGACTCGCTTTTAGTATCGATATCGACTACAAAATAGGGAATACAACTCTCGATGCTGCTGAAATTCCCACTGCGAAAGCCATGCTCTATAGAACAATCTCATCGCTGCGATGACTGTCAACTAATAGGTCCTAGGCCTTCGAAAGGAACCAAGCCACTTGAACGTCACCGAGCTTGTGTAACCACATAAGATCGAAGTCTAAACCCATTTACTACGCCAGTTCTCCAATCCATGTTCTAACGACGGCTTTCTTTGATGTGAAGCAACCACCGGCATAACAATCTCGCACGACGACTCCCCAAACTCGAATAAGAAGAGCACCAGTCGCCCTACCTGCCGTCCGAACAAACCGCGAGTGAGAAGAAGAGCTCCATCCAGCTGTTTCAAGAACTTCGGGCCCGGGAACATACCTCATCCACGGCAGAGCACATCGAGGCAAGGCAAAATGCGGGGAGCTGGGGGCCCCACGTGCTCGACCCCTCCTTCTTGGATGACGATGAAGCAAACGTCAACACAAGCAAGAGGAAGACAATAACGTCGTTGTATTAATAGGGACCTAGAACTGAGAGGGAGTTATTGTTGTTGGACCTTGATGGATCTCCACGCAAACAATATAAAGAAGGGAAGTAACACCCCTTTCCTTCACAAGCTTTCTTTTATCAAACGAGATCGAAGCTCATCCATGCCAATGGAGAGAGCTCCTACTCCCGAGGCGCAAATCTCACTTGACTCCATCCCATCCTGTTCCTATCTCTTGCCACGCATCAACTCCGGCTCGGAAAACGCTCGACACGACATGACATGACATGACCAAATCGTGTCAGTCAGCCCCACGAAAGCAGCCGAATGATCCATCGGAATCACAAAGACCACCGGGTTTATCGCGAGAGCCAAGGACCAGCCATGCTTGCTGCATCTGCCGTGGGGAACGGGAACGGGAATCTGCTTTGCTTTACCCCTCACAGGCATCATCATTGCTTCGCGATGCGCGCGTGGAGCTGCTGGGACAGCGGATGAGAGGGACCTGGGAGGATGTGTGAGGAGTATATAAAAGGAGTTTGTTACCGTTCCCAAGGTAAGGAGGAGTATTCTGTCTGTTCCTCTCGCGAGTTGCTCCTCAGGATTCCTTTCAACCGCATCTCGTCTCGTGAGGATCCCGCACCGTACCTCTCGCAAGGATTCCACTTTTTGAGATCGTACCTTTCTCCTTGTGAAACAATCCTCTGAGGGATTCTTGAACTTTTTGTTTTGTTTTCATCTTCGAAACTCGACAGCGACGACAATTTTGAAGATGGCGACGGAAGAGATCCCCAAGACGGGCAAGGCGGGCGTGGTCGTGAACGAGGGCCCGGATTTTCACGTCGAAGTGCAAGATGTGGAAGTTCCGGAACCGCAGGAGGGACAATTGCTGCTCAGGCTGAATTGTACTGGGTTGTGCATGTCGGATGTGCGTTTAAGGATTCCAAGACATCACCCACACACACACATGCTCCTCGCTGATTCTTCCCCCTCCAAAAGGTCCACTTCATGCTCAATGACTGGGCCGTGCCCCCAATGTCCCAATTCGGCACCAAATGCGCCGGCCACGAAGGCGCCGGCGTCGTCGCCAAAGTCGGGCCCGGCGTGCAAGGCTGGAACGTCGGAGACAGGGCGGGCATCAAACCCCTCTGGGACGTCTGCCACAACTGCGAGCACTGCTGGGTCGGCAGGGAAAATTACTGCCAGAAGGGCGTTTATACGGGCTTGGTGGCTGAGGGCACGTATCGGCAGTATGTGCTGTCGCCGGCGATTTATACGAGTCGCATTCCCGAGGGGGTGTCGGATGAGGTTGCTGGGCCGGTGAGGCATATCCCTCAAACTTCGCCCGTTGAAGGTGGGAGATATGAGCTGACAGCCTCCCGCTCGAACTAGATCATGTGCTCCGCCAGCACCATGCACCGCGCCCTCGTCGACTCCGGCCTCAAACCCGGCAACTGGGTCGTCTTCCCCGGCGGCGGCGGCGGCGTCGGAATCCAAGGCGTACAACTCGCCAAAGCAATGGGCATGCGGCCCATCGTAATCGACAGCGGCCCTGCCAAGCACACCCTCAGCAAAGAAATGGGCGCCGAAGAATTCGTCGACTTCAAAGAGCACTCTGACGTCGCGGCGCGCGTCAAAGAGATCGCCGACGGCATTGGCGCCCACGGGATTTTGGTCACGGCGTATCAGGCGTATAAGGATGCGTTTTCGTTTATTGGCGATCGGGTGGGCAGTAAGATTATGTGTATTGCGTTGCCGCCTGCGGGCGCGGTGACGTTGGGGACGGATCCAAATTTTTTTGTGTTTAAGAATGTTAGTGTTATTGGGACTTTGGTGGGGACGATGTAAGTGTATTTCCTCCTCCTTCTTCTCGTGGGGATTGTGGCGATGTTTTGGCTGACTTCTGTCTTGCAGGCAGGATACGGCGGCCGCACTAGAGTATGCGCGACGAGGGCTTTTGAAGGGAATCTCGGAGGTGAGGGGTTTGTCACGGTTCGATGAGAGTGTGCAGGCGTTGAGGAGGGGGGAGATTGCTGGGAGGGTGGTGATTGATTTTAACAAGGAGTAGGCGAATGTCGAGATGAGGGGGAACAGGAAGGGCAAGTATAGGGATGAAAGAGAGACGGGAGAGAAAGAAAGCCCTGAAGCGTTCATATGCAGGAAGGAAGGAAGTGCTTTCAGATTCGCACTATCTACTTTCTCATCCTTGTCACACTCATCAAGATCATCCAATCTTCTTCCATAATTGCCTCAAGCAAGATCCTCCTCAACCCAACCGATCATTTTCGTCATGCGCTTTTCAATCATCTCATCACATCCCTGCGATCCAGTCGCTCCCCCATCCGTGCAACTCAATAATCTAAGAAGAGAAGTACGCAATGGCATCGTTAAACTTGTCGTCGATCTGCTGAACAATGACCGGCGCAGCGCTCTGGTAGGTGGCGGTCAACTTGGGGGTCACAGCATCGCCGAAGGAGTCGGCGGCCGTCTGGGCCTCCTGGAGGGTGCTCTTGACGAGGGGCGAGGCGGAGAAGCCGAAGATGGCGGTGTCGAATTGGGGCTTGTGGGCCTTGAGGTTGTCGAGGAGGGAGTAGATGTTTGGCTGGAGGTTCAGGACTGGAAGGGCGAGGAGATTAGTATCTGATTGGATTGGGATGGAAGGAGGTTAGGGACGTACTGGCAGTGGCGACGTTGAAGGACTGGTCGTCGTTCAAGGGGGCGGAGGCGTTGGCGACGGCGGCGGCGTTGTTGACGGACTTGGTCAGGTCGTCGGACTCGGCCTTGATGATCAGGGCGGTGATGGAGTCCTTTGGCTTGGTGAAGGTGTTGAGGGTGTTGTTGACCTTGGTGATGTTGCCGTTGATGTAGCCGATGGCCTGGTTGATGGAGGCATCGTCACGCTTGACAATCGCTGGCGAGGCCAGGGCGAGGAGTGGGAAGAGGACGAGTCCGGCGAGCATCTTGACTGTTTTGATGGAGGGTTGGCTTGGATGGGGTAGTGCTTGATTTGATTGTGGGCTGATGGATGTCTTCATCGATAGCGGTCGAGCTGCTGGTTTATATATGTCGTTGATGTCGTCCGTTCGCGCGACGCACGGGGTCGACCGAGGCTGGTGCCACTTCGATGTTGCAATTGTTCGCCAGCAAAGAAGCTTGAGGAGGCTAGGGAGCATCTCCTAGTGCATGTCGAAAGTTGTGCCGAACCCCATGGGGGACTTTGACGAACAGCTGTAGGTTTAACCTTGGTGGTTGCGGTCAGTGAGTAAGTTCGTGTTGTCAACGACATCTCCGCAACGTCCATGTATTGGGATTTCACGAGGCCACCCACCGTTGGACATTGTTCCGTGGTCCTTCTATTCAAACGTTGCAATACAATCTCTGATATTCGTTCGAGCATGAACATGTTCACACCAAGCTGTGTGATCGTCCAAGTGAGGTGAGATACCTGCATCCACGCACGTGTGTGATCTTCCCTCCGTTCGTGCAGGAGTCGTTCTCGTGATTCGTTCCCATCCACACATTCGAGCTGATCGACTGTCCGTAACTCGGCTCGTCCAAGGAGCCTATGGCATTGCAGCACGTCGTCGATGAACTTCCGTATGAGGCAGTTGAGGAAGCGCGCCGCCGACGCAGGACAAAACTGGTGCTAAGTGCTTATACACGAGCGGGGATAGCACATGTTGTTCGAAAGCCGAATTGCGGAATGGTAGTTGAAGGAGCGAACACGCTAGTGCACATTTAGCAGCATGCTGTCTCACTTTTTTGGCAGCTTGCGTTCTCTTTCATGAGATCGTTTTCCAGCAAAGTCTCCAGCCTCTAGCCTCACTCTGGTCGTGGAAGCCATTCCTTGTCATCCTGTGCTTCTTTGTTCCATGACATGTCGATACGAAAGAGGTGCAGACCAACGAACCCCCTACCGAGGAGAGTGACTTTTTAAAGTTAAGCTTATACACTATTGTGTGCAGCCGTGTTTTGAGTTGAAGCCATCTCAGGAACGCTTGAACGTTCTGGCGTGTGGAGAAGCTCTCACAAGATGTCGGGAGGCACCGAGGCAACCCAGCCACAATATATGCTGCATTTTGCTCTTTATTCCATACAGAAAGTCGCCCAGTCGACACGTGACGGCAGTCAGATCGGAATCCGTGACCAGCAACTCCAGTGGCGTGCTCGTTGAAAGAAGAAGAGTGGTATCCTCTCGCGCAGCTGGAAAGCCTCGGGAGTACTGCCTTGGCCTGCTTAGTCGACCAAAGGTACGGCCACCCACCGGAGATCTTGCGTGCCAGACACAGTACTGGATGTAAGTCTTCAGTAGTCAGGAACAGCTTGTGTTGTGCGGGGTGTTAGCTGTGACCGTCCTGTCCTTGTCCAAGCCAAGTCGTATACTCGGAACATGAAGCTTTGTCATGCGCGCCAGGCTGAAACCAATGTCGTGCTCTTCACGAGCTTGCCAGCCTCGGTGTGCGATCGCAATGCCAAGAGCGTGCTAAGAAGAATGGCATCTCGCGGCGAGGGATCGTTCTGGCGGAGAAGGGCGGATGGAGCATGCTGCCAGTCCTACGAGTGAATCCTCGTCAGTGCCAGTCGCACTCTGTTGGAGAGATGGCTTGGTGGCAGCGTTGATGTCCCTGCGACGTTGTAGATGATTGTCTTGCCAGTTGTTGTCATTGGGACGGAACGCGGAAATGAGAGCGAAGGAAACACCAGACGTGGTCCGAGCGTTCAGCTCAACTCTCACCTCACTTCCTCTGTCTTGACTCCCATATCATTAAAACCAGCTGCATCATATCCTGAACAGCCCCAAACAGAGACATTACCGATTATACTGCTCGAAAATACATGCTGTATTGCTGTTCTGGAGCCCTCGGGCCGTCCGCGCTGAAGAGGACTGAAACGGAAATTTGTGGGAAACGATTCTGCGAACCTATTTAGCAGGATACAAGAGTAATGAGTACATCCATAAATCGACTGGATAGCTGGCTGAGATGAGCTCCTGATGCAAGCGCCCAGCCCTTTCTTCTCATCATTCCTGTCAGATCACGAACGCCAGACTGCATCGCATCCCGGCCCAGAATCTTTCAAAACAACAATTCAAGCGACCTTTTGGTGGCTCATCGTCGTAAGAATGCTCCTGAGAGTCCGCGCTTCTCTGCTTTGCAGCAGATCGAGCGAAGCAGACGCCCTGCTTTATCACGAAGGCTGCTCGGGTCTGAAGGCAACCTCCGCTCTGCAATAGACTCGCCGTGGATAGGCGTAGTCGCCTGGGCATCTGCACTTCAGCACCGGAGTTGTGGCCGCACCGACAATGCCCTTTTCGCCCGGTGGACTACCAATCGGTCTCTCCACCTCCTCGTAGACATATTCCTCGCCAGCGGCAATCCAGCAGAAGTTGAATTCGAAAGGCGATGCGTCGAGGGAGCCTTTCAGAACCAAAGCTTTCATGAACATCTCCGTCAACTCCGCCGACGTGCGGTTCCAGAACTGTTGGTCAGAGAGTTCCTTGCTCCCCGATATTCCAAGGAGCTTCACTTGAGGATGCAATGCAAGCTCCAGCTTGTCGGCAAGGGACTTTGCACTCGGCATGATCACCCGGTTTTGAAAGGTCGCACTGTCGATCTGCGCGTTAAGACCATGCCAGAGTATGTCATCCATTTTGAGGTTCAAGCAGCCTGCAAGACGTTAGCTCTGCGTCCTGGAATCGAGGCACCTCGACTTACCCTTTCTTCTCATGGCTGCACTCCAATATGGAGCCACTGGACGAAGCTTTTCAAGCTAGTCGGACGCTGTGTCCCAAAGAAGCGGCTTGGTGAAAACCATTTCGTGAACGGCTGCTCCCAAAACGCCCCTCAAGAATTCGCTGCCATGTAACGGACGGTGAAGAGAAGCTTTGGCTTCAACCTGCCACGACTTGTCCGGTTCTGAGCCGGAAAGAGTCTCGTAGATTCGTTCGAGCAGCGGCGAAGGGTCCGGGACGATCACTGCCTTCGACTTTGAGAACGCCTCGCCGTGGTACGTGTGTTATCCAACACCTGATTGATCAAGCCTGCCACGCGCCGCATGTGGCGCCCTGAACGCATTGGAATCACTTCCCAACATTCGATCTACGTTCTGGAGCTCGTCGATTGGGCGCGGCCAAGCAGCATTTGCGTCGACTGGCTTGGCGAGGTCGTCCTCGTAGTCTTCTACCAGGCGCGGCAAGCCGATTTCATCCATGCGCTTCAGCTCGTCTGGTTCTTTCTCGGTCCACGCTATGACCTCGTCTGCTGTCTGAACTACAGCTGCCTCTGTCACTCGAGTACCGCTACCCAGCGTCTTGGTCGATTCGATGCCCGTGTTGAGTAAGTCTTTATACCTGGACTCCCATACCCCATTCTCGGCGTGCAGACTCTGGTTCTGAGACTTCAGAGCATCGAATTGCGACCTGAGGTTATTGTACCGGGCTTGCAATTCTTCGTTCTGATCTGGCTCTGGATTCTTCACTCGCAATGTCGAGGGGTCTGTGTCATCGGGAGCTGCTGAATGCGTCGGTGAGGCTAGTGCGGTGATGTTTTGCTCATGTGAAACCTCCTTGTTGCTATTCGAGTTCTCGTCACTAATAGACGACACGATAGCGCTATTCGACTCCTGCAACGACTTGAACTGCAGATTTGTAATTTTCGAGGCATCTGGACTGATCTCATCTTGTTGGCTCCCTGGAGCTGTGTTGTCGCTTCTGTTGCGCTTCGGATCGGGAACTTCTGGCGACTCATCTGTTTCGTCGATTGATCGCTTGACTCCTGCTGGCTGCGGCACTGTTGTTGCGTCTTGGCCAGTATTGGCTGCATTGTGCTGGAGGTCACCTTCGGCAGGGGTTCCAATCGCCTGCCCCGCTGCTGGACCAAAAATCGATGCTTTCGTGTAGCCGATGCTTTGAAGATACTCGGCCTTGAGGACGTCGCTTCCAAACTTGAAGATGTCGGGTCCCTTCAAATCTTCGCGTGCACCACTGCTGCCCTTGACGAGGCCCATCAAGTGCTCCCGAAGTTTGTCGGCAGTGTATGGAACACTTTGTCGGGTCCGAAGATGGGTGTAAGACAATGGCGGATTGTGCTCTCCAATGAGCTCCTCGAGTAGTATCCGCTGGGCGGTCAGACTCTGCCCAAGATTGGCGTCGATATTTGCGAGTGCCAATTTGGTGGCATTGTCGCGAAGAGGGTCTTTCATTGTGGCGGCGGACACGCACTGGGGCGCCAGAGGGGTTCCTCCAGGAGATGTAGTAGGCCTCGAGGCAGTGGTGTGTCGGTATCTGAGTGCGCTGATTCGAAAGTGCTGGTTGGAGCTTGAGTGCGACTGCAGTCGAGACAAAGGCGCCGGCAGAAGAATGAGGTCGAGGTTAAGGGCCCTGGTGAATGGGCGCTGGTTGCCAAGCGACGTTCTTTGTTATGGCAACCCGGACGCAGCGTGACAATGCTTAGCTTTGAAGGCACATGGTTGGACCAGTTGTCAATATTCCAGAGTCGTCTTGGACCGCTCGATCTCCACTGTAGAGTGTGAGACCACGCTGTCAGGGGGTGTGTGCGACATCCCAAGACCGGCATCACATAACAGGTTCTCGCTGATCAGACCGCTTTCCAGCATTTTGTACACAGATGAGGTCGCGCATAGTGGACTGGACTGGACTGGACGATATCCTACTGTGACGATATGGATATGGCGTTGCTATTTAATGTGCTTTGGCATAGCATGTACAATGATGCGGTCCAATCTACTCCCTCGTCTTTCACATTGTTTGCCTGCCTTACGTTCTCGTTTTCGTCCTTGTCGAAGGGGTCTGGGTAATGGTGAAATTAGTATAAATAATGAAGAACGATAGAAAGGAAGAGATGTCGTTCGCTGATATCCCCCTTTTGGGCCAATGCCAGCCGCCGAAGCGGAGCTCACTCCGGACGCTTGGCTTGGCATCTCATCTCGCCGGGATGTCAACGTCCAACCGCAACCCAATCGACATCGCTGCTGCTTCGTTCACTCGTCTCTTTACTGCCAGTCTCGCCCGCGCCCGCTCCATTCGTCGACGACACCGCTGCCGGCAAGCACATTGCAGTGCTACCCCCACCTTGCGCTCGATGGTGCGCTAGTCCGCCCTCCCCCTGCCACACCGCCCACGCGTCCAAGGTGGATTCCTCGACCGACGACGCTTCCATCCACTCCACCCCCTCCCTCCGCGGGCACGCCGCCCAGAAGACCGACGTCGAATCGCACTTCCGGCTCGATACACACGCACAGTGCGACCCCGACGAGCGCCAGGACGAGCCGTCCTCAGCCACGGCCGAGTCGCCGCCCTCCTTCCACTCCCACAGCTTTCCCTCCCACTACTTCCCCGCGCCCTCGTCGGTAGACCCATACAAGGTCCTTGTCACCACCGCCTGCGCCAGCGACTCACTACCTGCGTTTGCACCCTCTGGTCCCGCGCCCCCGTTTGAAGAGGTTGAAGCGTCAGCTGCTGCGCCAAGTGTCGTTGCTGAGACCAAGGCTGCGCTTCCGCGAGATACCAAGGACGGTCAGTCAAGCAAAGACCTCGACGACGGAGAACCGCCACCGCCATACAGCGAAGGCTCGAGTCCTATCGAAGGATTTACATACGTCATGGCAGCGGCAGGAGGTGCGGCGAGCATCATCACCCAGGTCCAGCAGGGAGGGCCGGCTCCTATCAACACTGCGCTTGGAGGCGGTATGTACGCATGGTGCTGTTGAATATATGAGAGACTAAGTGAAAAGCAGGCTCGGATGAGAACATCACCCTGGAATTGCGGTTTGTTTGAGATGCCACCATCTGCGCATGTCAGGTCTAATAAGATTGTCAGAGGCACACGATTCACGCTCTCCCGCGATGAACTGCTCACACTCCCCGAATTCGTCCTGCTGTCCCTCTTTCCCAATGGACTTCTCCCAGACGGCCACATGAACAGCTACCACGATGGCGACGTATATCCAGTCGACGTAAGAACCACCCAAAACCAAAAGCCTCGTGCTCTCACGCAGGCAAAACCCCCTGTCAATGCCCAAGAGCTTCAACATCTCATCTCCAATCCTGATGTATATTTATCTGACGAGATCTATCATTCACAGTACGACCCTATGTCCCTGCAATACATGTTGGAATTCTTCCGACATGTTGCACAAACAATCCCGCAATCGTCTGAAGAAGCGTCGGGTCAGGGTGATCCAATGGCGCCGAATACGATGCCAATCGAGCCCATGCCTGGCAATGCACGCGATATGCTCCAAGACCGAGCTGGAATCATTGTCCTGCGCGAAGACCTCGACTTTTACGCTATTCCACCCAGAAAAGACATTGAGCAGATGGAGATGATCAACATCAAGCGAGCTGCGAGCCGTGCGTTGCTGAAGCAAGACGGTATCTTCTCCGGACTGCGGAAGAGTGAAGAACCCGGAACCACAGAGCAGCACTTGATTGAGATGTTGACTGCAGGGTATGACCGGTAACCAGTTACTCTTGCGCTATATGCTGACATGGTTTTAGCGGCTTCAATCACGAAGATACCTGGGGCCATCGCGCAGCAGAACCGCAGAAGGCAGTCATTTGTTCGATTGCTTTGGCTCGACTCCGTACTGATATCAAAGGCGATACTGCCGGCTCGGCAAATGCTGTTGGCATGGCTCAGAAACTGCTTTTGTTCTGGAGGAAGCCCGCACGAAGATGCTGGTGGGAAGGCGTTGAGCTCGATAATGTTGAAGGCGTGGAAGGCAAGCTGAAGGTTTGGATACGACGAGTCTGGACGCTGGAGATGGTGAGTTTCTTAACCAATTGATGATTCTCGAGGCATGTACTGACTGTCAATATCAGAGTGTCATCGGCCTGCGTTAATAATGGGCTCCAGTCCAACTCATCCACTTTGTTCACAGCAACAGATAAACAAAACGACCAGCACGAAACAGCACGCTGCGCCTCTGACTGAGACTTAATTCCCCCCGGCGCGGCGATACCCAGAGATGTTTTGATACCTTTTCGGCAATGGCAGCAGCGGGAAACGCAAAGTTTGAAATTTTCATTTGACACGCATCGATTGCATGGCGCGATAAGGAGGAATGGAAACTGTGAATACCACTAGTACTACTTGTACGTTTAAATTCGAAGGCGCAGATTGCTAGAGAGTGGAAATAGCGTATAGTAAGAAGTTTGATTGTATTGAGATCAATTGCGTGCCGTCTCTCGCAGGTGACCAATGATTCTTGACTGGATGGTGCTGCTCGAGCGTTGATGGAGGGAGCCTTGGATGAGACCTCTTCCGGCCGGAAGGAGCCATGAGCATAAACATGCATTGCTGTGCATGTCGTTTGTGTGGTTCTTAGGTGTGGAGGTGTGATACTTGGCAATCACATGGCTTGAAGTCGTTGTTCTTGAGAGGCATGTGCATTGGCATGATTACTTGATAAGGAGACATTGAATAATGAAAGCACCATTCCAATCTTGCTCTCATGCACGGAGTGGGTGCCGCGCGGCCAGCGGACCTTAGTTGTGTTGAATATCGTCGATGGTCTCGCACGGGGGTAGATGAGTTCTATGTGTAGTGATGTTTTGGTCGAGGCTTGGCTTGTTTTGTTGAAGGGTGCGAGTTTTCGATGAGCGAGCGTCAGCAATGCTGAAACAGGCTCACTGTTCTCGATGAATGGGCTAAGACAGTCGGTGTTGCAATGATGAGCGTGTTTGAAAGATCTTGGGGTCGTGGTGAGAGAGGAGGACGAACGGTTGAGCGATGCCTTGCGACAGAGCGTCGTCCATCAAGGGATCATCGCATTCGCTGGGCTTGGGTATCCAGATTGAGCCGTGTACGTCGGTGTGTCGATTTGCTCCAAGGTGTCTGGCAGTTATGACTTGAGAGAGAGGACAGAAGAGACAGTGAGAGCCTTACCTACTGGCAGCCACTTGCTCGCTGAGCTGGTCCAGTCTTACTCGAGAAGCCCAGCACTCCTTCCAGCAACCTCGCATGCCCTCAGCGATGTTCGCATAACGATACTCGTGAGGCCCCTCGAGCTCGACCATCGCAATTGCCGCACTCACTGCCAGTCCGCCGCTTGACTGTCAGATGCCACAATCGATCATAAGCCCTCAAGTTCGACGGGGGAGATCCAGACGACACTTGTTGAGGCTCCCTACAGTATGCATGTGTTCTATCCCAAAACACATCATTGTCCCAAAGCACGAACGTGCATCAAAAACTCGTATTGCTTGCAGTGCCGGACCCTCTATGCAAGCAAGTGATGCTGGGATAGACAGCTCTCCACCGCGGACACCAGCGGAGTAACCATCTCGAACAGAGATGCAGGTATTGCGGTTGTGGTAGTGGAGCACGTCGGGTGTCAAAACCCATCCTTGTCCATCAAACGCAGCTGCCTGATGAAAGTCCACCAGAGCAATATGGTAGATACGGGGACATTGCGGCGGCTTGGCTGGGTCGTGCATGCGATACTCGTGCATTGGATCCTCAGTCTCACCCGCTGGGCAAAGAGGTTCAAGTCATATCCGTGTGCTTCCGCTCGTAAATCTCCCGAGAAGCCTATAACGTCTTGGCGAGGTATCGTTCGAGGCTGTGTCCAAACGCTAGCAGATGGCCAAAGCCAGTCGAAAGGGGCAAGCACGAAGACTACCCCAGCAAGACCTGTCGACGGCGTGGGGAATCGCGCTCCACCGGCGACCGTCAAAGTGCGACTTCATGTCTTGTCCCGAACACAGATCCATATAACAACAAAGCATTGATATTGAACGGGCATTGCGGTTCTTGGCGCTTGCGCGTTCCTGTCGATGATGCTTTTGCTGACGTGGATTCTTGCTCGCAGTCCGACGGCCGCGAGATTTCGCACTGCGCTCTCGCGTTGTGGCTTATCGCGCTTCCTTTGGGATTTGTTTGTTCGACGTATGACGGGGCCAAGGCGTTTTGCTGGGCATGGCGAGATAAGCGTCATCGAGAAGCATTGTGGAAGGGCAGGATGGCTGCGAAGATGGCAGAACGGTGGTACAACTGACAGTCCTATCGGTCCTGGAATGCATGCCAAGCATCGCGGAGCCACAGACGCACAACTGCCATATCGTGGCCGTTGTTGTTGAGAGAAGCAAAAAGATTGGAGTTCGAGTGTGGTGCAACGGGCGATCTCCACGGCCCGCCCGCGGCGCCACATCCGAAACGGCGATCAGCTTGTGAATCTCTTGGCCCTCATCATCAGCGACTCCACTCCCTCCCCCGACGCCCATCACCACGCCGCCCTCTTCTCAACACCCATAGGCCGATCCAGGACCATCGCCATCAAAATGAAGAACCTGGAATGTGGGACCTGTTACGCATCTGATAACGCACGCAACCGCCCTGAGTGAAACCGCATGAAGAGGACAAGAGCTCGTGTGGGTTTCGTTGCTGCTGTGTTTCACATACTTTCTGGGCGGCAGCAGAGAGTTGGGCCCATCGATGCATCGTCCACGGACGAGTCCATAATCTCACGGAGACGGGGTCCATACTCGGGCGTCTGCCCTTATCTCTCTGTCCCTCACCATCGCAGCAAAGCCACGACACACGTTGAACAGAGCCAAGACGACCGGACAAACACCGCCCACCACGATTGTAGAACCCTCATCCGTTCGAGGGGTGGCGGAAAGGGTAGGTATCTATGCTTCTTAAAGTCTTTGCTTTTTCCTCTCTATGTCAACGGAAGAGACTGTTATCTCGCATTGATTTCGATCAGAGAAGGCTGTGCGATCCCCGTTGTGAAGTTCTGGTTGAGCATACGCAATACTCCCTTCGATTTTGATCGGTATCCCTTTTCTTATCTGATCTGTGCTTTTGGAGCGTTGTTTCATCACCGTGCTTCCTGAACGAGTCAAAACATCTACATCATACCAACCATTCGAGACTTGGAAGTGCAACAACCTACACCTCCTCTCTGGACGATCAACAATCACGCTCCTCGACCCGGTCTATCCTGTCTTTACATGGAATCGAAAGACCATGTCTTCGCCAACTCAAGATGCCTTGACCGTACCGCCGTCACCACATCGACCGAGTATTCCGACAAGAGCAGTCACCGCTCCTCAACTTGCAGCCGCTCTTGAGAAGGAGTTCAAACCCGATGGCACTGAGAAAAAGAAGCATACAGACTTCCAAACGGAAAGATACTCATCATCATCCTCATCCGACAAGGACGATCTCGACGATCTCGGTCCAGAATCAACAAGTGAATCTGTGAGTAGTCCACGATATCCTCACCGATAAGAACACAAACTAACAACACCTACAGACCTCCCCATCGCCCAGCAGCAACCCTCCCTCCCGCTGGCTCAACCCCTTCCACCCCTCCAACCTCCCCACGCCCGCCGCATGGCAAACCTACTTCCTCCAAGAAGTCGCCGGCGACACCTACCTCGAGCTCCAACTCCTCCTCATGACCCTCGCCACCGGCATGCTCGACTCCATGACCTTCACGACCTACCGCGTCTTCGCCTCGAAACAAACCGGCAACACGCTCTTCCTGGCCCTCTACGCCTTCCGCCTCCCGGCGCTCCCCCCAAACTTCGAACAAAACGTCGGCGTCTCCATCGGCGTCTTCATCCTCGGCGCCGCCTTCTTCGGCCACCTCGGCCACATCTCGCGCCAACGCCGCCGCGTCTGGCTGCTCACCTCCAACGCCTTCCAAGCCCTCCTGATGCTCTCCGCCGCCGCCATCCGCTACTTCGTCTCGCGCTCCCCGACGGGCCCGGGAGCCCTCGCCATCCTCTCCCTCCTCGCCTTCTCCGCCTCCGGCCAGATCGCCAACGCCCTCAACGTCGCCATGCCGGAGCTCAACACCACCATGGTCACCGGTGCGCTCATCCAGCTCTGCACCGACCGCAAGATCTTCGCCCTGCACAACGTCAAACGGAACCGTCGCCTGGCGTTTTTCTGCGCCATGCTCTGTGGGTGCTTCATCGGCGCGAGTATTGTCAGGTATCGGAGTCCGAGCGCCGTGTTGGTTGTGTGCGCGGCGACGAAGGGGGCGATTTTTTTGAGTTTCTTTTGTAATCGCGGGATGGTCGAGAGGAGGCGGGTGTTGGAGGATGGGGCTTGTAAGACGGAGGGGGCGGTGACGCCGGTTAGTCGGGTGCTTTGGGGGGATTAAAATCGAGACAGGTGGAAATGAGATGGAGGGTGGGGATGGGGATGGGTATTGGAGTGTTCACTTGAGCGGGCGTTGGATGTTCAGTTACTTTCGTCGGATTTGAGAAGGCATTTGGTTTAATGTGTCTAGCGATTTGCTTTTAGCGAGGCGTTTGGGGTGAGAGTAAAATGTCCTTCGCCATAGACCAGATAGAATAGAGTTGCGAACCAGCACAAGACATAGAGATACACGATAGAAGTCGCATGCAAACAATTGACGGCTTTCTTATCCAGTCAGACTTGGAAATTCTGACGAGATCATCGCAAAATAGACAAATCCATTACTTTCTATCTGCCGCAACATGCAAGAATGACAAAACCAGGAATTCCCCCATCGACAAACAAACTCCACTTTGTGCCTCCCAGTTATCCAAGACCTTTTTTCCCCAATGCCGTAGATGATGCCCGATGTTTTTGTGCAAGAGACACCTACGTGTCGGATAAGAATGCATCGTTTACGAAGATCCACACTTGAGGCTGAACTTGGGGGTGCGGTCGGCGGTCATGGCGCCCCAGGTGGTCTCGATTTGAGGTTGGCCTGTGATGAAGTCAGATGATGATTGTTGGGAGCTTAGGCTACTTTCTTACCATTGTCACCGATGCTCTGTGGCTTCCAAGGCTCATCGAGAGCCTCGAAGTAGAAAGCGTTGTAGCCCCAGTCGATGGCGGCGCAGAAGCCGTCGCTAAGAAGAGTCAATAGAGCACACATCGAAGTGGACGTTTTCACTCACTGGTAGAAGCTCTTGGCGTTCTCAGTACCAGCCTTGGCGTTCTCGTAGTCAGAGCCGCCATCAGTTGGCCAGCCAGTCTCGCCGTTCCAGAACTCAATCTTGTCAAGGCTGCCAGACAGGTCCTGGATGTGAGCGAGAGCTTGCGAGATGTCGTCCAGGTACACATCAACAGCATCACGACCAGCGGCAGCGCCTTGCCAGTAGGAGAAGCCGTTGGCCAAGAGGAGGTCCACACCGCCCTTGATCAGAGCATCTGCAGTTCCGTCCTTGTACTTGTTCCACGAGTCGGCAGTACCGGTCTTGACGTCTCCGCCAAGAGCCTGCTTGACGTCGTTGATCTTCTCCAGGAGCTGCTCGCCCGTGAAGTTACCACGGTAGAGCGTCTCCGAGCCGACAGTGACGGCGTAGACCTGATCCTTGTACTGAGGTACGTACTTGACCAGAGCGGCCTTGTCCTTCTGGAAGCTCTCCTCAACATCGGGCCACACGCCCAAAACGACCTTGAAACCCTTGGACTTGGCGGCGGGCAGGATGTACTGGGCGTTGTTGCAGTCGGAGGCGGAGTAGCCGCGGACGACGGTGGCGCCCGAGTTGGACTGGATGGCGTCGAAGTCGGCCTCGTAGTCGGCCTGGTATTTGCAGCTGCCGTCCGTCTTCTTCGTGCCCAGCGCGAAGCCCATCTGGCCCTTGGCGGCTAGGGCAGCGGGGACGGCGGCCAGCGCGGCGGCGAGAGTGAGTCCGGCGCGCATTATGGCGGTATTAGGATAGTAGATGCTGGAAGGGAGGATGCGGTGGTGGTGCTGTCGGTTCAGCTGTTGTCGTTTCGAAAACTCGCGAGGCAGGAGCAATGGACGTCTCAAAGGAGCGACTGCACTTTGGTGTGCGATGTGGAAAGGATCGTGATTCCCAATGACAGGGTGATGGACAGCACACGGAGGCTGGTATTGGGGTTGATGAGGTGTTTGTGGAGGTTGTGGAACGCGCGCTGCTTCTCTAGGCGGGTCGTCTACTTTCCCCTGAGTTCGACTTCTAGACCCAAGGTTTCGCTTAACGATCATGGCATCGCGCCGGCACGTGCAGCGGCTAAACTTAGTTGAGCCGCGACTTCACTTCACTTCGTCTTTCACGGCAAGAAGCAAACAGAGTCACAACTCACGCGTTTGTATCGCCATGCCATCTCTGTTTCGTATCACTGGAAACGTGGTCCAATGCTGTACACGTCGTTATCGTGGGTGCAGTAGAGAAACGTCACACCATAAAGCACGCGTTCTTGTGTGACAAGGTATCTTTTGACGCCTTCGTGTTCTCATTTTGCTGTTTGAGCATCAAGTCGTTTGCACCAGCGTTTGTCTCATCGGAGGCCATGGCGTTTCCCCCGACCCGCGCCGGTGCTCAAGCTCCATCACCTGGGGAGTTTCAACCTCAAACAGCAACCACACCAACTGCAACCCGGCCATTCGACTCATCACAGCCAAGATGAGACCTCACAACAGCACGCCGCCTCATTTGAAGAAGAAGGCTGTCGAGAAGAATACCACTAACACTGAAAAGTCACTGGTCGTTGCCAGGACCAACACAGCTGACGTGGAGAAATCTGCTATCCCAAGTCCTACTGCCAACGACGTCGCCAATGCTCCCGCCATAGCCCCCGAAAGCACACTGTCCAACGCCTTGGTTCCTTATGGCATCCAAAATACCCTTTCACCAATGGAGATGATCCAGCACGAGACTGTCCAAAATCTTCAGGCTCTCTTGGACGATGCTCAAGCTCGACTGAACGCCGCCAATGCTCGCTGCGATCAGCTCCAGGCCGAGAATGAGCAGCTTCGTCAACAGCTCAGCACCGACGCCCAGGGTACTGCACAGACTACACCAGACGGTCGTGGAGAGACGCTCTGTGGTTATGCTGAGTCTGAAGCGGCTGAAGAGAGTGTAGTGTCGAATGGTGAGCAATGACAAAATGTCCTCTCGCTACAGCACTGACAGTTTCTAGGCGCTCCTGCTCAGACTGATATGGCAGTTAGCGAGAAGGTAGATACCATCACTCAAATTCTGCAAGTGCATACCGACAGGCAGTCCAAGCTTGAGTCCGCAACTGCTCGCCAAGAAGAGTTGATCCAGGCTCTGATATCTCAATTCACTGGAGACGGTCCAGCCCCGCTCCAGGTCTCTGCGCAGAAGGACACGGTCTCGGCTATTGAGCATCGCAAGCTGGTGGATAAGATGGCGAACCTGGAACAGACTCTTGCAGCCATCCAGCACTCGCCTGCTCAAAGCATCACGCCGGACTTCCAAACCCGTATCGAGCGCAAAATCCGCCAGCAGGAACGCATTGACAATGCTCCAATCCGTGCGGATCTCATCCAGTACTATGAGGTTTTGAGCGAGCAGATTGCAGGTAAAAAGGTGGGCCGGGGTACTCGGTTCGAGGGAACGGAGGATGAGTTGTGGACATTGCGTGATCATGTGGTGTGCCGTTTGGCGATCTTCGAGCCGTACACTCAAGCTGAGCAGGAGGCAAAGGCAGCGATGGAGTACAATGGCAAGAGTGGTGGACGTTGAGGTTGGTGAGTCGAAGGAGGTTCAGGTCACATGGCGGAAAGAGGAGGCATCTTCTCTACTCTCTCATCGCAGTCGAGAAGCTTGTAGTTGATCCCATGACACTACGACTTCAGCATAAGTATGACTATCCATCTCATCTCACCTGTCCGTCATCTGGCCCCGTCCGCCTCTCATCGTCCGCCCCTCAGTCGTTGCCTGGTCACCCGCCGCGCGGCGACATGTGACTCTTGGCGCGGGCCGACGCTTTAAAACATTGGCGCTTTCTTCCGTCCTCCGCTTTCGCCGCAGCGACATCAACAACTCGCCAACCGCCAGCCCAGACTGCCACACCAAACAACACCCCGACACTGAAGTTCAACTCCACTTCAACGTCAACCAGCATGGTAAAGTTGCCCACCCGCGGTAATTGCGACGCATTGAACTGACACATCACAGGCGCTGCCTCCACCACCGCCATGTGCCCCGTCGCATGTCGACCTCAACGGCTACTGCCTCAACCCTGGCTGCGCACTCTGGCGCACACTCGCCATGCCACCACCCCCACGTCAGCACCACCCGATCGCCTCGCAGCCATGGGTGCCCACTGCAGCAGTTTACCGATCTGTGGATGAGTACCTCAGGGACTTAGCCAGCTGGGGTCCCCAGCCACTGCCGCAGATGACTCCTCCCGACTTCCCGTCTGTGCCCGACCCGGTTCACCAGCATGCGATGGCGATGCCTGAATACGGCGGTCATCTGCCGGCCCCTACCTCTCCTGAGTCGCCTGTGGTGTGCTATACACCTGACGTCACGCCTCAGGCCAGCTTTGTCGAGGGTCACTTCAACCTCCCGCACACTGCGTCTGGTGACGATGACACGTACAACCCGGTGCAGCAGCAGCAACCACCTGCTGAACCTCAAGACTCCCCACAACGCAACAACAAGATCATCAACGGCTTTTCCTCCAAGGACATGATTCCCTTTCTCATCAAGCTCTCAAAGCACGGTGATCTTGACTTCAACATCTACGTACGCTTCCTCCAGATGATCGGAAGCTTCCAAACCGGTGATAAGAGCTTCGAATACACGTGCGGCCAAGTCACCGAGCTCCTCAAGGAGGCACCCGATCTTGCGAGCGAGTTCGAGGAATTCGTGCCTGAATTCTATTCTGGGACTGAGGACACACGCGAAGACGTGAGCGAGGTGCTTAGCGCAACTGAAGATGGCTTTGGCAGGGAGCCACCCTCTACCAAGACCTACTCACTCGGCGATGGGTGGGGACATATGAGCAATGTTACCTACGAGAAGCCTGTCCGAGAGCGTCCTTTCACTTATCGTTCAGCTTCGGATGGGGCTCAGACAGACAACTCTGACGCCTCTCCAGAGTTCAAGCGACGCACGGGCTCGAATTGGGGGCAGCCATCGTATGTCACTGACGATGGCACTGAGACACCAGAAATGCATGCACACAGTCCGCAGTGCGCCTTCGATTGTGAGGATCCATGTCACTGGCAAGATGTGCGTTACATGCCTGATGGTGTGGCTTCGATCTCTCGGAAGCCTAGTTCAAGATCGAGCAGCCCATGGGTGAAATCAAGGTCACCGATCGAGTCTTCTTTCTCGAGAGCTTTCAGACAGAAGTCCCACGAGCTCAACGCCGAAGGTATCACTGCCCTGTATCCAGGCCAGGAAGAAGCCAGCTTTCTATGCAGTTGCATCGCCAAAGTCGGTCTCAGCGCGGATGATCGCTACAAGGCCCTGGGTATCATCAGCACTCTTCACATGGGCAATGGATCGAGCATTCCACAGGTCAATACCAGTCCTGCCACCGTCGCTACTCCCTCTCAAGATGTCGACCGTGAAGCTCTTCATCGCATCGAGATCATGCTGGCTGGAATGCGCGGACGCGGCACTGCCGCCCCAAATGCGCCAACTGCAGCTCCAGCTCCTGATTCCAAAGACGAGAGTGCCCACAGCGAGCTCAAAGACCTACGTTATCAAATGGATGACTTGGATGACGCCAACAACCATCTCGGTAACAGAATCAACAATCTGAACTACAGACTCGAGAAGGAAGCCGACTGGCGACACAGACTCAGCCAGGATGTAGGTGACAGCTTCTGTCGTTCCTGGAACCTCGAAGGCAAGGTGGACGGCTTGACGAGCAAGGTCAACGCTGAGATTATCCGTCGCGATTCTGCTGCTGCGTCTGAGACTCGTCGAATGGATGCATGGATCTCATGGCTTGTGCAGAAGATTGATGGGCTCGAGAACAAGTTGACTGGATCCATGAACGCCTACCCCCAGCTCGACCATGTTCAAAACGACAAGCTGGCCGCCGTCAGCAAGGGCCTGAACGCCGTGCAGCAGAAGTTGCACAACGAAGCTGTCGTCCCTGTTCGACAGCTTCAGAGCCAGGTCGAAGACTTCAATCATGTATTGTCGGCCCATGATTCCCGCCTCAACGACCTGGAGCATAGCCTAGAGAGCGGTGATGTCGATCAGCGCTTCGTCGATGCCGAGCTACAACTTGAGTCTTTCCGCGAGGACATCAAGGCTCTCTTGGATGCGAAGAACGACAGCTCTATTCAGGACATCAAAGCCGACCTCCGTGGCCAGGCCGACAAGTCTGAAGAAGTGTTATCGACCCTTGATCGCCGCATTGGCGACTTGGAGCAGAGTGTCGATGTCCGCGATGTCAACGATCGCTTCCAAGACGCCGACCTACAGCTTGAGGACTTGCGCAAGGAGGTCAAGACTCTGTCCGGCGCGAGAGACGACGGACTCATCAACGCCATCGAAGCTGAGCTCAAGGCCGTGGCAGACCGACAATCACGCCTTGAAGTGCAGATGAAGTCGACAGTTTCTGAGACCGATGTCCTGAAGAAGAACTTGGCGGGCGGAGACGTCAACCAGCGCTTCATCGATGCCGAGTTGCACCTCGAAGACCTGCGAGAGAAGATTCAGACTCTATCCGAAGCAAAGGAGAGCGGAACCACCAAGGCCATGAGAGCTTCACTCAAGGATCTGACGGACAGACAAGCATATCTCCACGCAGAACTCGAGTCGACGGTGTCCCGTGTAGATGGCCTCAACACCGACCAAGAAAAGCTCAGAGTCCTGGGCAACAAGGTCAACGTCCTTGAACTCTCCAACAAGATGATCAACCAGCGCTACACCAACGATGAGAAAGAGCTCAAGTCTTTGGCCAGCAAGGTCAACGTCCTCGACTCTTCCAACAAGCTGGCTTTGCGCAACTCAGGAGATATCCAGACCAAGCTCGACGAGTTGACCAACACCTGCGATGCCCTGCGGGAGAACGCAGACAGTTCGGGCGTTCGTCACAGGATCAAGATTCACGCCCTTCCTGCACGCCTGGAAGAGGCTGAAGAGAGCTTGAAAGACATCAAGGCTCAAACGGAGAAGGCTCTCCACAACGGAGCCCAGACTATCATCCCAATTCTGCAGGCCAAGGTCAACGACCTCGCCGATAGGTATCCTTCGCTCGAGTCGGACGCGAACGATATCAGCGAGCGCCTCGCCAGCGTGGAGCGCAGCATCGACTCCGGACCCGTAGAGAAGCGCTTCGTCGACGCCGAAGTCCAGCTCGAAGAGCTCGAGCAAAAGCTGAAGGACCTCTCCAGCACCAAGGGCCAAGCACCAAGCAAGGATATCGAGACCGCGGGCCTTGCGGACCACGGTAGGGGAGGCGTGGTGCCTCTCCTGAAGATTGGCAGCGCCAACAACACTACTCGTCCTAACATCCACTTTGGCTCATTCGCACCCACCGACGGCTCAGAGTCCCCAGCAAAGCCCGTAGCGACTCGCTTCGAGGACCGCCTCGAGAAGGCTCAAGCTACTCGAGCCGAAAAGGTTGAGGTGGAGGTGAAGAGGCTGAGAGAGCAGATCATGAGTTCGTCGCGCCTCGACCGTCACTCCTTTCTTGAACCGGCCATGTCAGCTCGATCGAAGCGTGCGAAGCCGCGGGAGTAGACAAGATCATACTGAGGAGCGCGAACACTAGAAGAGAAGCAGCAACCCCACTTGAGACAGAAGTCAGAGAGAACGTAGCTAGCCCCAAGCCCTTCCACTCAAAGGGCTTTCATTCAAATAGCTACAACCACTCTAAAGCATACCAACCAAAATCCTCGCGCCCGCATTCCCCTTCTTCTTCCCCTCACCCTTCTCCTCCTTCCCATCCGCCGCCTTCTGAATCTTCTTCTTCCCCTTCTCCAATGCTTTCTTCACTTCCCCCTTGATCTTCTCTGGGACATCCTCGCTCTCTAGCAGCGCCACCACCACGAAGCTCGAATCGCTGCATGCCCAATCTACTAAATTCGACTTGATGATGGGATACAGCGCTTTGCCGAATCCGAGACGTGGTTCGGAGAGCTTGACGGTCTTGGTCTTGGGGTCGAAGTTGCCGCCGGACACGAGAGTCTTGAGCATGCGGCTGGCTGCTGGGTCTTTGGCAATGTGGCCGTCTTCGAGTGGGTTGCCGTCTGCAAGCTGGGCGACAGCTTCCTTGGCGGCGTCGCGGTGTACGTTGTCCTTATCGTGGCACTCCAGCAGGATCTCGGTGACGGGTTGGCAGGCGAAAGACGACTGGACGAGGTTCTGTGCTCGATCTGCGACGAATTCGAGCAGAGGCGCTGAGACGTGGGAAATGAGTTCTTGGCGACGGACTTCTGGTGCCTTCTTCGAGGTCGTTTCCCTCACTTTGTGTACCTCGTCGATCAGAGCCTTCTCGTTGTCCTTGATGAGCCACTTCTGGGTGCCTGCCATGGGATAGAGGATTGGCACACGGGAGTTGAGGTTGGTGATCATTCCCTCGAGGCGGTCGAATCGTTGTGTGGAGTCCTCCATCTGTAGTCCGAGAAGTTCTCGCAGCACGATCTGCGATGTCGTCTTCGTGTCGTCAGGCACGTCGAGACCAGTAACGAGTACCATCTTGGCGTAGTTATCGAATGCCATAAGCTCGATGTTGTCCTTGAAGCATCGGAGGATGAGCTTTCGGTCTTTCGCAGAGCCGTAGGCAATCGTCAGACACAGCAGGCGGCTGCCATTCTGTGTAAAGGCCAGATTACGGAACAGATCACCACCTCCACCCTCCTCGTCTGCATCGATATCGCCTTTCAAGATGTCCAGGAAGTCTGAGTGCTCCTCGGAACCTGGGTCTAGGGCCAGGAAATACTCCAGCATGGCATCATGCAACATGGTGAAACCCGTCATCTTCTTCTGCACCAGGTTGTTGATCATCTGCTTGAGATACGACAGAACCGGTTTCCTCTTTTCTGGGGTCTCTTCCAATATCTTCTTCAAATTCGCAGTCGTCTGATCAGCAGATGCATTCGGCCTCTGCTTGCCAAAGAGTGCAAACTCTGTCCCGTACCACTCTCGTAACATCATAGCCTTTTGTTGCGGTGTCGCAACTTGGCGGTAGATATCATCTACAATCCAGCTTGCCTCTGGATGGTTGATCAACCTCTTGACATGGCCGTAGAATTGTGGAACTATCAAGTCCTTGTCCTCACGATCTCCCTGCACAACCATCTTGGCCACCAAGAACTTGCCGTATCTGCTCTCCACCAAGTCTCGTACATCATTCTGCAGCTCTTTCACAATCCCCTTGAGTTGCTCTGGACGGGCGTACTTGATCGCGCACTGGATCACACGGACACTGTCATGCTTGAAGACGAAATCTCGCACTCTTCCCTCGATGATGGTGAAAAGCTCCGTGACCAACTCTTTGCGCTCGTCCTTCGGGACGTGAGACTTCCTGCGCAATCGCTCCCAGAGTTGCTTGCTACGCTGGATCTCATCGGCGTGAGGTTTGGCGGCCTTTCGCTCTTTGGCGAGTTGACGCTGCTTGGCGTGCGCTTCGGCGGATGTCGTCTCGACTTTGAAGTTCTTCGGTCCTCCTTTCGCATTCGATTGCGATTTTTGCTGTGCCTCGTCCGACTCTTCATCTTCTCCATCGTTCTCTGCTGCTTCGTCGAGGTGTGATCGCTTGGCTGGCTTCTCGAATTTGGTTGGCTTTCCTTGCGACGTCTTCTGCTTCTTCTCGCTCTTGACTGCGCCTGATGGCGCTTCTTTGCGCTTGATTCCACCCATCCTTGCTGTATGGTGGTTCAGAAATTGAGTGGATGTTGTAAGATCTTGATTCTGGAGACAAGACGAACTCGAAGGGACTTCTACAACTTTTTTGAGAGCTCGCTTGGCTCGGCCCGTGGTCGACATTAGCGTGAAGTCTAAAACACAATGCTGCTTCTGCTCCCGCCATCTAAAATCTATACCATCTTCCGTCTACAAAAACTACGCGTTCTCCTTCTTGACAGGATCCAATGGCGTGACCTTCTTGACCACCTTCGCTGGACTGCCCATCGCAACGCTCCAATCTGGAATGCTCTTGGTCACCACAGAACCTGCGGCGATAGTACAACCCTGGCCGACAGTCACCCCTGGTAGGATCACAACATGGCCTCCAATCCAGCAGTCATCGCCAATCACAACGGGTTTGGTATACTCAATGTAGTCACGCCGACTCTGGACCTCAGTCTCGTGGGTGGCGGCAAAGATTGAAACGTGTGGGCCGACCATGACTCGATCTCCAATCGTCACGAGCCCACAGTCCAGGATGGTCAGGTTGAAGTTGGAGTAGAATCGGTCGCCTATGCGGATGTTGCAACCGTAATCGGCATAGAATGGTGGCTCGATGTACGCTTCGTCGCCTTCAACATGGCCGAGCATGTCTTTGAGACGCTTCAATCGTTCTTGCTGGACAGCTGCGTTGTCCGGAGGGAAGTTGGTATTGTATTCGTGGCAAGCTCGTCGTATGTTGGTTCTGGCATTGTCGAGCTCCGGTACGAGAGAGTTGTAACTGTCATGGCTGAGTTCAAGTCGTTTTTGGGGTTTCAAGATTGTTGATCACGCACAGCATCCCAGAGACCATCTTCTCGTATTCCTCACACCATGGAACGTGCTTCAACGAACGGGCAAGAGCAAGCTGCTCCTCGTTCTTTGACGTCGCTGCCATGGTGCCGATTTGTTTTGCAGGGTCTTGCAGAAGTCACTGAAAGAGTGTTATAGGACACGTTTGGCCAAGTACACAAGACAAATGTCGAAAAAACACCGAGAATGCGGCCGCGATTTCCTTCTTCAGCTTCAGATCGCCACTATGCCGTATCAGGCCGGGGAGGGCCGAACGTCTGAGCTTGCATGCATAAACTTGCATGCTTCACTTCAGCTGAGTTGTAGGAGATCATAGCCAAAGGTCGCAAACAAAACATTACGACCAAATGAGCACGAGCACCTGCACGCCGTTATGTGAGAAGCTGAAGAACCTTGGAGTGGAAGACGGCCAGTGTCTTACACATTCTGAGCTGGTAGAGCGTCTCGACCTCACGACAGAGGACTGTGCAAAGGGCTACCAACTTGGCACACACGAGGAGTTACTACACCGGAAATACTGTAGCTTCTGCCGGCTGGTATTGGATGCAGTGAATCAGACAAGTCATGGGAGCTGCCCCGGCCAACAACAACTCGGAGTGCTGCTCTACGCTGGCGAACAATCTTTCCGCCTGCTGTATCCGTCTCGGGTAGGCGCACGTTTGGCGTTCGTTGCCAACGAAGCGAGTCTTGCTGCTGGACCCGACAATGGAAGACCCTCGATTGATCGTGATCGGGAACAACTCGTCAAGTCGTGGTTAGAAGCGTGCGCTTCAGGCCATCCAGATTGTAGCTTGGAGCCGATAAAGAATGTCGCAGTACTACAGCCGGTCGTTGCTATCTGACGAACATGGCTGACGTATTGTAGAAACGAAAGCCAGCGCCGCGAAACTTCAACGAAAGTGCGACTTCTAACTTTCGATTGATTGACCTGGAACGTGGATGTATAAGGCACGCTGCCCTCGATGAGAGATACATTGCACTCAGCTATGTCTGGGGAAACCTTCCAATGTTGATGCTCAACAAAGATAACTATGACCAACTGTCTACAGAGGCCAGTCTGGACACTGTTCGACAGAGACTGCCAAAGACGATCAACGATGTGATTGATCTTGCCAAAGCGATTGGAGAGCGCTACTTGTGGATCGATGGACTGTGCCTGGTTCAAGACGATCATGAAGACGTCGTGCTTGGCATCCAGATGATGAATTCGATCTACCACGGCGCGTACTGCACGATTGTGGCAGCGTCTGGAGAAGACGCAAATGCGGGACTTTTCACACATAAAGCGAACCCAATCATGCAGGAGATAGCAGCCGGGGTCAAGATGACAGTCCAGCACAGCATCGACTGGTACCTCAACCGATCGAAGTACAACACACGCGGCTGGACGTTGCAAGAGCTTGTACTATCCCGCAGAACTATTGTCTTCCTGGACGGCCAGCTTCACTTCCGATGCCGTAGCGCAAACTGGAGCGCAGATACGTGGGCCGACCAGTGGAAGACTTGGCGGGATCCTGACGACAGCAATATTACCCGCATTCCTGGACTATTGGACGGGCTTGTCGCACATCTCTGGCCGTATCAGAAGCTCTGTGAAGAGTTCTCAAGACGACAGCTGAGAAGAGATGGCGATGCCTTGCGAGCGACCGCTGGTATTACACGGACTCTCGCCGCAGGCATGCAGAGTTGTCTTGTTGAAGGACTCCCAGGATACTATCTCGACCACTTCCTACTCTTCATATCTTCCAACGGAGGTTTAGAACGCAGGTCCGAATTCGCCTCCTTCTCCTGGGCTGGATGGACCGGACGAATTATGTGGCCCAGGGAGAACTTCGCATGGTACAACGAACAATCCGAGCGTACCTGGGAAGTCGGCAATATCCTCAAATACTTCGAACACAACAGGGTCGTGGCATGGAGCAACATCGACCGGAGAGCTGAGGGCAAATCCCTGTCCTCGACTATGTACTCACGGAAGGATTACCATGCCCCTTCACCCCTCTTGCGGCTCATGCGAGAGTACCAGTCCATTTTCGACGATGTAGAGACAGATCCCGTCCGAGATCACACAGGCCCTCGTTGGCATTCCGTCTCAAGCAGCCATGGTGACATACCCGACTGGGGCGTGAGTTTTGACGACAGCGATGACGACTTCGCTAAATTCAGGCCGAAAAAAGAGGAATATAAGGAAGCTTTCACCCTCAAGGCTTTCAACCTGCTGAACGGTCAAGCAGAATTCGACCGGATGGTGCAGCATATCGAGAATCCGCTGGAGTTGCTCACGCTCCAGAATTGGCAGGCTCAGAGGAGTTTTTGTGAGTCTCAGCTTCTCTTGTCCTGTGTGGGTGGTATGAAGGTACTGATAACTTTTCGCAGTCGTGCGGCGAGCGAATGATGAGAGGTCTCGATTCGGACCTCGACCGCGGAGTGTTCTCTCGGACTCTGAGCAGTTTGCGTTTCGAGGACCGGTTCGAGCTGGGAAGAAGAGGAGGAGGGACAGGAGGGAAGAGATCGCAGAGGACCGTGGGAAGGGAGAGGAAGTGCCGTACGTAATGGATCTTGAGGCATAAACACATAAGTCGCTAACGTCCTGGGGTGCAGAAACTTTCCACCATACGACGTTCTACAGTGCCAGGCGATATCGTTCTCCCTGACGCTCGGCGCGGTACCGAATCGAGAACGACAGCATACGAGCCCTTTCGACCGAATTGCGGGTATCCCCCTTCTTGACAAGAGTGGGCAAGTCGTTGGCTCACTGCACCCCGACAGTCTCCGTTTGATGGGCGATGAAGGGTCCAAAGTCGAATTGTTCATCGTTACCAAGTGCTTCGAGCCGACAGTTGGGTCGGCGCTCTCAGGCCTCGAAGGTCAAGGTCCGCTACCATGGCGCCTCTTCTGGGTGATGCATATTGCGTGGAACCAAGGTATTGCAGAGCGTCGTGGCGTCGGCCAGGTGTTAGCATCGGCGCTTGAGACTGCCGTTGGAGACAAGCCTGTAGTGAAGCAGATCTTGTTGGGGTAGAGCGATACAAGGGGGTATATCTCCTATGATTGAACCCGGAAAACTCCATCGAAATGTACCACCAACGCCAGCGCTCGAAATGCAGAAGTGTCCATATCTCAATCTTCGAATCCACCAAAGTCGCCTTCGTCGGCTTCGTCTTCCTCTTCTTCTACATCCTCTTCCATCTTCTTCCAAGCCTTCCCTTTCTCCAGCCTCTCGTCCTCAATAGCTTCCTTCGCCCTCTCCCTCACACTCTTAACCAGACTCTCCTTCGCCAACTTCCTCACAACCCACATAACCCACCCCACATCCGCCTCCCTCTTCTCATCCACCTTCTCCAACTCATCAACCCACACATCCAGCACATGCAGCTTCAACCCCCCAGGAACCTTCCCATCCCTCGGACTCAACGGCCCACCCTCCTCCCTCAAAACTCCCTCATACATCTTTAGAACCTCTTCGCTCCACCCTTGACTCCTGCAAACCTCAAACCCCTTCCCCACAAAACACCGTATCAGATAGAGATACTTATCCATCCGCAAACTATCAATCGCATTCCACTCCCGCGCCATCGTCTTCCAAAATGCCTCGATGAACCCAATCTTCCCCTCCACGCTCTTCAGTTCGTCCACGAGTGAGGCGAGATCCCGCGCCAGCGCTTGCTGGTTCCGCGGTTTGTCGGACATGAACATGCAGTAGAAGAGGCCCTTCCATAGTTTGAGGAGGTCAAGGGGTGTGAAGGGCGTCGGGCGGTGGAGGTAGGTTCGCAGGGAGGAGAGGGCGCGGTCGCGGGTTGTGCGGTCTGTGGTGGGTGTGTTAGTTTTCGTGTGGAAGGTGGGGTGAGTGGGACGTACTGCTTGAGGCGAGTTGTTTTATGAAGGGATTTGATTGGGAGGACGTGGAGGTCTTTGTGGCGGCCATGGCGGCGGTTGGGGGTGTTGTGGTGGGAGATAGGGTTCACATGGAAATTCTCGAGTGAAGTCGAAGTTAGCTCGGCTTTTCTTATCGATAAGAACGCACGGGCCAGCGCCACGACAAGGAACTTTAACAACTTGAAAGTACCTTTGCTCGGAAAAGAGTTGAAGGAAAGTTATTCTTAAGATTTATAGGTAAGAAGGCTTTAGGCAACCTATAGTTATACTATACGACTACTGTCTAAAGAAACTATAAGGACAAGACGGGGATCTAGCTTAATTAAAAGAGTTACGTATTTCTTATATCTTTAGTATAGAGAATACGCTCGGAAATTCTATTTTTAGCTCGCTAAAGCTTAAGCTCTATACTCTTACTTCTAAAGACGCTCTTAACTTTAGACACCTCTAAACACAACTAAACTCGCGCCGAAAAACTCGAGAAAGTGGTTAAATCTACTAATAAGGTCCTTCCCGTTACGATGCCGGCTAAATATCCGACATCTACGGCGAACAAGCGCGCCGTCTACACTATTAGGCCGAAAGACATTGTCGAGATACTCTACCACCGAAAATGCGACGAGGTAAGCATTACAAAGCTCCACTTCACTTCTACCTTTACTAATCTGTCCAGTCCGAGGAGTTTCTTGTCCGCTGGAGGACCAATCCTATCTATCCACGGCCGCCGCGCGCTGTGCTGTCCTGGCACGCGCTTTCGGAGCTGGACGACTGCCTGCACCTTGTCCAACTGTACCTGGAGAACATCAACGCGAGCAAATCTTCTAATGAAACGACTACAACTGATGGGCCGACCGAGACTTCATCTCTTTCATATTCCCGAAAGAGAAAGCTGTCAGGTGACCAAGTCCTGTCACGTGATACCGCGAATGGTCTCCTTACGCCAGCAAACAGTGCCGACCGCTCAAGATCACCAAGCGCGGAGCGTACGACAGGAGGATCATTTGGCCCTCGTGTATACAATGGCATCCTGCAGCGCAAGGAAGGCCGGGTCATCGCCAAGTCGGTCAAAAAGCTGCCAGAAGCAGCGAGAGAAGACGTCGTCACGATCAACTCCACGACTTTGCCGACACCAACTATGCTCCTCGATGCAAGTAAGGCGCCTACAAAGCAATCCGAACTTGCCATACGAATGAGGTTCCTTGAGCTGCTGAAGCCCGTGAAAGGTGTTCAGTTGCAAAATCTCGTGGACACAACGACTCCTTCGCTGAACTTTACCTTCGTTGACGACTACGTGCTGAGGGACGGCGTTGACGCACAGGAACCCGAAGCCTATGAGGGCTGTGTCAAGAAGTGCAAACCCAACATGGGACAGAACATGGGCTGCGAATACACGCAATGGTGCGAGTGCCTCGAGTATGCCGCTGTCGACGAGCGTGCCCTGGAGCGAAAGGATCCAAAACTCCACGCAACATACATGCAAGCGAAAGCGGCCGGCGAAGATATCGACACCATGGGAATGCCGAAACGCTTTCCTTACAGTGCGCCTAAAGACAACCGCTCAGTGCCGCAGACGCTGGGCAGTTACTACCTGGAGAAGCGGGAGCCTGTGTACGAGTGCAATCACAATTGCAAGTGCGGTCCCAGATGCAAGAGTCGGGTCGTCCAAAAAGGCCGCAAGGTGCCACTGACTATCTTCAAGACAGAGAATCGCGGCTGGGGCGTATACTGCAACGAGGACCTTATGGCTGGAGAATTTATCGACACGTACCTAGGTGAAGTTATTACCGATACAGAGGCCGATCGACGAGAGACCGAGTCGGGCAAAATGAAGAACAGCTACTTCTTCAGCCTGGACAAGTTCAGCACTGAGCACGACGGCGAAATTGAACCCGAGGACTGCTTCATCGTCGACGGACAATACATGGGTGGACCCACCCGCTTCATCAATCACAGCTGCGAGCCCAACTGCAAACAGTACGTTGTGTCGTTCAACAAGAACGACTTCAAGCTGTACAACCTCGCCTTCTTCGCGTACGAGAACATCCGAGCTGGAACGGAGCTGACCTTCGACTACTTCGATCTCGACGAGGTGGAGGAGGATGAGGCAATTAGGCGGCGAGAAGAGGCCGAGAAAGATCCAGAGAACAAGGACAAAGTGCGGTGCAATTGCGGCACGGTCAAGTGTCGTGGCTTCTTGTGGTGAAAAGCTTTTTGGATGGAAGCGAGGCGTTCGGGGCGGTCTTGTGTTTTGAAGCATCAGCAGAGCATAGCATTTGGGCAGCATGGGAAAGGGATACGGCACTTGTCTCGTACCTACTTTCGAAGTACGTAGCATTGGAAGAGGAAATGCAATGATCATGTCAGCAGAGGCCTTTCTTCGACTAAGGCTTGTCGCCTCTGCCTGGTGTTCCAACCTCGCAACGGTTCGACCTTGACAACAAACACAATCACGAGCCCAACGACCAGAGCTTCCATGAGCCGGCGGTCCAGGAAGTTGAACCATGCTGCCTTCGACCCAGGACTTCATGTGATCCGCCCCTTCCACTCACTCATCTATAGTCCAAGTCCTTCTGACCCTACTCTGAGCTCACTTCGGACTTCATTCGAACACAACCAGGCTTCCTTCCAAGCCTCACTTGGCACGCACGCCATCAAAACATCACCCTAAACAGGGTATGCAAGCCCAATCACGGAGGCTTCGAAAATGTATTCACGCCCGCATCACGATTCGAAACGATCAATCCACAACCCCCAAGAAACTCCCACGCACACCCAAGATACGGATGCTCCCCAAGCCCATCGATCCGCAGCGCCCGCTCACTGAAAAGCCCCCTGACCCGCCTAGCCTCTTCGGCAACATCCCGAGAATCCCAGAAGCCTTCTCGCCATGGCCGGTTTTGTAATATTCGCATTGCTCGTGCGGAGAGTGAGGCGTCCTTGCACTGCACGGCCGCGAAGAACAAGCTGGGAATTACCGCGTGGTCCACGAAAAACGCGCCTCCCTCGTGGCCGGTTGTCTTGTGTAACTGCATGAATGCTTCGCAGGCATCGATTTGTCGTGCGAAGTCTTCGTCGTGGGGTGGACGGCTCGTGGATATTACCGTTTGGATGATGAGGATTGCGGACTGGCAGAGGATTCGAGGAAGTAGCGTTTCTCGATTGTTGCCAGGTTGCGCGAAATTCTGGTCGAAGGCGCTCTGCCAGTTTTGCAAACAAGCTCTGCCACGACTTAGAGCGTGTTCGATCTCGTCAGTGCATCCGTTTGAAGCAGAGCGGTGGATGCGAGTGAAGGTCGTTTCGATGATGGACTGCAACTCGTGATGAGCCTCGTCGATCCCTGGGACACCCCATATCGCCGAGACTTCGTACGATTCGGGAGCCTCCAGTCTGGTCTCTACAAGTCTGACACCGTCGTTCAGAGTCTGAGTCTTATCCTGCGGCTCAAATTGTAAGAGGCGTCGACCAAGCATCGGCCGAATCCAGCGATGTAACACGGCCCGTTCTGACGGCGTGTGTCGATGTGATGATGCAAGAAAGCGCAGCGCTGTGCGGAGTTGTGCTTTGGCCGGGCCCTGCTCCCCTTTCTGACGGAGTTCCATAGTAATGTGCAGAACGGCGCCGACGAGTATTACCAGTGCAGAGGCGGCGCCGTTGCGCACGCTCTTCCTCAGACCACTGAGCGACTGACCATATTGTGCCAGTGCAAAAGTGCGCAGTGCTCTTCGACGCAACGGATCTTCCGCGTGGTGATGTTCTTCGATAGCTCCGAGTGCGGCTACAGCGTGCAGTAAGGCGATGTTCGCGTGAGAAATCTGCCTCAAAGCGATGGTCCAGAACCCCTTCTCGTGGTGTCCAGAAGACTGTGGGCCCACGACCTCGAAGAAGTAGCTATAACTTCGCCTCTCGACAGCATCACTTAGTAGCTCAAAGCGCAAGGCTGGCACGATGTTTGTGTATCCGCCGCACGACCTGCCGTCTCGTCGGCAGCGACGGCAGAGCGGTCGCTCTTCGTCACATTTGAGGTGTCTGTGCCTGGACCAGTGTCAGCCACCTACAATGTCTGCTATGCTCAAACATATGCTACCTGCAGGTCGAGCATCCGCTCGATGTTTTGTTGAAACGGGGTCTTCGAGCAGCCCATTCACGACTCACAATACCGGCCATGTTGCGGATTGACCTTCGCTTTGGCTGCTGGAAGCTCATATGGTCAATGACGTGGTGTACGCAGGAGTGTCAAAGACCCAGGGTATGGATCATAGCTGTCTGTACATTACAAAGCGAAGCACAAGCAACCTTGCGAATAAGCTTCGACTAGAGAGACGCTAAGGAACGGCGGTCGCTGATTGGCTACGCAGACCCCTTGTGGTCCAGGTAAGGCTTTGCCTCGATATCTATAATACATAGATAGGAACTCGTGTACCTCGTCCATCTGCGCGTCGTCTACTCTTGTCCTCTTCCACCCCTTCGCAGTCGTCCCAGCGGCACATCCTTTCAGAATGGCTCCGCTCAAATCAAACTCCGAGAAGAGCAATGCATTCCACATCACTCCTCCTCCTCTCTATCGAGAAATCGCGATGCTTCTCGTCATCGTCTCAGCACAAGCCATGGTTCAAGCTCTGTTGGCTCAGGGAATCTTCATCACGTCGATCATTCGCGAGGAGTTTCATACCAGCGTTGCTGATGCAACATGGGGACCTGCGGTACGCATTCACTTGGGCTGGAAAGCCGTTTGCATTTGGACACGTGCTGATTATGGTGTAGGCATATGGACTTACATCAGGTACGGCGTTCTCTCCCGGTTCGTCCAGACCCAGCTGAGACGTAGCTAACATAGGATATGGAAAGGCACCTTTATGCTACCAGCAGGACGTATTGGAGACATGTACGGACACCGAGTATGCTTGGTAGCGGCTCTCATAATCATTGCCCTATCGTCACTCATGGCTGGCTTGAGCGTTTACGCTCACTCCTTCGTCTTCTATGCCGTGTGTCGGGGTCTCCAAGGCGTTGGATCTGCAGCCATTGTGCCGTGTGCTCTTGCTTTGCTCGGATCCACCTACCGCGAAGGTCCACGGAAGAACCTAGTCTTCTCTCTCTACGCGTTTGGCTCACCCGCCGGATGGGTCCTTGGCTGTGTGTTCTCAGCTCTCTTCGCTCAACTGGCTTGGTGGCCTTGGATGTTCTGGACCACGACAATTGTGTGCATGGTGCTAGCGGCCGCTACAGCTCTGGTGGTGCCACAGACTCGACATTCATCTGGCCTCCAGGATGACAGCCAACGCCCGAAGTTTCATCCAATCAATACCTTGGCTGGCGTCTCGGGGCTCGTCTTGTTTTGCTTTGCCTGGGTCAGAGCACCTGCAACGGGGTGGCAAGATGCTGAGTGCATTGCCACGCTCTGCGTGGGTGTTGCACTTTGCGTTGCTTTCGTATTCTTGGAGCGAATGGTGGACCACCCGCTACTTCCAGTGCGAGAACTGTCATGGGAAGGCGGCTCAGCTCTTTTGGTGACCGGCCTTGCGTGGTCCTCCTTCGGTATCACCGTGTTCTACGTCGTCACGTTTCTGGTCGAACTACAAGGAGAGTCGCTCTTGCTTGCAGCAGCAAAGCAGGTTCCGGTCTTGCCTCTCGGACTGGCCGCTTCCTTGCTCAACACCTTCTTGATGGCCCGAGGATTCAATGGGGCAGAAATCCTCACTCTGGCCACCGTGTGGTTCGTGGTTGACAGTATTCTCCTCGCCACGATACCTCTGTATCAACTGTACTGGAAGCAACTTTTCTGGTTCTTTGTTGTAGCGCCTTTCGCCATGGATCTCAGTTTTCCAGCGGCAACGCTACTTCTCAGTCAATCGGTGCCCCCGGAGCGTCAAGGTATTGGTGCCTCACTGGTTGGCACCGTTGTCTACTACTCACAGGCACTGGGCCTTGGTATAGCTGGTACCGTGGAAGCATACACGGCCCAGCCGAACACTTTGCGCGGGTTTCGAGTGTCGCTGTATACCTCGATTGGCTTGTCCGGTGCGAGTCTGGTTGCAGCTGCCATGACGCTTGTAGCAATTTTGATTCGTAGAAAGGAAGCAGCCAAAGAGGATACGTCTGCAGACATTGGAGATGAGAAGGCCATCAGGAACGACTGATGCAGAAGGTCAGAAGGGCATGAGTAGACTTTGACTTCAATAAGATTCAGTCTGCGATTACTTTAGGCTTGACTTTGGCTCCACATTGACTTCATTTCGTGCCTCACTTTAGTCTAGCCTATCCCACAGCATCACTTTCCCATGTCTCCTTCCCAAACGCTGAAATCCTCTCTTCAATCCTTCTTCTTTTCCCTTTCCACAAACGTCTCGTTCCCCCATCCAAACCACTTCCTCAGCCTCTTCCCCATCATGTGCAACATCACGGAATCCACATTTGGCTCCGGATGCGGCTTATGGAACACAATCGAGCCTTTCATTGAAGCACCTTCGATTGGACAGAAGGACACCGCTGAACCGCCGCAATGAGTCGCTGCGAAGCCTGCGTCCGCCATGGCCGTGACAACCTGCTGCCACTTGACGATGCCTTTGCTCTCTTCGCCAGATGAGAACATTCTGGAGAAGATCCGGATGGACTCTGCGTTGACTTCGATGGTGTTTGCTGGAGGGGGCTCCTCGGATAGAGTGAGAGTTCCCGCCAGTCTCGCAGCTTGGACGTCTACTTCATTGATCTCTGGTGATGCTTCTCCGCTCGAGTTTTCGGCTTCATCCGACCAGGCTTTACGTCAAACTTATCCTGCTCTTCCTCGCCCCAGACAGTCTGTTGCGTCGACTCCGCAGCCGCCTTCAGAACAGTTCGTTTGGCAGCCTTGGCAGTATCTCTAGCCTGAACATACCTGTCAACCTCGTCATTCTCAGCTTCGATCTCTGCCTCATACTCATAGCTAAGATCGTCAGCCATGAAAGCAAGCTCCGTCTCGATCTCCTCTCGACACATGCCACGCAGAGGCTTGGGTCCAGAACACATGCCCACGAAAATTGACCTGGCCGTGTCATGTCTTGCCGGATGATCTGTGCCTCCTCATGCCATTTCTCGTCTTTCTTGCCTTTTGGCCAAGGTTTCTCGCAGACCTTTTTGAGCAAGGGCTTGATCTGATGCAGCTCTTCGAGGGACTGCTTCCTTGGGCCGTGAGTGGGGTATCTAAGCGCGAGCCAGCACTCCTCGTTGTGTTCCAGCATCGTCTCAGGGTTGAAAGGAATAAGGCGCGGACGAAGGTGATGCAGTTCGCTCAACATCAGGTCGTAGAGCGCGAACTTCGAGAGGAAGGCGTAGAAGGGCGGAGAGATTCGTCTCCTCTCCTTTGGATCCTTCAAGCAGTCATCGATCAGCCGCATTGCGAGAGACTTGTTGTTTGCTCCCAGGTCCGAAGGGCTATCCGCAAGGGTCAGAAGCGCCCACAAGAGCGGATCGTTCTCGAAAAGTCGCTTCTGACCGCCAATTTTCTCTCCGTCCCACTTCAGCTTGGCTTTCACCGTGCCGTTGCTGGTGCACCAGTAGTTGTAGCTGCTGCGGAAGTCGCCATCCGTATGGATCATCCTCCTCATAGTCTCTAGGCAGTCACCAAGGTCTTTGCATGTGGTGAAAGACAGCACCGAAAATGCCATCTCGTATCTTGATGGGCCTGGACTCTCGACACTCATAGGTTCTAGATGCTCGAGATCCACCAGGTAATCACACTGCTCAACGACATGCCTTAGCCGCCGAATATCGTTGATCGACTCCCACAACACCAACTCTGCTGCTTTGCCTAGCCATGCTGCGTCGGGATCCTGGTCAGGGTGGATCTTTTGGCTCCCGAGACGTATGCAGTGTTGCAGGTATGCTGGATCTGTCTGGAGAAAGTACAGGAGATCCACCACCTTGCGAAGAAAACTCAGTAGGAAAGCTTGCGCTTCGAGAACCAGACTTGCCAGTGGGTAACCAACCATCGCCCAGCTATGACAGGCGTCTTTGTTCCAGTCGAGTAGCTGTCCAAACTGCTCACCAAACATGCCAACGCACTTCGTGCTGAACTTTTCCGCTAGAAATCCGCGCTGAAAGCCCATACGCATCTGCTCCGCATCGAAAGGCACCCACTCCTCGAGCGTCCACACCGACCGATTGTGAAGTAAGCTGAGCAGACGGCTCTGATCATCAACCAGCGTCTCTATGTTGAGATATGGGACCAGAAACGCATTGCGCTGTTGAAGTGAGAGGTTCTCAGGCACCAGATCGAGAACGCTGGCCTGTGCGAGTGTAGTTGAAAGTATGCCGATCCTGCTGTCTTTTTCTGGCTTCTCGATTTCGAACATGATGCGCTGCTCCGGAGATTTGTTGGGGGAGAGATCCGGTTGCGCTTGGAGAATGAGCGCTTTGCGATTCGCCTTCGAGAGTTTCTTCCACTTCGACCGAAGGGCGTCTCCATAGATTTGCAGCCTGTCGCGGATGTGCTGCCAGTCGCGTGCGGCGTTGTCAACGAAGGTCTGGATGGAGAATTGTGCCTCTTCGTCCGGAATCTTTCTATCGTCCAGAAGATGTGGGGCGGAGAAGTATCTCAGAAGAAGGAATTGTAGGAGGCAGGGACCACAGTCCTGGTCTTCGCACTCGTCTTCAGTTCGGAGGCCGATGCGGGAGGGAGCGTGTCGTCATTCAGAGGCATAGTCTTGACTTTCCAGGACGCTGCCATGTTTCGCGGCGGGCAGCAGAGAGTGTTGATTGATTCGTTTGGGCGGGAAGGAAGCAGTCAACAGTTTTATGTCATCTGGACTTGACTAGTAAGACAAAAACCGTGCTAGAATTCGGACGAAGTGAATGGGTGTTGCGAGGGGTGAGACGTTTCCAGAACGAGTCACCGTACACATCTCACTTGAAGTGTCTACTAGGCATCATGTTCATCCAAATATGACAATGGGACTCTTTGATACATTTACCCAACTCTGGACAGTAACAAAGCGACCTCGAAAGACACGAAACATTGATCCGCTGGATGCAACTTTTGCCCAAAGCGGTGGAAGAGAACGATCGTCCGTATCATTGCACGCTCTATCGAAAGTGCTCACGAGTGCAAACAGCTCGATACCCATCTATTCAAGACTTGAGCCGTGCGTGATTAGACTCACGCTAGCGCCGCGGACGCTTCCGCTCGACCAGGATGTGGAGTGAATGAATTATTCCACCTTTCACATGCCGAGAAAAGTTACTCTCAATACAGAAAGAAAAAATTGATTCCGAACTCCAAATCCCCCCATCCTCAGGCCACAACACCACCACACACGCGCCACACCAAGCCTCACTGCTCACCCCCCAACAAACGCCTCAAACACCCTCTCACAAGACCCAACACCGCCAGACACACCTACCTCGTCTTCGTCTTCGTCAGCCCTCATTCAAATTTCGCCACCTCCTAATGCCTACATCCAGATCCTCTTCCCAAGCCACACACACAGACAGAACCCCAAAATTCGGGATCAAAACCAACCGCCCAAAACCCTCAGCCCTGTATCCTTCCTCCATCGCTAATCCCCGATCTAACGTGCCGTTTTGGAAATCTCACCGCCTGGAATATGAATATGATTATGAATGTAAAACGTGGGACTTGCAGAGATCCTGAAGATGGGAGATTTTGGTGTTCTTCGTATCTCCCACTCCCACTTCCACTCGTTCAGGCAGTAAAGTTGAATCCTAAAGGAACGATCGCTCGTCAGCGACCGAAGACCTAATTCTCCGTCAGACAGGATGGATTCGGTACTGTAAGGCTGCAGCATGCATGCTTGTCATAGGAACACGCATGCATGCATGCACATAACTAACACGCACGCACGCACGCACGCACGCAAGGAACGATGTATGTATAGAAGGAATTCCGGGGTGGTCAGCATCAGCGCAAAGAATCCTCCTCCATCGCAGCTCGCCGATGTGACGTTCGTTTCTCACGAAGCTTGCCTGGCGGTGGATTCCCGGACTCGTAACATCATCGTGTCTTCTCCATTCCATATCGAAGGAGGAGGGCAGCGTGGAAAACGGAGATAAGAGAGAGGGAACCACATGACGAATCATCCTCCCACACACGAAAGTCAAGAAAGACAACAAATCACATGACAGCCTTACCTTGCCTCACCTCTCCAGTCTTTACTCACCCGACCCTCTGCCTCTCTCGCTCGGCTGAATCTCGCTCTCCCAGCTCCCAATCCTTCCTTCGTTCTCGTCCTTATCGCTATCCTTATCGCAAGCAATCAGCACGTGGTCAAAGGGGCCGCTCTCACTGCGCATCACTTACTCAACTACCGGCTGAGAAACACTACCACGGACGGGACGGGCTACACTCCGACGTTTCCATTCCAGACAAAGTTTAGATGGGATGGAACGGTGAGTCGCTCTATTGTCGGGTCCTCCTCTTCTTCGCAGCAACAGCAGCAGCGAGACTCTCATCGCCTCGCCTCGTCCGCGTGATGAGAGTCACTTGACTACGAACAGGACGGGAGAGATGAGATTACCTTCCATTCCCTGCTATTCTATCCGCCTAACGGGATGGGATATGAAGAGGGAGGGAGTGGAGGGAGCATGGTAACCTTCGACGTTGTGCGATATGAGGGTTCATCCATCCATCCAACCACCCACACTCCCTCGCCTCACCTCACTCATCGTTCGCGACGGTGCTGATATGAGAATGAAGGAGGGAGGGATGGGAGCGAAAACCTACACCTTCACCTCGACCTTGATCGCAAGCAAGCAAGTAGGATGAGGTGCGAAGCCAGTCAAGCTGAGACGCAAAGTAATCTATCCTGTCCGGCAATTAATAAGCTCCAGACCGTCGGGCGTGCGAGTTTCGCGGTCAGGCGGGTGGCGGCATGAAAGGGGATCGACGGTGCATGAATGGATGAATGGCCAAGTGCTTCGTCCAGGTGCGGTTGAAAGAAAGCTGCCAGGCCGGGCCTGCAGGGTGTGTGGAGTGCATGTCCGTGGCGGGCGCTTAGAGAAAATCATTGGAGCGTTGGTTGCATGAACATAGCTTGGTAATGTTGGAGTGAGTGCCATTTCAGGCATGCCGTTGATAGAGATGCTGGTGAGTGTTTTATTGGCTGTACAAGACATACATACATACGCTAGAAAGATGGAGTCTTTCAATCGCCCATCCACGCCGAGATGCGGCTGCCTCCAAACCGCGCTGCGAACCTTAGGCCCTGCGAGCCCATCGGGAAATAGCTGACGAGGTACCACACCAGCGCGACGAGCTGGACTATCGACGACATCAATGTGAGGATGCTGCTTCGGAGCTGAAGGTAGAAAGATGGAGGTCAGCATATCGTTCTTGGAATCAATTGCATGACGACAAGATGCGGCAAGTGCGGCTTGGCCAATATCCATAGTCGAGGTGTGAACTGTGAAGTGAGCAGGGAAGTGGTGAAGGGATGGTGGCGAGCGTGAGATAGGGCGGGCGCAAAGCCAAGTGCGGAGAGGCGGGATGTTGGCCAGACAAAGGTGCGACAAATGATCGGCAAGAAACACAATATCTTTGTGAGTGCGCGAACAGGTTTCGCAGACTTGGGTGTCTGAACAAGAGGGTGTAGTGGTGTGGTGAGGGCTGCGCGGCTCCGTACACTTCCGAACGGACTTTGGGGAATGTTTTGGGAGACTTACCCCGACGGCGAAGTACAACGTCAGCGCAATGCTTCCAAAGTATGTGGCTGTGAAGGGTAATCGTTCTTGGGAGATCAGATGGCGCACTGTTGGGTGAGATCAGCAAAGTTCCTATCTTGGTAGCACCCTGATCGAATCGGCTGCAACTTTGCGAGCGAGATGTGAGGGTAGGTAGACGACGGGAGGTGGCACGCTCCGGATTGGCGTGCCATGATTGACGGGCGCAACCAGGCGCGAGCGATGGCAAGGTGTGGCAAAGGATCAACAGAGTAGAAGGCTGCTTACCGTAGACGAGCGGACCCATCATCACTGCCCATGAGCCCAAGAAGAGGGCCGACGCCATCGACCATCTGACCAGCTGTTAGCGCAAGAGCTCGGATTGTGCATGATCAACAATGTTGAGTGAGGAGGAAAGTTGGGACGGTGTTCGTGTTGATAGTAGGTGCGAGCAGCGCAATCAACTCAACCCAACCAGAAGCAGCCCAAGAGGTGATAGTATGATAGCATGATAGCAGAGGTCGTAGTGGATCGACACGAGGGCTCTGCTGGTTGCAGCGGGCGGCTGCGTGGAGTGGTTGCAGCAGCTGCACGCACCCCGGACCGCACTAACCTTGTGGTCAGGCGGGCGGTCCCATTGCATAAGTGGCCGCGGACGAGCAGAGCACTCCATCGCACGCCGCGTGGCTGCCAACGCGAGGAATGATTCGACGCGAGCGTGGAATTGGGAAGAGATGAGAGAAATACTTGGATGGGAGCGGGAAATACGAGAGAGCAGCACACCCTCTCGTTGTGATGGGGCAGGGTTGGTGGTTTGGGCTGGGAGCGGCTTTGGATTCGATCGAGACGAAGTGGAAGGTGACGATACGTACAGTATGGCGAACTTGCGCGGCCGGAGGCTCAGAATAGGCAGAAGGGTGAAGCAGACGACGAAGAGGGCGATGGCGGCGATGTTGAGGCCGCCGAAGATCAGGATTCTGTCCCATCGACTTACTGCAATATAGCAAAGACGTTAGCAATGTCTCGGCTTGGTTGATGTGCAGTGCAGGGCCGGGCAGGCTGCAGGCGGGCGAGCTCGCTGCTGCTACTGCTGCTGCTGCTTCGAAGTGGTGGATGACTTGGGGGTGGAGGCGCTAGGGAGAAACCTGGCTGTCGCATGCACGTCTGGCGCAAACGCAGGAACTGGACATCGTCACCTGTGGCGGCGCGTCCACGGCTAGGTTGCTGCAAGCTGCGAGCAATGTCGAGGTGCGTGCGGTTGCTGCAACTGTCGCTGCTGCTTCGCGTGGCCGAGACCTGGCTGCAAGCTGCGGCCGCCTTTGTGTGTGAGAGGCCGAAACCAAGCTCATGCGCCCCCACGTCGGTCGTATGCATGATGCGAACATGTCCAAGAACGAGCATGTCGCAGCAGCAGCAGCAGCAGTAGCAGGCTCCGTTCGCGCCGAGACACGAGCACAGTAATAACGACGATGTGGTGCGTGTAGGGATGGACACGATGATGTCGTAGACTTACGCGCAAACCACCCTTCTTCCTCTTCCCGCCGGGTCCGCGCAGGCAGCGGTGCGCCGGGAGCTTCGCCCTCGGTGGTGGGCAGTCGTACGTTGCCTTGGGTGTTGAAAGGATTATACTTTGAGAGGGAGCCGAGCAGGGGCGTCTCTCTGTTGGTGTTGGCGGGCTGCTCGCGGCGTGCCCAGCCCAAGCTGTTGATGCTGTCTCTGAACGACGTCGAGGCCATGGTTGCGCCGCGGGCGGTCTTTGTGTGCGGTGGTGGTAGCGCGTTTGAGGATGTCGTCGAGCAGCGGAGCTGTGCTAGGGTGCCGTCGAGGATTTGAATGGGCGTGATGGGTGAGATTGGGGGAATTGTGCTGCCTATTGGGCCGGCGTGCCGCGCGAACCGACTGGGAGGGGGGTGTCCGGCGGCGAAGATGGCGGTCGAGTGCCTCAGGGAGCGGCCGGGGGGTAGCTGGGTGTGTGAATGTGGCGACGGTATAGCTCTGTATCAGGACGAAGCGCAGCCTGAGATGCGACGTTCGGTGGTGATGGGCGTTGAAGCTCAGCAACGCTGCGGAAAGGATCCGGCGCGGCCACCACCCACCAGTTCCCGCTAGCGACGCTTTCATTCAGCAGCAGCGCAGCATCAACGTTTGGGCCTACTGTAGCTACATGTACCTACCACCCTCTGCAGGGTCTCACGAAGGAAGATTGCGTGCAGCATGCTCCAGGACCTACAGGCGATGCGATGCGATGCGATCGACGCGAACCTCGATCTCGCCAATGACGGCACTTGGGAGCTGCAGCGGCGTGTGATGCGCAGCGTGGTCAAAGAAGTCGCTCGCTCACTGGGCCGCCGCAGCGAACGGGCAGAGACAGGTCGGCGTGCAATGACCTGATTCGTGTGCCGCCTTGTCTGAGGCCCTCACCGCCGCCGCCCGCCAGAATGCGGCCGTGGGCAGGTCGCCAGCAGGATATCGAAGGGCATGTCTCAAGCGGGCGAGGGCGTCGGCGAGAGTGGCTGAATATGGCCACACATTACGGTGCACCCACAATCCTCCACATCCTGAGGTGTTGGTGCAGGCTTAGGTAGGCAAGCTCGCGCATCCCAGGCGCTGAGTCCGGCGGCCTGGGTCAAAGACGAGCAGCGCTGGTTGTAGTGGGCGAGGGGGGTGGGGGGAGGGTTATATGAGTCAAGGAGTCATGGTCATGGTGCGCGTCCCAAGAGTGAAACCATGTTGCGAATGGCCTGCTCGCTCGCTCCCGTTCGTGAGCCTCGTCGCTTGGCGTGACAGTACAAAGGAAGCGGCTCTGCTCGTCCCAAAATCACGTCGTTCCGCATCTCACTCCAGTCGTCGTCGTTGTCGTTCCAGCCGTACAGCCCGACACGCTGCTGCCCGTCATCATCATCATTGACCAGAAGCATCATCAGCCGCGCCTTGCCGTGTGCCTTGAGGCTGCGAACTGTGAACCCTCTTCCTGCACGAACCCAACATTTGCCGTGGTGGAAGAGCCAGGCCGCCGCAGCCGCGCTCAGTCAATCAGACGGATAGCAAGCGCCGACCGCATCGTCGTTGGACCAGGGAGCCCGAACACCCGAGGACATCGAGCATCTCCTCTGCCGTCATCGCGCGGAATTGCACACCGAGTCGACCGCCCATCAACATCGTCGTCGACGGCCACTGGTTACACGGGACCAAGACGTGCCAGATCTGTGGACGACCCAGCGGCAGAATTGAAGGTTCAGGCCAAGCCGCCAGTATTCGCCCGCCCGCTTTCACACCGCCCTGCAGCAAGCAGCAGCGCCTCATCAGTGCCAACCCGACGGCCAGTCTCACTCGCCCATCACCACCTCCGGCCTCCGAAGACACTTCCTCCTCCTCCATCACCACTGCGACCACATCCCTCTCTGGTCGCTGCATTGTTGTCGACTCCCTTGCGACACGACCAGCTTGACAGCCGCGTCGCACACAGACAGACGCCACCGCCACAGATAAAGGACGCACGGGCAGCGCTCGGCAAACCTCCGCATTCTGCCAGCGATCAGATCCTCCCCGCCATTAGCAGCACCCAGCGCAGGCAAGTGCGAGTCGGGGATTTGCGCGCACCTCTCTCCACGTCGCACCAAAAACCACTGCTTGCCCTGCCCTGCACCCCGCCAGGCAGGCCTTCGATACAGACGCCCACCTCGATCTCTTTGTGCGCGTGGGAGGTGTCGGCCCAGCCGTTCATACCCGCCTGCAGCACCTCCTCCACCGTCGCCGAGCCCAAGACCGAGCCAGCCAGCAGCACCACCGCCGCGCTGACCGCCGCACGAACGACCGACTCATCCTCGACCTCCTCGCCACGCACCCATCCGCCTCCACGCGCGAGATACACCAATCCTCGCCTCAACACCTGCAGCCAGCCCGCTGTTGAAGAAGATACCTCAGGCGGCCTCAAGGTGAGTGCTTGCGTGCTTGTACTGTCCCTCGCCTCGCTGTCCTCTCCCGGCATCGGCGTGAGTCGCACACCGTCGCCTACACCCACAACGCTGCTCCTGGCGACGGCAGAGTATTATACCAGCCTCATCGCAACGAGCCGGGCATCCTCCACGTATGCGTCTTGGCGACGCATCAACGCTGCCTGTCCGTCGCCGACGCCTCTGCGTGCATACCCCGACCCGCAAATTTCATGCGCCTGCAGCCAGCCGAACAATTTGATATTCCGTCCATGAGACCAGGGAGCTAACTCGCATATCTCTCCAGACTCCTCCCCCCTCCTCGCTCGAACTTCCAACTTCTCCCACGCGAGAGCCGCACGTCATAGCCTGACACGAGATTTGTGCTCGCTCACCTCGTTCCCCATTGGAGCGCAGACACCGCCGTACTCAAGCGGCTTACTCGTCCGGTCCTATTATTGTGCCAGGCAAACACCCACGCCTGTCAGCAAGACGTTCGGCATATCAAAGTGCCGCCGCCCGCCACACCGCACAGCCAGACATTGAATCTGCCACGACACCATAGCGCTGGCCGGTAGCACAGAGAGGAGAAGCACCTACAGCAGTCGACAAACAGTGACATGATTGTATGATCATCAACTCGAGGAATGCCTGCAACCTGTGAGTACCCGCCCTCCTACTTATATCCCACCTGCTTCCCCGTCCATATCGCCCTCGCACTGCTTGAGCTTCGAGGTCTTTGGGCAAACATGCAAAGCCATGGGTACCATGGATACACCATGCATCTATACCGCTCGCGTCCCTACACCGGTCTCGCACCGGGAGTGCCCGACTATAGAGATTCCTTGGCTGACGTACCTTTCTACCACAGCCAGAGAAGACTTGAACCTCACCACATTTCCGCCGTTTGAAAGCCAGCCCAAGGACATCTCCAGCAAGCGAGATTCACCCCTTGAGTTCGCGTTTGACGACGGCATAGACGAGACCGGCACAATGGCTTCTGCCACCTCACCATATATCAAGCCGGAGCCCAACGACTTCTTCGACGTCAACCAATATTCGCAATTCCCCCAGGGCCAGCACACTGGTCACATGAACTCCAACAACATGAACGTCAACCCCGCCAACCTGACCAATGGCAACGGCTACATGTCGTCAAGCTTCAACCTGGGCAATTCCGGGATAGCAGATGACGAGCTGCTTGATCTCGAGATCAACAGCCACAACCAGCAAGGCGGCAACTTTGACTTCAACTCAGGCATGCAAAACTTTCTGAACCAGCAGCAGTTGAATCAACACAGCAACGTCTTCTCCCACACGCCTGACGGTGGCCCAATCCAATCGCCGTTCACAAACGACTTCAACTACGGCCAGTTCCGGCCCGTCGGCCAGCAGCAGCAGCAGCAGTTCGGTGGTCACAGTATGCCATCACAAGCCGGCTTTCGGCCTCACATGCAGCAGCATCTCGACAGGAAAGTGTCTGACTCACGGTCACCTGCCACCCCCAACACGCCAGGCATGAACCACCTACAAGTAACTGACGACTACGCACACCCCGGCATGCAACCAATTCAACATCGACAGCAAGGTTCCATCGGCAACGGTTGGGATAGCACACCAAGCGGCCACAGCTGGGACGCCTCATCACCATTCCCATCACCTGCCAACGGCCAACCAGTTCACGCTCAGATCTCCGAAGTGCTCAAGAGCACTCACCATCACAAAGTGGCGTCGTCACTTCCCACCAAGATGGAGCCTGGTACCGGCGGAGGTCCACCATTCCCCACTTCACAGGAACAGAAGCGACGTCGGCGGCGCGAGTCTCACAACTTGGTGGAGCGACGCCGTCGCGACAACATCAACGAGCGCATCCACGACCTTGGCACGCTTGTGCCACAGCACCGACTCGAAGATGAGAAGGTGCGCAAGCACTTGCAGACCAATGCGCCACTCTCGCCATCCATTGCCAACGCCACTGGCATGTCGCCACCCAACGCATCCTCCTTGCTCGGCGGCCAGCGTCGCTCAGGCGCCGGCAACATCACGCAAGGCCTCCCCATGGAGGAGAAGGACAAGGGCCCAAACAAGGGTGACATCTTGAACGGATCCGTCGCTTGGACTCGAGACATGATGTGGTACATGCACCTCAAGCTCCGCCAGGAAGAGGAGCTCAAGGAGCTTGTGCAGCGCCTGGGCGGTAGCTGGCCTTACAACCCCACCGAAGAGGAGAAGCGGATGCGGTCTGAGATCCTGGAGATTCTCAACAAGCACCACCAACTCGGCGGATTCCCTGGCTACTCCCGAGCACAGGGCTCTGGCTTACGAGTCCCTGGCTACACCAACATCGCCGGCGACAGCGTCAGCAGTGACCAATCATCCAACGGCCAGTCCCTCCCACCGGTGTCGCCAATGGGCAGCGGCATCTCACAGCCATCCAACCAGTACTGGAATGCCGAGTTCAAGGAGGAAGACGAGTATGGTATGGAGATGATACCTTAGAAAGGTCTCATCGCCCAGCCAACACGTCTGTCTCCCATCCAACAGCTCCCACTCCCGAGTGGATGGCCACTTGTCGACCAGTACACCTAATCTCACACCGGCATCTTCCGATCTCCGACAGCCGAGAAATGGTTACACGAAGCCAGCTCGAGCACACCTCTACAGACCCAGAATAGACATGTCATGACCCCTTGCATCACCCACCACGGCGTTCCGGGTACACGGGCATTGTGTCTGATTCACTCTGCGACAATCCGCGTATCACCATGAGACACCACCTCGACGAACAAAGACCTGACAGCACGACCACCTTACCTCCTCTCTTGACACTTACAACGACACAACACCATACCAGGAACGGCGTTGCGGAATTGGCTGGAACTCCTTGCTAGCTGCCATTTGATATGCTTATGCGACACCAATGATACCACCACATGTTCTTGCCTTGATTTACTGCGACTGCGACTGCATCTGGATGGACGGGAGCGATGATGAAGATGGACCTTTTGACCGGTGTTGTGCAGGAGTTCGGGCATGGGTTTACCTCCAATTTCATTACTTGATTCTACACGGACGGACGGCTGGAATTTGTCATGACGATGTTGATGAGACACACAACCACACCACGGATTTTCGACTCTTTTTTCTCGACTACTACGGACAGATCACTCTGAAGACAAACAAACCTGATATGCACACGACGAAGAACACGCCACCATTGGCTTATGATGCGATGACAGAACAGCATGTTGGGGTTTTGACTCGGAGGATGGATGGGATGTCGAGCGAGAGAGGTTGTTGAAATGACATGAGTGCAAGGGTTGGCGAGACCTTTTTTTGACTGCATCTTCTTTTTCGGGGAATTAGCTACTTGATCGGGACTCTGGCTTTTTAATGCGGGCATGCGACATGCATCTACTCATCTACTCTACTATGCTTTGGGAATTTGAATGAACGAGACTTTTATTAAAACATATTTCTGAAAGTTCACTTTACTTTTCGATTATGTGCTATGCCTGGTGTGGTTGATGATGTCTTTGGCGGTGAGTGAGGGTAGAGATCTGGAATTGGTAAGAAGGTAGGTTCGAGATTCGTGGCAGGCTATCTTGGGCACGATGTCTGAGAAAGAGTTGCATTCCTTTGCTGATACCGACCGACAGCAAAGCGGTCTTGCCTCGGTCCTGAGTCCTGATGTCTCAATACTCAAATGTGCAGTACGGTGATGTGATGTGATGCTGCCCTCCTCTCCTCCCCCCGAACAAGTTCTCCCAGTTTCGTCTCATCTCAGATGCTTGTGCGCCTGTTTCCAAGTTCTTTTCTCTCTCTCTCTCCTCTCCTGATCTGGCGTGAATGCGGGATGGATGTGGTGCAGGATGGTGGATGGATGTGACAGGTGTCAAATGTGTTCTTCTTCTGTGCCTTGCATAGTTTGCGCTTCGCTCCTGATCTGCCACGTCTCAGATCTTGCAGAGACGAGGGTTGGATTCTGGTTTCCTGGTCGTCGGGATGTGAAACTCGGTTTTCGCTGGCGAGGTGTCATTCAGATGCGCTGGTCCTTTTGCTCCCCGCCTCTTGATCGGCCTGCTTGGTGTTTGGTTCGCCAGATCTTGCAGTTCTGAGGAGGGGTGTCGTCGCTCGTTCCTGGCAGTCTGGCCCCAGCTCCTGTCGTGCTGTGTGTTTGACCCGGTGGCCTGTCATCTGGGTTTCTTGAGCTTGGTTCTTTCGCTCGATCTTGCTGTGCTGGGGCAGTGCACGAGCGAGACTGCGGGACCGGGGGAGTGGGCGTAGAGAGAGGGATTATTTTTGGGTTAGGTTCTAAGGCGAGGCGTTCGTGGGGTAGGCAGTGTGTGTTATCGCGGAGATGGTGTTCGTGGAGCTGGAGTTCTAGCTCTTTGAGAATGGTGGTTTCGGCTGTCCATGACTTGACCGCCCCGTTCTTGCTCGAGTCTTGGTAAGAGAATGGCGTTCAGCGTGCTGAAGACGACTCGTGTGACCAATTGACTCCAGCGATGGAAGGTTGCCATCGAGGGCCAGCTTGTCTCTAGTATGCCGCGCCCACAAACAGCCTCTCTCACGTCTGTCTGCATCTCTTCTTCATTTCTTCCCGGCCTCATTCTCCACCTCCTTCTCCTTCTCTTGAAACCCCAAATTCCGCATCGAGTCCGGCGCCATCAGATTCCTGCTTGACCATCAGCAACCTCGTCCCCACCAATCCCACTCCCCAATCTGTATTCTCACCTCTCCATCCGACACGTCAGATAACTCTTACTCAACGCCCTGCACTCATCATCATTGACCCCGCGATGACTCTTCAAACACTTGAGGTACTGCTGCATAATAGGCTGGCATTCCGCTCCATGGTCGAGGGGGAAAGAGCCGCGTTCAGGCGGGATGGGTTTGGAGAACTTGGTGCTGCCGCCGGGGGAGCCGAAGGTAGACATAGCTTTCTCTCCTCTCGAAACAGAGTATTGTCGCGGGTGGTGGAAGCAGGTGAGGTCTCACGGCAAAGTCAGTCCGTGTCGTCGAATCCCGGTCTGGGTTGCTATTGGATGTCCTCGGCCGGGGAACGTCGGCAGCTAAGGGGAGTCTACTGCGCGGTATTGTGGCACGAGGCGCCGATGGCTGTTAGCACCCCGGGCCTGGCACGCTGCTGCACCTTCGTTTAAAACTCGAGGTCTTGCTTCGTCGTGCTGCGCTTGGGGAAGGCGGAGGGGGGCATGGGTCTGCTGGCGAGATCTTCGATGCGGTGTTGTGCGACGTGGACTGTGCTGGGTTTGGCGATTAGATTGGGAGGAGAGAAAGGAAGGCCTGGATCTCTTTTGCCTTTCTGCAAGACGCTCTCTCTTGTACCTGCTCTTGCTTGGAGACTGCTCTCTTCTGAACGCCGCCTCTTGTCGTACCAAGTAGCAGCCGTCAAAAGTGCTTCGAATCTCCACCACAGACCGGAGACCGAAAGACGACCAACATCGAGACTCGAGAAGGATTCAGGCCGCCAGTAGGATTCGTCTCGCTACACGAATGCTCACAGACGAAGAGTTCATCCATGCCACGCTTGGCTGGAGAGACATTGGATTCATACCGATCTCGAAAAAGAGTCGTCGAGCCGAGCAACACCGCAGCATCCCAGACTCGTACCCGCGCTCTCTCAAGTTCAAAAAAAAAGCAAAAAGAACTAGAACCCTTATTTCAGAGTTCTAGAGAAAGCCAACTTAATGGTTTTACTTTTTTATCGTTGTTGTTCGCCGGGGTTCGAACTCGATTCCTAGTAAGTCAAGTAGTCATGCGCTGTCCGACTGCGCTATTCTATTCATTCAATCAGCTTCATGTCCCTCCCACACCAGTCTAGCTGATGTGGTGATGGGATTAGATTGAAGATTGATTATATCCCTTAGACATCTCTCCTCCAGGTTGTGAAATGTGGACAGCCTCAGGCATATCTGTCAAGTTCAAGACTTCTGGAAGCATTCGGCACTATTGCATCTCCCCCAGTCATATGAATTCACATCTTCTCTTACTCGCTGATGGATATTTGAGGGAAAAGGGTCCAGCATAAAAGATTCGGGCTTTTTACGATGCTCTCATCCTACTCCCATTCCCAATAACACACCGCACAACATGGATTCGTCAAGGATGGAGAACACGGCGACTTTGTCCCGCTTTAGGGGCGTGCGCGCTCTGAGGCAACCCATCGAACAAGACCCTCGTGACGTTCGAGACGACCCTGATCGCACTTTGAAGTTGTGTCGCTATGTGAACTACGTCAACCCGAGAGCGTTCCCGGTCTTCGAATCCCGTCCGTACAACCCAGCGCCCATGCCTGACGGACGCTCACTCCTCCTTGAGCTGCCTGGAGAGATTCGCAACCTTGTCTACGAGCTGGTTGCCACGTCCGGTGCTGAAGTCCACACTAAGAGGTTCAGATCGATCATGAGCAGATCCCGGCTCGTCGGCGTCAACCGACAGATCCGTCAAGAATACCGCAGTCTCTTGACCATGGTGTACGTTCAGGTGTCGACACATTCTCTACTCGAGCTTATGTCCTCGCAGCACTTCACCTATAATTTTCAAGGTCGTTGATTTTAATTTCGATCACGCTGTTAGATTTCTCAACGGTCTATCGGATATCGATCTGAAGGCTCTGCCAAAGATCCATACACGATCTCAGCGAGAAGTCCGCATCTTCCTCACAGTCACCAGAAGATGTTCCAAGAACGCACACGAGCTGCACTTCTGGCTGAACCGGGCAGGTCATGATGGAGAGAAAGGTGTGACAACACAGGAGCCAACACACACCTTTCCAGTGCTGATGAGCTATTAGGCTACAACGTCAAGGTCAAGTACACGATGAATTTCTTCGACAGGCCCGATGACGACCATCCGCTACCACAGGGGCTTCGTCACGCTGAATCACAGCAGGAAGCTCACCGCGTGCTCGTAGGGCTGCAGACCGGAAGTCTACGTCAACTCGATTCAGACCGAGCTCGCGAGGAGGCGATCAGGATTAAGAAGGCTTTGGCCAGAAACATATTTCCCCTTCTTCGTCACAGGTACGCCGACGACGATTAGATCCTCGAGATATGGAATGCACGGCTTTGCTGTTACTTGATGAGGTGGACTCGCAAAGTCGTCGGTCTCTTCCCAAGGCATCCTTCGAGACGCTCGGCTCCAATTGGTCGAGTGCCTGGGCCGGCATACGGCTGAAGTGGGTCGGCATCCACTATATCTTTCGACGACACCTCTTGCGACTATTTTCTCTTCCTCCTTCAATTCAGCAACAATCGCAAAGATGGCCTTCAAATTACTTTCCGACTTACCAGCCGAGCTTCTTATCCGTGTAAGCGAATTCCTAGACGCAAAAGACTGCGCTTCCCTTAGCGCCGCCAACTCCAGTTTTCGACGATTCCTGGCATCGACGGTCTACAGAGGCCTTCGTGCAACTAGTCTACCAGAGCATGCCGAGATCCTCGAACAGATCGTTACGAAACACGCCCGCCACATTCACACGTTGCACTTCGAACTCTATCTGAATGAATCGGAAGAGTCAGGGGACAACACCTACACGGTATCCAGCACAGCCCCGATCGTATGGGACTTGCTTAGCCGTCGAGCGCTTCCAAATGTTTCGACCTTGACGATCACGTTCTTTCCACAGCCAGATAACTACGACGGGGGCGGCTGGTGCGACGAAGGGCTCGGAGGCGGTATCTACATCAACGACAGCGAGGAGAGCATCGACGAAGTGCCAGAAGCAGAGGCTAATTTCCCATGGCGAGCTTTGTACAGCAAGGCTTTGGAGTCCATCGCAAATGGTCCCAAGACGCTTCATCGATTGGAGGTGCTCAATCTCCCGCCCAAGACGACGTCTGCACAACAGACGCCGGAGTGGCAGGCGATGTTGGGAGGACTGGAGGAGTTTGAACTCAGTCTGTGGGGAGGAGATAACGGTGTAGGTTGGCATTCAAATACTTTGCCAGGGTATCTGGATTCGATTGAGAATCTGAGGGATTCATTCTTTCGACATCTAATGAAAGCGACAACGGTGAAGCTGGTCGCTCATCCTGATAATCCTATCGGTAAGTCCATCGTCTACAGTCGTTCTCGCAGATATTATGACTGACATCCTTGTAGGCTGCGAAGGCATGCGTCAAGTCTTCATCCCCATCCAACCGAAAGACCTCCCCAACGTCCAACATCTCACCCTGCATGACTGCTTCGTCGACCACGCCCTAACCGCCAACCTCGCAAAGAAGCCTGGCCAACTCAAATCCTTCCACCTCAACAACTGCTACTCGGCCGGCAACGACGAGAACTTCGGCACAGCCCACACCGTCCTCACCTGGTCCGAATTCTTCTCCACCCTCCGCCAAACCCAACCCAACCTCTCAGACTTCATCCTCAAAGACAAACGCACCCCACCTCTGACTCACGACGAGCAGTTCTATCGTGCGGGCGAGGAAGGCCCGGTCGTGCCTTACGAGCCGCCTGACCAAGAGCCGGAGAATGTCAAGGCGGTGAGGAAGGGGTTGCAGGAGCATCCGAGCAGGAGGCTGTTTACGTATACGACGTTGGATGATAAGTATGGGATGGTGTTTGCTTATGAGGAGGTGAATATTGAGGCTTTTATGCTCGGGGAGGATCAGAAGGAGTTTGATCTTTTGGTGGAGATGGTGGAGGGAAACCGGAGAGAGGGCAGGGATGCGTAAGCGTGTGTGAGGCGGCCTTCATACGCAGTAGAGGATGCAGGATGCCCCAGTCCTTACTAGCGGTCTACAGCTGAAATATTTGAATCGGTGTTATCTCTTCCAGTTCCCCTTGCGATCTTGTGCAACTCCTCTAATTGCTCATATCTCACCCTCATTCGTCTGCCGTGTTCCACGTCCCAGCCAACCAGATTCCGGTGACCTCACAACAGACGGTCAGTCTGTGAGGATAATGCATACGTGCATCGCCAGGGTATGAACAGCCGTTTTCCTCTCCTACTGTCCCTCGATTCACCATTCCTCTACCCTGGCCTCATCTTCTTCAACCCACCCTCCCAATCTCCACCCCCTTCTGGATCTTCTTCTTCCGCTTCTGCTCCTCTTTTGACCTCAATTCCTGTACATGATTGAGACATCCGCACTCCATGCCCACCTTGAGTTTCCACGCGTACAAGAAATCCACCGCCCGGCCCCTCTCCGTCGTGCAGTTCCATCTCTGCCAGCTGGCGTACTGCGTCGCCGCATCGCGAGTCATGTACTCCTCTCTTAGTCTGGTGAAGGTCAGGTCGATCCTCATGGACACTTTACCACGGCCGTCACTTTTGTAGATGCTGTTGAAGTCGAGGTTTAGAGGTTGCTGAAGAACGCGATGATGTGGCTGAAGTTGAAGTCATGGACGACTGTTCTTAAAGGTGGTCCTTCAGTCATCAGGAGCGATTTCAGTTCTGAGTGGACTTGCTTGCAGACGGAGAGGAGGAGACAGTCGTTCTGGAGATGACCTTTGTCCGAGAGTCGGGTCGGATGGCTTTCGAGGGCGAGTGAGTAGATGATATTGCGAAGTTCCCCAGGGAGGTCGAGGAAGCGGAAAGGGTTGGCTTCAGCGTAGTCTTAGGCATGAGGATGCGTGATGGCCTGTTCGTCGTCTTGGATCTTCAAGGCGGCCATCTGCTTTTCGAGTTTCTGCATCATAGAGATTGTTCCATCCCAGTTGGGTCGGTCTATGAATGCGAGATCTTCGGCGATGCGCCTGCGCTTGCGGGGATACATGTTGTGGTGAGGTGCGGGTTTGACAAGGTGTGGATTTTGGATGGTGTTGCGGTTGGGAGGAAGTGGGTGAAGCTGCTGTGACGCATGAGCCGCTACAAACGGGTGGGTCCGTGCGCTGGGATCTTCACGTGCAAACGAAAATTTGTGGAAAGAACGAAGGAACGGTTCAATACGACGTCACTGCGAATGGAGTAGAATCTGATATACAGCACGAAAATTCCCAATTAATTGACAGTCTTCGATCCGAAGCGATGTCCAACTCAAGTCAAGTCCCAGCATTGCAATGCTCATTTCCGAATCGACCGTCTCCTTCAAGCCTTCCACCACGCCATACTCAACCCCTCATAACTTCTTGCAACTTCTCCATATACCCTTCTCCCTCTCTTTTCGAGTACGCCACCGTCGTAACAGCTCATAAGTCGAAGGGATCCACATTCATCAACCCCTCGCCAGCCGCCGCTGCAGTCTTCCTCCAGTGATGCTGGCGCTTTGGTCCAGGAGCTGCAACGGCGACATAGATAGTGTCCTCCGGATCATCCAGCCACTCGTACTGAAACTCGACATTTACGCCCTTCTTCGTCGGCTCGTCAGCCCGATTCAGCCACCGCTGCAGGCTGTTGCTAGGGCTGCGACCTCCTGCTCCTGGGATGTGGGACTCGAGTTGGATCTTCATGACCCGAGTCCCATACTTGGTGTCTGTCGTGAGCTTGTAGAGTTCTTCGTCAGACAGCCTGTTCAAGAACGAGATGAGACTGCTGAAGTTGAAGTTGCGCACTCGTGTCTGGATGACCGGAGCCGACATTATCATGGCGTTGAGGAACTCGTGGCGTATCTGTTTGTTCGCTCCCACGAGACGGTAGTCGGTGAGGAGCGTCTTGTCCTTGCTGAACCGTGATAGGTACACGGTGTCGTGCTCGAGCGCCTTCGAGTAGATGTTGTCTCGCATTTCTCGAGGCACATCGTGGAACCGAAATGGGTTGTCGGGTTCTTGTGGGGTGAAAGCATTGTCGATACCGGATGATGTATACATCGGACGCTTGAATGTCATCTGCACTGGGATTGTGCTTTGATCAGACTCGCGCTTGCGCTTCTGAACCGGCGCCATCGTGTTCTGACTCGAGGGTTTGATGGTGGCGAGACTTGATGCTGAGATCCATGGAGTTTAAGTAGGCGGGATTCCGTGTCATCACCTAGCCGACGGCCGGTGATTGGGGGTAAACAACATCCAGGGCTGCCGCCGCCAAGGCGCGGGATCCACTCCTTCTCAATTGGGAAGGAGTGGGAGAGCAGATTATACTCGAATATGTGACATGTTATAGGCGTCTCCCAGAGTCATGTCAGACGAAATGTGACAGAGAATGTATACGAATATGACGTGCAAGCAAAATAGAAAAGAACTTGAGGTGCATGGAACGAGTAGGCGCGGTGAGGGATGATCAAAGAAATGCGGCGAGAAAACGTCGCTACTCCCTTTGTCAGGCAGTAGCGAACAAAGGGATCTGACACATGGTTTCCTCAAAGGAGAGCAACAATGAGCATGATGCTCAAAAACTCAAGACGCTGGTCGCACACCGATGTTGTTAGTGCTACGGGCAAAGGAGGGACCCGAACGTTGAAGTAGCTTAGACCGATGACAAATCAAACGGATGAGGGTGACTTGTTCAGATGAAATGGAAAATTTACGGTGTAGAAGGAAGAGCTCTCAATATCCAATAGGCTAAACACACTATCAACATTCGCTGACCTGCTCCATGTCTCCAACTATTGTGTCTCGCAACCCCCATGTGCCCAACTCTTTCATTTAGACCAAGCTCGAGGGACTCAACTGAAGGTGCGCACCCGACGTCTGCTGAATCTTTCTGAACTCTTCTGCAGCGTCTGGATGCCGGATATCGACCGTAACGACGAGCGGAGTCTCATAGCGCCATGCCTCATCATCCCACACGTACTCGAAGGCCACATCCGTGCCCTTCCTCGCTGGATCACGAATCCGATTCAGCCAGCGCTGAAGGTGCTTGCCGAAGTTGTGGGGGAACGGACGACGGAAGTCGAACTCGATTCTCATCATGCGGGTCGAGGCGTGGGTGTCCTTGGTGAGCTTCTCTACATCAGCGTCCGAGATGCGGTTGAGGTAGGCGATGACGGCGCCGAAGTCGAAGTTGCGGACCCGAGTGCGGATCACGGGAGCGTAGAGATCGAGGATCTTCATAAACTCCTCTTTGACCTGCTTGCTCACCCCAACGAGGCGGCAATCGGTCAGTAGATTCTTGTCTCTCGTGAAGCGCGAGAGGTGCGCAAGTGGCTCGCTCGCCAGCGCTTTCTCGTACACGACTTCGCGGAGCTCAGGAGGAAGGTCGAGGAAGCGGAAAGGCTTGTCCTGGGAAGATGAAGCGCCAGACGCGCCATTCGTGGTTGGTTGAATTGACATGGTGCGCTTGCGTGTGTGTCAGGGTGCTGTTTGTCTCGAGATGTGCTCGCGTTTGTGTACCGGCGCAAGTCCAGAAATTGCCAAGGTAATGTTGCAGCACGAAGACCGCTTCGAGGCGCCATGAGGGTTATATAGTTGGGAGTCAGGTGTCGTAGGCTTGAACACTGCGAGTGAAGGGTGTATAACGGCATTGTGCGGAAGATTTGAGCGCGAGCCAATGCGTATTCACCTCTTCCCGATTAGGAAGGAGCGGACAAGTAATCATAAAGCAGGGTATAAAAGGATGCATAGAGCTGGCGAACGAAGTCGTTGTGTGCAGTGAAGGTTTGAATCGCATGAGCCGATGTCAAAAAGTCGTAGGAGGAGAAGGCGCTGAGCGCACGCGCAGACTTTATGAAACCATCGAGCAAACGGAGCCAACCTCTTTGTCGAGACATTTTCGAAAAGGGACATGCGACAGTCTTGGGCCAAAACAAAAAAAAGGTGTTGACAGGTCTTTCCGTCGCGTCGCAAAAACGCGCTCGTCGCAAAAGATCGATGGCGACGTGTTGCAAAAGAAATGTCATCGATCGAATTGATGCAGGTGGAATTGACGCGGATCGAACTGGCGCCCTCCTCACATCAAACAGGCACCAGCAAACACAATCTCGAACACCACATCAAAAAGAAACTTAAAAAAAAATTTATACAAGGACGGGTATACCGCTCTTGTCCCCCTAGCCCCCTTACACAGAAACTGCGTCGCGATCGCAGGAGAAGACGGAAAGGGTACTCCATTCAGTATTTGATATGTCTTCTATTAAGTGCATTCAATCTCAGGAATCACCCCTAGTTATTGAAGCCTCGGTTATTGAGCCTCCCGCAACCGCCTTGCGTGCAGTGTCGCTTCGCCTGTTCCGTAGAACAGGCGGAATTGACCGAAGAGTTTTGAAAAGATATATGTAGGCTTGCGAGGTTTGGGCCGAAGTTGTGGCGTTTAGCGAGGTGCTAAGCGGGCTTGGCGGGATTTGGGGGAGTGAATGTTTTCGTGTCGGCTGGCTTGCTTGGTGACGGTGCGACGCACGATGGTTCTGCGACCTTCAAACCTGTTGGATCTTGTTGTGTCTCGCTCGTGCATCCTCAGCGTCGCGACACTGATTGCGAAATCTGCGAAATCCGTCGACACTTCGAAAGGACAGGACATACTTCTGGAACCATCTCTCAGACCGCATCAAAGCCGCAGACTCAGAGCACTGAAAGGAGCACAAAAATTAATTGCTGCAAGTCTCAGTCACATGTCCACGCAGAAGATTGAGTGAGGCTTCAGAGGTGCTCACCGCAACTGAAATAGCCCGTCCTCTCCTCATCGACACGCGGCACCAGTTCCTGTCCAGACTTGCCACTTCGACATGACATCCACCACAAGCTCGCAGCCACCACGGCGATCATATGTCTCCCTCTTCCACACCGCCTCCGTCGCCGTACCCTCATCCAGAAAGAAGAAAGAGCAACCCCAGCCGACGAAGGAAGATGATGGGCCGAAAAACACGAAGGACACCACGAAGAAGCCCTACAGGCTATTCGAACTGCCGGCGGAGCTGCGCCACACCATCTACGAATTGGCGCTCACGGATGAAACGCGTGTTCATCTCGTGTACTGGCCCGCGCACCTCCTGCGCACTGACCCCTTCATGACAGCCAAACCGGGTCCAGAGGCAGACCGGGCCAGGGAGGTCTTCAGCTCGGTTCACCCTTTGACCCAAGTCAACAAACAGATCCGCTCGGAAGCCCTGTCGATGGCGACCATGATGGCTCCAGTCCTCAAAGTCACCATTCGCGACTTCGACTTCACCCGCCTCATGTTCTTTTTCGATCACTTCCGACTCGAAGATCTCCAGATGTTCCGTCCACACGAGGATCCCTGGCCACGATTGACCGTGAAGTTGATTTCAGCAACAGGTACAATGTCTCGAGCCGCTCTGAGCATCCTGGTTTGCATGAGTGGGTCATGCTCGCGGCTGATAATGAAAGGAATGTCTATTGGCACGATTTTCTCTATTCTGTCCGTCAGCCCATCCACTTCACCATACCGACGACCGCACCATCGAAAGAAGCAAAAGAGTGCAAGCACCGTTACTATGAACAGCTCCGCATGGTTCGCGTAGGAGTGTATGAGGAGCCGATGGCGAAGCGGAAATGGAAGGCGACGATCGCGATACAGAGGCACCTGTCTTCACGAGACTGGGATGAGGCTCGGAGGTGGGGATGGCCTTTGCCACTTCGCTTCAAGAAGCGGTGATAGCCTGGAGTCCGGCATCTTCGTCATCTCTGCGCCAAAAGACAGCATGCTGGGAAGATTCGAGGTGGTTTTGGAGGTTGGACACCTTTGGACGGTGGGCTTTGGGGAGACTTCAAAGCCATTCGGCTAGATCAGCAAGCGTGCATGTTTCATGGGATCTTCCTCGATATACAGTCCAAGTTGCAGCGATGGGTATCCAACCTGTACGTGGACAGCCGTCAGCACTGACATCGTGATGAATATAAGCTACTAACAAGTGAATATACTCGACCACTTCACACTGGCAACATTGCCAGTGATCTGTCAGCGTTGTGTGTTATTCCCAACGCACGACACACAACGCCAACCTTCTCCATCAGCATTTCTAGATCATGAGAACGACTCAAACACCCTCGCCATCTTCACCTCTCGTGTCCGCAACGCCAAGATGAACACGCCACACCAACACACCACCGCCTCCGAGGACAGTAAGGAGTGTCTCCTGCTCAAGTTGCCCGCCGAGCTACGTAACACCATCTATCGGATGGCTATCGGTGCTAATCGGACTGTCCGCCTTCTCCAGAGGCCACAAAAAGTCCAGCAGAAGCAAAACCCAAAGCCAGGTCCTCTCCTCACGAATCTCACCACATTCTGTGCTCTGGCACAAGTCAACAGACAGATCCGTTCCGAGGTACTGCCTATGGCGCTCGTATCGGCAACCCATTTCAAGACCGCCGTCCAGGACTTCAAATAAAGCCACATCCTCGACTTCTTCACCAAACTACCAGATCGCCAGCACAAGGAGATGTTCACGAACAAGAAGGAGGGCGGAACGCCAAGATTCGTCGTCGAACTAGTATTCAGTTTTGAATACAACGACAAGGACCGCGAAGACCATCCCGGCTTCGATGCGTGGTTCACGCGACCGCATGGCGTCAGCCGTGCGTCTCAGGTCCTCTTCGACTACGCCCCAATGCAGCATCCTAAATTCAGGATGGTGTATGGAAATGTCGACGCATACGAGAAGAGCGGCATCAGAAACGTCCATGATTTCCGTCTACTGACTTCGAGGCTTGCTCTGGCTAGAAGTCGTCTTTGAGATGGCGAGTTGCGAGAGTTGATTTGGAGTTCGGCGTGACAATTGGGTGCGGCATCTGGCGTGAAGGTGTCTGAAAGCATGGTCTTGAAGAGTTGTAGTATGGCCAGGAGAGACCTGAGATTGGGAGTTCAGTTCGACGGAGCCAGATAGCTAATGCAGCCGTTCGTGAAAGTCGTTTAAATCAAAACAGCACTTTAGCATCCACATTCATTTAATGTAAGCATCGTGACTGTCGTGTGGCTACAGTTGCCAAAGTTTCGCTCTCTTCCAAGGTAAAGTGTCTCAGTCGTAAGTCGCGGATGTGAAGAATGATTGTACGCATTCAGCGTTCCAGCACACTCTCCGGGATTTCTTTTGGCCCCGGTTCCAGTAAGCATTCTGAAACACTGTGCTGTCGTGGGCTATCCAGAGAACAGGCTTGATGCAGCAACCGCATTTCGGCGTCCCGCTTGACGTGTTCTAAAGTGAGAAGTAAGTAAGAACGGGTGAAAGATGGGAGACTTGGAAGACGTGAGGTCGGAAAAGTCCTCATCTTCCCAACGGCGGCTTAGTCATTCACTCACTTCCCAAGCTTTACCGCACAGACCTCCTGTTCTCTTTTCACGAATCCAGAAGTTGCTCCAGACGGAAGAGGAGGAATTCAAAGGAGCACCAGAGCAGCGCTTGATGCTCCTGGCCCAGGGACACCTCGAATCTACGCAATCTGACTGCAGCATCAATTGCGGGCACCAAGTCTCGGGCATGCAACCACAACCAATCGATAGGCGCTGCAGGAATCCCGGACTGCAGGCCGACCTTGCCGAAGGGCGGCAAAGATTGGCCAAGGGCAGCGCTTATTGCATTTCAGCCCCTCTGCTGTCCGCTGCTGTCCAACCCACCGCTGCGCCTCGCTGGTTGTACAAGAAGTGGCGGCCGGTTCATGGCGTGACCTGCGTCCGCTTCTCTACCTATTTTCGACCTCATGACGAATCACTGCACGCCGCGCGGTAAGATCTGGAGTCGGCACTGAAGGCACTGTCTCCTACCTTTACCCTTGACTTCCGCGCCGCCGTGATCTTTCTTCACATCACCTCCATCTTCACGCCTCTCCGCCGCCACCGTTGAGCACATCTACGCCCGTCACTCCTCGGAATGCTGCGGGCCCAGCTAGAATCACCACGATGAGATCCTTGACTCTTATACTGGCCCTTTTAGGCCTCACTCTGGCAGCCGACCATGACCTGGAAATCGCGGCTGGTATCGACGATCAAGCCAAGGCAGCGTACTTTGTTCTATCCTCCGAGGGGTATGTCTTTGCGCTGAACGTGGCCGAGAATGGCGATGTGTTCTACCACATGAATGCGCCGGCCTCGCATTCATGGATGGGAGTCGGATTTGGAAGCAGCATGGAGAACGTGCGGATGCTCATTTCGTACATCGGCGAAGACGGCCATACTTTGATCAACTCATGCCGTATGTCGACCGGTCATACAGAACCCGAGTGGGAAGAGGACTGCCGCATCGACAATGTCTACACCGACAAGTACGCCCCATTCTCAAACACCCTCAGCCCGGACGGAATCATGATCGCACACGCAGTATGCCGAAACTGCTCCAGCTGGGCGACTGGGAGTATAGACATCAAGAACCAGCAGCAGCCTTTTATTTACGCCTTGGGGCCGAATGAGACATTGCATTCAAATCACCCGAACGCAAACCTCAGGCAACATTCAGTCTACGGAACTTTCAATCTAGACATGACTGTTGCGACCAATTACACCGGAACATATGGAAGAGTACCTGCGCCGCAAGATCCAGGGCTCCAAGTGGGAGACTCATTCTGGGCTTTCGCGAACTACTTCTCTAGCACCGCGTACAACACCGGAACATTGGACGAATGGGCACCCGTGGCACATGCAGTGTTCATGTGTCTCGCATTCCTTCTTATCTTCCCTCTCGGGGCCATTTCACTGCGACTCACACGAAGGGCTACTTTCCATGCGTTTGCACAAATGATCGGCACGGCTTTTGTGATTATCGGCCTTGGTCTAGGTGTTTATGCATCGAAGTTGTACAACAAGGTAAGTTATCTCACACATCCAAGAAACGGGCGTAGCTGACACTTTCGCAGTCGAAAAACTTCAACTCAGCTCACCAAGTCATCGGCCTGATCATATTCGCAGCTCTGTTCCTTCAAATTGGCCTAGGATTGAGCCACCATCTCATCTTCATGCGATCGGGAGTACCAACCATCATGGGCAAGATCCACCGCTTCTTCGGCATCTCCATCATCATCCTGGCCCTCATAAACGGAGGTCTGGGTTTCAACTTCGCCCAAGATGACCACGACAACGTCCCCTATGGCATCGTAGTAGCAGTCATGGCCGTCATTTTCGGCGTACTCACCTTCTTCGTCTGGAGCTACAGCCGAAAACACCTCTACAAGCCCGAGAAAGAAGGCTTCGCTCAGAATTACGGCGACGAGCCACCCGCTGAGTACGAAATGCAAGGCGGGACATACGTCCAAACACCCCGAACACCTTTCTTCCCCGGCACGCTGAAAAGCGACCCTCACGACCCGGAAGATTTCCGAAGCCATCTGATACGAAGTCAAACGGGCGGCAAGGAGAGTCTTTACACCGACACGCCCGCCTCAGATCGAGAGAACCCGTTCAAAGGAAAATGGGAAGCTGTGCCTCTTCGATGACCCTGAGAGGAAACCACGTGTGACGATTCTCCTTACTGCATGTCGAAGATGGTGTTGATGCTGCATAGCGAGCGGAGCTCTTGCATGGAAATGGCCGGGATATACAGCACGATACCTCACAATACGAAGAGCCAATGATACCCAAAGTTATTTTCAGATGGACTCTTCTCGTCTGGAGATCTGGTTCTGCAAGCGCTCTGTTGTATGTGAAGTTCCACATGGGCGCTTAGAGAGGATGGGTGGGTCTATACACGAAGATGGCGTCGAATCACGAAGCTCGAGTGGATGAGATGACTTCTTCTGCAATGCTTCTGCCCTCGATGCTTGATGATCGAAGCGCTTCTTCTATTGCTGCTAGCAGACGACCTATCTCAGATCCGACACAACAATGGTTATCATTGAAAACCTCCAGAAATGCCCTTACCGACAACCTACTTCTCGTCATCGTTATCGTCATCCATATTCTCATCAGATTCCTCCTCCGAAGTCAAGTCATCATCCTCATCCTCGTCCTAAGTATACCCATGATAATCTTCATAGTCCTCAAAATCATCATAGACATCATACTCATCATCCTCCGCCCAATCATTGCGAATCCCAGACCAAAACTGCTCGGGATGCTCGCTGCCTCGCAGACGGAAAGGTGGGACGCGGATCAGCATCACGGCACGAGAGTACCAGATGTCGATGCCGGGCTCGTTGCCGTACTGCTTTGATGTCAGTCGTCAACCAATACCGTTACAGGAGAAGAACTCTTACCGTCATATACGCCATCTGCGCCTCCTTGGACTGCTTCGCTCCCGCCTCGACATCCCCACCAGCGCGCCCCTGGGTCTTCTTCGGGAACGGATTGATCCACGTCACCATCCCCTCCGGCAAGGCATACCCAAAGCCCTCTCCGCCCTCCGGGTCCAGGTTGCCGCTGCCATTATTACACTCGTTGAAGCCGAGGAATTTGGATGCGAGACGATGGCTGGATTCGTCGTCGTAGCCCCAGTCTGTCGTGATGATGGGACCGAGCTTGCACCAGAGTCCTAAGGCGTGGGCGGTCTCGTATAAGGACATGTCGGCGCCTTTGAGCGAGCTGGGGAGGAAGTTGAGGTGCTTGTTTGTGTGGGCGTAGCTGTGGTTGAGCCAGATGGCGAGGACGCGGCCTGGGGTGGTCGAAGTTAGGATGATAGAGGTGAGTTGAGAGGGGATGGGGTACTTGCCGTGGCGAAGGAAGCCTGGAGACGCCAGAGCGGTCTTGAGAGTGTCGTACAGCGGGAGGTGCTTTGGCTCGAGAGCAGATGGAGAGCCGGCGAGATGGCCGAGGCCACCTTGGTTGATGGAGTCATCAAGGGTTATGAACACTTTGAGTACGCTGCACTTACGAGTGACGAAGAGGTTGTAGGTCAAGGTGATGCGATGGCCCGACGTAACCTCATACACCTCGTGCTCACAATCGCTGTAGAAGGCAGCCCACTTGATGGATGCTCCAGCCTTCTTACCATCTGCCTTGTTGACAGAAGAAGACCAGTCGAAGACCAGCTCCTTGTCAGCGTTGCGGACAGCCAGCTGGCCACCTACGAAAACACGTCAGGGATCCTGAGCGGAAAGCGAGCTTGTCGAACGTACCTTCGTGATCTACAGGCAAGGAAACGACGAGGCTGCCAATTTGAGTCTCGCTGCGTGGCGTGTCGACGTGGGCCTGAAACACATGAGCAAAAGTCGTCTGCTGAACTCTGTCGAAAGTACATACCTTGAACTTTCCACTCGGGGCGCTGTACACATTGAGCTTGTACAGCTCAGCCTGCAGGGCCATCAGACTCTGTTCTTTGAGAAACACCCCAACAGACTCACCTTGATGCTGCAGTGGTGCAGGTCCTGCTTGGTCTGCGGCACCAGGAGCTGCGATACAACATCGATGATGCCGGCTTCGTACGGGCAGAAGGTCGTCGCAAACGCAGACCTGTCGAGCTTGCCAGCTTTGCGATAGTCCTCGTCGTGAACCTCCTCGTTGCCACGTCCGAAGGAAGCAGGTTGGCATTCGTCGACGAGGGCGTTGAGCTCCCCCATGGAGGCGCTGTCTTGCGGGAGGCTCAGAACGACGCCCCTGCCGTTCTCGCCAAAGCGGATCTGGATGGCGTCAATAGCATTGCCAGCATCTTGTTGGTCGGCGACACCTTTCGTCTTGAACGGGACACATCCACCGCAAGCAAACGTGGCAGAGCGAGCGTGGGCCTTGACGGACGACTTGAGCTCCTTCAAGAACTTGAGCTCCGTTTGGGCATACTCGTTCTCCTTCTCATCACGCTGGCACTTCCGCTCGACTTTTGCGGCTTCTTTGGCGGCGGCACGGTCGGCTTTGGCTTGGGCTTTGTCTGCGGCCTTGTTCAGCTGGTCCTCGGTCGGGGGCAGTCGAGCTTGTTCCGCAATGTTGGAGGTTCTGGAGGGTGGATGAACGTTGGGTAAGAGGGAGTTTTGAGAGGAGAAGTTAGTGAGGGCAGGTGGTGTTACCTGAGCAGGCAGGGCAGGCAGACGCTTGCAAACGGCATGTTGCTACTTCAAACGGCGCGTCGTGATGAGCGGATATCCGCAGAATGCATCGCGGCTCTCAATAAGGCCGTGCAGTGCGTTTCCGTGTCTTCGTCCATCTCAGCCAGCAGTTGTCTGTTCACGATATCTGTATCATTTCCTTCTTGCATTTTGACGGTCCAAAAGACCGAGGCAACGAAAGTCCACGTAGTGACTCAACTTTGGCGACATACTCAGGCAGTGTATCAATTCGAAAGCGTACCCATAAACCCCCACCCACCTGCCCGAACCCGCATCGCCGAAGCGCAGACTATGCAACAAGAAGCATCCAGGATGAGGTATCGTGGACATATCCGTGTAACTTCACACTGTACCAAGTGCGTTAACTCTGCTTCACTTTGTGGCTGTCTGTGGTATTCTGTGGCCGAAAGGAGCGAAAGAGCTAATGCAGCCATGCTGATGCGTTGGCATTGATGTCGGCAGTGGATGTCGAGATCCACTCTGCTTCTGAACATGCCCATCAGCAATCTGCCGCTTCTATTTGTTACACAACATTGGTGGGTGTTGACAATCTACCAGCAATGGCTACGATGACAGAGACGATCCAGCTGTCACCGTTTCGCCATGTGCCGGAGACGAAGCATGAACGTAGGTGCACTCTTTGATGATCTTATCAGTTGTGCCATATCGAAACGTCTTCTGACATGTCTCAGTCGATTGGGCAGAGCTAGCAACTCTTGATCTTGCTGCATTCGATGAGCCTGGTGGCAAGGCAAGGCTCGCAAAGCAACTGCATCACGCTGTTCAGAACGTAGGTCAGTGAAGTGCTCAAAACCCTTCATCAACATACATACTTACCTGCAAGCCAACAGGATTCTTCTACATCACCAACACCGGCCTGACCCAAGAGCAAATCGACCGTCAATTCGCCATCGGCAAGTCGTTCTTCGATTCGCCCCACGACGACAAGATCAAGCATCGAGCCGACCTCGAACACGGCAACAACTTTGGCTACACACCGCTTGGCATCCGCGAGATCAGCCCGGGAGCGTTCAACAACTGGGAAGTCCTGAACCTTCCCAAGTTCACTCCAGCTTACGAGGCAGACCGGCCGCAGCCCGGCATCATTGCGGCGCATCGACAGGAGGTGGAGCACTTTGCCCGACATATCCATGATCACATTGTGAAGAAGCTTCTAATCCTCTGTGCAATCATGCTGGAAGTGCCAGAAGACTACTTCGTGCAGACACATCGGTACGACGAGCGATCCAACTGCCATCTGCGGTATATGAAATACCATGCCGCCAACTCGCCTCAGAGTTCAAGGCTGGACGGGACTTGGTTCAAAGGTCACACTGACTTCGGATCCTTGACGCTCGTCTTTCGCCAGCCTGTCGCTGCACTCCAGGTGCTCTCGAGAGATGGCAGCTGGAAATGGGTCAAGTCCATGCCGGGCAGCATCACAGTCAATATTGGCGACACGCTCGAGTTGGTGACGAAGGGCTTTCTACCAAGTAGCATTCACCGGGTCGTTGCTCCACCGCCGGATCAGCGCGATGTTGACCGTCTTTGCCTCATGTACTTCGTTCGGCCTGAGGATCAAATGGAGCTGAAATCTGTCAGTAGTCCGGTTTTGGAGAAGTCAGCGCTGCAGGCTCAACCAGGTCTCGACGCAGGTTTCACCGCGGCTGAGTGGGTGAAGGCGCGGGTGTTGAGCGGGAGAGGGAAAGTCCAAAGCGAACAGAAGCAGGAGGAAGTCTTGCCTGGTATGCAGATCAAGTACCATGTCTGAGCTACGCGATTCAAAAGTCTTGCTTTTGAGTGATTCGTGAGAAAGGTCATACCGTTGTTCACGCGATTCCCCTAACTGCGAGCCAGAGGTCAGCGAAGAACGTTCTTTTGGGGCCCACACAACCACCCAGGCCTCGGAGAGAATAAGGACTCGGTTTTGAGAAGTCTTCAAGAGCGTTATGATAGTGGATAAGATGTCCTCAGAATCGGGAGACCTGTGCCTGTATTTTCACCGCCCATTCAGGTCTTGAGGCACAATCAGATGGCCATGTCACTCATGGAGATACTGATTCTCGCCTGAGGTTTCTCGAATCTCCTCAACAGCCTCTCACTGCTCATCAGCCCAATACTCCTGCCCAACGCTGCGACATGCAGATCCCGTAACGCAGTAGAAGTCCCCAGCCCCCGAGTTGTCATTGGTCGGCGATGTGTAGGTGATGTCCTTTTCATCACATCCAGTGCAGGTATCGCAAAGGGACCTTCGAACAGTGTACTATCACGCCTATCAGTTCGCAGAGCCGCATCGACAGAAGATTCTTCATGACTGACCTCCTTGAAGCGTTTGCCAAACCACACGCAGCCTGTCTCGCCACTGTCGACGTCACATTCGTAATTCGTCCCGGTCGTCCAGGACATCTGAACTTCGAAGCCGGCGGAAGCGAACTCGGTCTGAACACTGGCCGACCATGTGAAGGAGTATCCTTCCTGGACGCTGTACCCCGCGGTGCAGGATGTAGCGGCGCCGCAGCTGATGTTGTCCTGTAGACATGACTTGATCAGCATAACATGTCCGCGGTAAGTCTGTTCGTTACTGACGGTCAGCTGCCGATGCTTGTATCGGTCTCTTTCCGACAGCGTCTCTTCGCGATCCGAGAAAATGCATTGTGCACAGCCGGTGCACTGTCTCTCAGACAGCGTGTTGTTGGGATCTGTAGGGAACCCGAGCGAGAGGGGAAGGCACGCAGCGATGAGACTCAGATAGAAGCGCATTTTGCCGACTTGAAGGCGAGTCTGAACAACGATCGAAGTGAACGGGACTTTGAAGGGAGGTGATGATGACAAGAACCTCTGTCGGCTCTTGATTAGCTTTTATATCTTTGAGAATCAAATTACCAGCAGTCGTAGCTTCCAGTGTGCAACGGAAGGCTGTGTTCTTTGAAGGCGGCCTCCTTATGATCCAATTCTGTCGGGAGCTGATCTTGAAACATTTCAGGCGAAGCCATGTGCGACTCTTGGCCTGGGCCGGTGTAGATATGCAGTTGTCGTACGCATACACTGCGCCCGTAAAGGCATTGTGATGCCTTTGGAAGATTTCCAGATAGCTGTTGGACGTCAAAAGTGTCCGAAATGGCGAAGCATCTTCAAACAATGATAACAGCAGAAAGCATAGTCCAGCGGGACACTCGAGCACACCAGCCTTGGTGAGAGGTTCGCGGCTCGCCGGGGTCACACAATCCAAGGCTGAAGGATCAGTCTGTATCAGCGTTCGATTCTCCCCAGGGCTAATTGAGGATTGTGCGACAGGCCTCGCGTCAGTCTTCCTCATGGGAGAATATCTCTTGGCGGCTGCTCCTGTCCGACTTGCAGAAGACTGGATGTGCTGCTGTGTCTCCCATGCTCAGCAGATCTCCTCATCTCGACACTGGAGCTGGGCAGTAATGTCCCAGGCCCGCATCCGAGAATGGGGCCATTCCGGTCTCTCAGTAACCTTTCTCTGCATTTCTGTTGAGCCAGACCAAGCTTTGAGATCCCTTCTGATGCGCTCGCTCCATAGGCCAGAAGATGCATCGGCTCCATGAGTTCCCACGATGGATCCGTGAGCCCTTCCGCGTCTCCCTTTCGATCTCTTCTTCGCACCACAGATGACGCTCGCAGCCAGCGCCAGGCCTGCAAGATGGTGCATAGTAAGATCAAACAGGCCATACACAACGCGAGGATCGTAACATCTTTGATCTCGACCACTACTACATACCGATGTTCGTATGTTTTGTGGCTGATGGGAGTGCTTCCAGCGATGTCCGGGTTGGTCGCGCTCCACGCAGTCAAAACAATGGCCACGATCTGGGACAGAATATACTCAAGCGGTGACATGTCGAAGGCCACCATACGATCATAATCTGGACCAGATTTGGCCAGGTAATCCGTATTGAGAAGTTTGCTGTACCCGTCGCCGACGTTGTTTGACTGCGTAGCTTTCTCGAAAGCATAGTCGAGCCATCCCATGGGGTTCTTCTTGCCGTTTTCTCGACAAGTTTGGTTGGTGGCATTAGCACTCATGACACCGCCATTGAGCGTAAAGTTGACCCATTTCCAGGAGTACGTCTGGTCATTGTAAGGTGCATCGCAGAGCGCGGTGAACTGTGTCTCGTTGTAGGTCTCGTTCGTGTACGGTGCTGGGTTGCCAGTGGTCAACCGTGACAGAATATCGGCGTAAAGACCCGATCCCGTTAATACCGTGAGAGAGGTGTCTTCAGGCTTCTTGCTACGGGAAACAACCATGGTCCCGTTGTTCTGGCTCGTCACCACATAAGTCTGGTTGTAATCTGTGTCTGGGTTGATGCTGATCTCATACATGTCCAATGTGATTCCGAGATAGGTGTCTGGGCGTGAAGTGATGTATGTGTATTTCGCTCTGCTGTCATCGTCAACAGGCGCGCAGGTCACAAGGTTCGGTTTCAAAACAGGCAGACAGTATTGAGCCTCCTCGTTGCCAAACTTGCTTGATAATGTTTGATTGGCGAAATGCTTCATGGCGTCAACGGGCAAAGCTTGAGTTCCATCTGGTCCAGAAAATGTAACGTTGCCAAACGTGAACGGGGTATGTGTGATGAGCTGCGATGTCAAGGCACTGGATGCCAGCCCGTATGTGCAATTTGCGGCCGTCAAAGACTCTCTGCAGGCATCTGGGAATTCCGGTATGTCGATGCCCAGAGTCAAGTTGACATTAGAGGTGTTGTTCGAGTATGGCATCAATCGTGCATCAATCACAAAGATCAGAGACAGCACCCAAGACATGGTGCTGAATGCCGCTATTGCGATAGCGCAAGGCCCAGAGACCCTCCAGAGAGGTCCATTATGCCAGGACAGTCCAATCAGGCCAATAACATCTTTCCTCGACACTCCTGAGCGGGTCTCCAGTCGGGCGAATGTGAGAGTCCCCTCCTTGAATTCAGCTGAGGCTTCGACATTGTTGGTGATTCTAAGATGATGTCAGTTTCGCTGAGAAGCCACTGAGATGAAAGACTTACGAGAGACAATGCGAGAAAATCACCGAAACCAACAATGCCACCGCAATGACAACGAAATTGACATATTGCTGCGTTGTTTTCAACGAGTATGTCGCTGGTATAGACCACGGTGAATAGGAAAACACCGGAAACAGAGCTACCGTAGTCGCAGCAAGCAGTATAGAGAGGATATGAGTAGAGCCATCGTACCAGAAGCGATGATCTCGGGGCGTGCTTGACTTCTGGAGCGGAGTATAGGAGCTCATGGGAGCAAGGCGGCTCTGCGATGGGTGTCACGTTACCAGCAGAGTGTGATATCGCAGTCCTTCTCCCGATAGGTGATTTGCTCGACTGAGAATAGATGCAAGGCATAAGTACCAGACAGGGTGGCGGCCTCGCTCAGCTCGAAGGATCGAAAACATCCTAAATAGAAGCTGAGCGTATGCCACTTCGGTTATGGCCAAATCGCTAGCCCTTGTCGTGGGGGCCAACATGGTGCACCAATACATTTCGAACAAGCTGATGGAAGCTGAGCGGCAGAGCTATGTTAATTACTGCAAAGTAGGTTGCAAGTTGGATTGCATAATAGCATGTGATCTTGTCGCTGCATGCATCGGGTGGCGAGCCGGACTTCTGGGGCTGAGAACGCGAGTATTGCGACATTGACTCCCACCTATCTGGAGCAAAATTGAAGTGAATGTACTAGCATCAATACTCGCGTCTCGTGTGATGGAGGTATAAGACTCTGAGACGGCCTGACGCTGCCATCTCGACGAATGTTCCAGTTCCGCATGTCCTGGTCATCTCATTCCTCAAGTGTGTGCTGGCAAGGCTGAAGCTGAGAGGAGTTCTGTCTCCAACAAATGGTTCGTGATCAAGCGACATGCTGTGTCACGATGTAATGATGCGATACTCGATGAAGGGTGAAGTGTTCAAAGAAGTAGAGGACGTCCCTGAGGGCATGGTCTGTGCACGCTCGAAGAAGACTAGCCTTTCCAACCTCCTCCTTTTGCTCCTGATTTCTCCTTCTTCTCTCACCACTACTCCTTTTCTTGATCCCATCGACATCGTCCACAGTAGCACTCAGGAGCTGGTTATCGTCAATCCAAAGCTTTGCTTATCACGTCGCACTTGACGTCGTCCATACCAAGCCAAGACGCCAACACAGTGCACAGCCACCTCGCCATGCAAGACACTGCCACATGTCGTCAGGTAATCTATCAGAGAGGGCTACGCGAGCCTCCACAAGAGATACCAAGAGACCAACTGCAATATTGAGCGAATCAACGTCTTGTGGCGTCACCGCAACACCCACTTCACTGCCCGGATACGATGACTGCTCTCGGACTTCTTGAGGCCTTTTCTGCCTTGTAAGGCGGCGATGTTTGTAAGTGTCCCTGTTTGGTCTCGAGACAAAGGAAGTCGTAGTCCCAAAATCTTCTCGTTCTTTGTTCAAAGTACTTCGCATTCCGAGGCATCCACGCATTGCTCAAGCATTCCCGCGCTCTTTTGTACCGAGCCGACGAACAGTCGAAATCATTCTTCACGAGTCTCGGCGGAAAGCCCTAAGTCCAGAAAATGGGCATCATGGCAGATTCGAAAGACATTGTCGTAGAGACATCGAGTCTGTCACAATGCTCTACAAAGGTCGATTCTCAGCAAGGGGAAGGCAAAGCAGCCTCGTCTTCCGCGAACCCATGCAAGAAGCGAAGCATCTTCAAGCGAGAAGAGAAAAAGCCAATTCCAGAATGGAAGCTCGAACAGGAGAGGAAGTTCAAAGAGTGGAATAAATCTATGTAAGTCCTGTACTCTCGACCCATGGATGAATCCTGCCCTAAGACGAGTTGCTGCAGGGACAAGCAGCGAAGCACTGTCGGCTTTTTTACCGACTTCTACAAACCCAGAGAGGGAAAGAACAAAAGTTTCTGGGTTTGGTGGATGTAGAAACAGATCCGATATGCTGTCTACGAACGGGGCGGATTTCGCGAAGCAAGCCGAGATGCGTCATTTGAAACCTCAACGAAAGGCGAGGTCATTCATGATTCTTCATTATTATCTCTTTCAAACGCCATCTTACCAGGCGCTTCACAGAAACGATGGGATCAGCACCACCCAAGCCGCAAATCTACTGCCATACAATCGACCGCAACAACTCCACCGAAGAAGCCATCGCCAGCTTCTTCGCCCTCGGCCAAGAAGTGTTCAGCAAGTTCGAACGCGGCAATCCACCATCGAGCCACCTCTCAACATGGGGAAACTACATCCAAATTGAAGACGCCATGGTTGCCTACACCACACAGGAGCCCGAACCAAATCCATCGAAAGCACTAGGCCTCTTCTTCTCCCTCCCACGCACTCACTCTCAGGTCGGATATGAGTTACCACACATATGGATTGCAGCCGTTAAGGAACCATATCGGGGTCTCGGTATGTTTCCCATCCTCATGAACCGAGTCAAGCAACACGCCCGCGAGTGCGGTCATAGGGAGATGACAGTCTGCACATACCCCGAGCGGATGGAGAAGATGTACAGACTCCTACGCCAGGACGGATGGGACGAGATCGGCAGAACAGAAAACGGCGCCAAAGTCGTCATGAAGCTCGCATTGTAGAAATACTCACAACCCACTACATCGCCGCCTTCTCCTCCCCCTTCTCCTCCGGAAACTGCAACGCCAACTCCTCATCCACCAACGCCCTCCTCACGCCCTCCAACCTCTCCACATTCCTCACCACCCCCGCAAACCTCTCAACCTCCCCTTCTCAAGCTGCAAATTCCCCATCCACCGCCAAATCACATGCAAGAAGAAATCCACCACCGTCACGCCCTCCCCCACCGCGTGCTCGCCCTCAACACTCTCCTCAATCCTCTCAAGACACCCCATCACCTTCTCCAGCACCTTCCTCTTCACCCCCTCATACGCCCCCTCCTCATCGGAGAATCTATACGGTCTTAAATACCCCCCAACACCCTGCCCATGCAACACCCCCGACAACCACGCCATCCACTCGAGCACCTTCGCCTTCTCCCACTCGCTGCGCCCCAGCATCCCCCTCTCCGGCCTCAAACTCGCGATGTAGGTCAAAACCGCCGGGTTCTCTGTCAGAGTCTTCCCGTCGACGACGAGCGCGGGCACGAGGCCCATGTGGTGGATATTCTGCTTGTACCATTCGTGTGTGAATGTTTCGTCCGCGGAGGTGAAGAGGCCGGTGGTTGGGGTGCGGGTCATGCGGATGCGTGTGAAGGGGAGGGAGAGTTCGATCAGCAGGGCGTGGGCGGCGAAGGCGCAGGTGCCGTTTAGTTGGTAGAGGGTTAGGGAGGGTGTTGGTGAGGGCATGTTTGTGATGTTTGAGTTGGACTTGGTTGGAGGTTGTATTGGGATTATGGCGAGTTGATCGTGTGGTCTTCTTGTCTTACAATTTTGCAATCCCACGCCCTTTATATACACAACCTCTCTATTTACTTCTACTCCGTCCGCACATGTGACACGAATCCCCATCACACTCGAATCTACTTCAGCTCCAGCCCTAGCCACCACTCAGCCTGGATCCAGCTACCCTTGCGAGCCGACAAAAGTATTCAATCCGCCAGCAAATAGGGCACTTACTCAGCCAGAATGGCAGGTAGACAAGAGAATACGGCGACGGCGACGGACACGTATAGCCCTCACACTTCTTTTCCGGTGCCGCTTCGAAGCTGCGCGGATGTAATAGGTATCGATTGATGGCGTATCCCCGAGGCGGTAGGTGAACACCACGACAAGGACATGATAGAGTCGATGATATGAAGATCGAAGGAATGATAACATGAATGGGGTGAGAAACAGCGGTAGAATTCTCCCACTGCTCTATCTATCCTTCGCAGCCCGATCCATTCAGGGTGCTACTCTTCACTGTACACAATGAGCATAATGCATTACACTTTAAACAAAACCACATCTCTTCTTTCTGTGGCAAGAACGACGACCACCAGATCGAACAAAGATCTCTTCCAAGTTGGAGTTGATCGGATATAGAAGATGAAATGTCCAGCCGTCTTGTTCTGCCAGTCGGTCATTCATAAAAACAAAGGTTTTCAGTCCCGTGGGTCCCGTTAGAGATAGTTGATGGAAAAACACACACAGCAGCGCCGACGCTCGCATAAAGCCATCCATTACGAATACGTTTTGGGTCTTGTTGGGTATCTGAGAGAGAAAGCAATTTCGAAAAACGCTTCCTTCCCTCTTTTACACGCCAGAATCATCAACGACAATGTCGAACTTCTTGGTGTACTCGTGCCACTTGGAGCACGTCCCATCGAGCTGACAGCTGTTCTTGACCGTCTTCTTAATCTCGTCCTGCGCCTCGATGATCTGCAGCGCGAAGCCCATGGACGTGTGCCAGCCGATGTGGCAGTGCATGAGCCAGACACCCGGGTTGTCCGTCTCGAACGCGAGCACCAAGTGCCCGCCCGTGCCGCCGACGGGGTCCCATGGCATGAGCGCGACGTCGCGACGGGGCGGGTTGACGGTGTTGAGGGTGACGTCGCTGTTGTAGAGACCCTTGCCTTGGGCGAGGACGAGGAAGTCGTGCCCGTGCAAGTGGATGGGGTGAGGGAGCGGGATGGGCGAGTCGATGATGACGTAGACCCATTCTTTGAGCTTGGGGACTGTGATGGCGAGGTCGCCCGAGTAGGTGGGGATGGAGCCGTTGTTGACGATGTTGGTGAGGGTTGGGTCGCCCCATTGCGATTGGAAGGTGGTGCCGGAGAGGGTCCACTTGAAGAGGTTGGGGACGCCGCCGTTGGCGCCGATGACGACGGTCTTCTCGATTGTTTGGTCGGCGGAGGCGCCTGCGGTGAGAGGGACGCGAGGTACAAGCTTCTCGTAGGGTTCGTCGATACATTCGGCGGTGTAGTTGTAGGCAGTCGACGTTGGTGGGCCGTATGAGGCACCGACGTAGCTGACGATACCCTTGATGTTGTCGGCGTAGGTGATGGCGGCGCAGAGGTTCTGGTTATCAGAGCGCATCCAGTAGTTGTCAATGGGTTGATCAGCCTTGAAGAGGAGATCGTAGCGCTGGCCGATGTTGATGTTGACGATGGTGGTCTCGTAGGGAATGATTGGGACAAAGTCCATAGCGAAGACCTTGAACTTGTGACCGTCGATGTAGAACTTGAAAGTGGACTGAATGGCGGTGTTGACAAGACGCAGGCGGTAGGTCTTACCCTGGATGACAGTCATCTTGAATCGTTGACCAGTAGCGTTGGCGGCGCCATCGACACCCCAGACGTTCACACCGTTGATGAGACCAGTGTCGAGCGTTCGTGGGCCATGGTCTGGCGCGGGACCGACGGTCTGAGCAGATTGATACATTGAGTCAGCAGTGGCGTGCGACCAATCCTGAACAACGATCATCTGCTCGTCGTCGTAGACCTCGTCAGTTGGGCCATGGATGACCATTGGACCGAAAACACCCTCGTAGGTCTGCAGGGCAAAGTGAGAGTGGTACCAGGACGTGCCGTAGTTGCTGGCCTTGAAGGTGTAGGTAAAAGAGTCACCAGGGGCGACAGCGCACTGGGTGATGGATGGGACACCGTCCATTTCGTTGGTGTAGTTCTGACGAATGCCGTGGAAATGGAGCGAAGTGCCGTTGTTCTGCATTGAGTTCTTGAGGTGAACGATGATAGTGTCACCCCAGTTCGCCTCAATCTTGGGTCCGGGCATCTGGCCGTTGATGACGAGGCCGACACGCGAGATACCATCAGGGGCGACAGTCTGGTTTGTGATCTCGAAGTAGTACTCGACAGTACGGCAAGTCTTGGGCATCACCTCGTAGGAGTTGTCGTCGATCGTGTAACCGCAGAACTTGTCCAAGCCGGGCTGGCCTTGGCAAGGAATGCAGAGATGGTCGAGCAGGCTCGGGGTTGGCTTGGTGCATGCAGAGCTGGTGGTCGAGGTGTGGTAAGACGATGGAGCAGTGCCCGAGCTGCCTGGAGCGGAAGTAGTGGTGTTGCCAGCAGGGAAGCTCTGCGATGGCGTGTGGGTTGGAATGAAGCCGCTGCTTCCAGGAGCAGAAGTTGTGGCGTTGGCATTTGGCAGAGTCAAAGAAGGCGTGTGAGTTGGGATCCAGCCGCTGCTGCCCGGAGTTGAAATCGTGGTGTTGATGTTGGGCAGGCTCAACGATGGAGTGTGAGTCGGGATCCAGCCACTGCTTCCTGGCCATGAAGATGTAGCGTTGATGTCGGGCAGACTTACAGATGGCGTGTGGGTTGGAATCCATCCACTGCTACCTGGCAACGAGATCGTCGTGTTGATACCTGGCAAGCTCAGCGAAGGCGTACGGGTAGGGATGATGCCACCAGTGCGAGTCGCCGAGGTGGTGGTGTTGCTCGCCGTAGACGACTCGGACCAAGTCGACGATCCTGTTGGATGGATGCTGTGGGAGCCAGTTCCAGTGGGCAACCAGGTGCTATGCGACTCCGAGCCCGTGGGCTGAACGCGGTGCGAGCTGGATGGTGCACTGCCTGAAGGCGATCCACCGCCGATGCTAGTGCCTGAAGTCGATCCGCTGGTCCAGGAAGAGTGACCTGGCGCAGTGCCAGATGGATGGGCTGATCCAGTCTCAGAGGACGAGCCGCCTTCAGTCGTTGTTGGGTACCATGCGCCAGTGCTCGACTTGGAGCTGCCGGGTCCGATTGGGATGGCGCCAGTTGAGGAAGAAGTCTCGGAACAAGAGGTGGAAGTCGTAGCTGGAACAGTGTAAGAGAACAAGGTCGTGCCCCATGTTACGGTACTCCAGATGGTAGAATCTCCGCCGCTGGGAGTAGATGCTGAAGATGCAGTAGAAACGACAATGGTTGAAGTGTAGACAGAAGTAACCGTGGAAGTGGTCTGGTAAGTCTTCGTGGTCAAAGAGCCGCCGTGGGAGTAGGTCGTGGTTGCTGGGCAGACGGTCGTGTACTTGGTGGTGTACTCAGTGAGGGTGGTCTTGCCGCTGCCCTCGGACTTGGATGGGCTGTAGCCAGCTGGTCCAGTGGGCTGCTCAAGAGTCACTGTCGAGGTGTACACCGACGTCACGGTCGAGGTGGCCTCGTACGTCTTGGTGAGCGTGGTCTCGCCATGTGCCTCAATGCTTGTTGCTGGGTACGCAGTAACGTAGATGGTGGTGACCTCCTTGAGAGTGGTAGATGGGTAAGCCTCTCCGCCACCAATCGAGGTTGGCTTGCTTGGAGAAGATCCTCCAGGGCTAGCCGGGTGCTCCAACGTGCATGTCGACTTGTAGACGGATGTCACAGTCGACGTGGTTTGGTATGTCCGGGTGATGGTGGTGTGGTCCTGAACTGCCGTCGTCGTTGCTGGGCATACAGTAGTATAAATAGTCGTCACATCTTTGACGGTGGTGGTTGGGTATGCGCCAGGGCCGTTGGGCGATCCCTCACCCTTGGAAGGGTATGCGGTAATCGTTGAGGTGTACACATCCGTGATGGTCGAATAGGTCCAGTACGTCGAAAGCGAAGTTGAACCACCGACTGCGTGAGTCTCCGTTGCCGGGCAGTATGTAGTGTAAATCGTGGTTACCTCTGTCACCGTGGTGCTTGGGTAGGAGCCTGCGCCGGTCGCGGTTGGTCCATAAGATGTCGAGTTGCCACTGAAAGAATATGCGTAGGATGAAGGCGCCGAAGGGCTGGTCGAAGAAGAGGTCTCGAGGCTGGAAGATGCCTCGGACTTGTGGTACGGTGAAGGCTTCTGATAGTAATGTGGCGCTGCCTGCTCTGGCTGGTAACTTGGGTACTCTTTGGCATGATTGTTAATGAAGTCGCTCCAGCGACGCCCCGGCGCTGCCAAGGCAGTGCTGGCCAGGGCGGCCAACGACCAGAACGCGGTCCTCATCGTCCAGGAACAAAAAACGAAGGCAGCGAACGACTAAACGAATAGCGATCGTCTGGGAAGAAATAAAATGTACGTAGCAACAACTCAGGCTCTTAACGAGTGAAGCCTGGTGCTAAGAAAGAAGAGACAGAATGTCCAACGGTTCGAGTGTTGAAGAAGATCGTACAGAAGAGACACTAACGAGGGATAGAACCGACTTATCTGTACGCAGGCGCGCCTTGGGTCGAGAGCAAGACAGCTGGTCCGTTCATGGCGAAAGCGCCTGGTCAGTGGTGATGGTGCCCCCTAGAGCGCATCCTGTTGTGGCCGTGATAGACGAGGTTGGACTCCACTGCCATGTGCTTGACCAGTGCGCCGAGCGCAGCATGCCTGATCAAGGCAAGAATCGGTACGAATGCTAGCGTGTCGCCGTGTGGTCGAGTGAGGTTGAGCGCCGCAGGATGCCACAGATTGGCTTTGGATTGGCGCCACCTCCCGTCTGGCTCAGCTGCCAGGCAAGGCTAGTTCCCGCCGTGGTTTTGAGCCTCCTGTTTCTAGAGTCCCATTCGGGAGATGATCAGGACCTCCGTCTCCCGTAAAGATGCACTTTGGCGCACGCCGGTTCTTCGCCGCCTCCTGGAGAGTATTGGAGGACCCTCTGTTCGGGCTGAACATGGGCGTCTTCACCCTGACTCGGCCAGGTACAACCACATTCTTCCAACCACGTTCCATGACGCCCCGAATAAAAGGATTGCTATTGCGGCTGGTTCTGCGACTGACAGCCGGTGACAGCTGCAACAACGTGGAACATGGGAGTTGTTCTGCGATGGTGGCCGCCATGTCCTGCCCTTTCGCAAACCAGGCAAGAAGTGGTAGATTGTCATTTCCACCCTTTGACGCCGTCAACGTCGCGGGCGTGCCGCCCGCTTTCAGCAACGCCTCAGTGTGCCGAGTCGCGTGCTGGAGCGGCCGACGTTTACAACGCACCAGATCAGCACATGTCGATGCTACATAGAAGAAGCAGCTGAAGAAGCGGAGGATCTGTCCCAATCTCCAATCCTTGCGTGCATCGTGGCCCATGTTGTGCGAGATGGCGGAGGCGCCAGGCTTAGCGACGTGATTTCTTCGGTCAACAGAGGCGCCAACAACAAATGGATGACTGATGATTGGGGTGAAGAGGCCCAAAAACAGAACAGAGGAGAAAGTACGAGAGGGCGGGATATCGTAGGGGTGGTTTGTTCTGATTGGACGACTGCGCTCGCTTCTCCTAGCTCTCCCGTCGCTCAAGCCTTTCTGGGCCGGCACCTTGACGGCACGCCTCCCGCGCCCTGGGAACTCTGCTGCGCGTTGGCAACTTCCACCAGACGTTGCACAGAAGACGACCGCAGAGTCCAACGCAGAAGACGGCTGTTGAGACCGGAAGTTTCTGGACGAGTCTACAAATCCAGCCCAAGCCTCCCGTCATCTCCATCATGTCTCTCGCAGAATCAACTCCAACAACAGTCCTCGACGAAGCACTGGAGATTGTTTCGAGGCGCTACTGGAGTACACCAACAAACACTCGCGAAGAATTGCCAGCAGTGTTCGGACTCGCTCTGTGCATGCTTCAATGGACTGGCGTATGCTCTGATGATACTCAAAGACTGTGGAAATCACCTCTCACCTGATCAAGAAGCCGTGTTCCAACATGAAGCCCTCCACAGCGTCAATCGCAACGACCTAGACGCTGGCCGTCGAACATGTCCACACCGGACGGCCACTTCGCGCCGGCCTGAATGGTATAGCGATTGCCCAGGTTTCAACACACATCCGCCAATGGCCGTCGTATCAGCCCTATCTCAATCAATCGATCAATCAACAATGCCTGCTGAAGATGTGAAATGGTGATGACATATCACTTTGCAATCCCAAATACCCGTCACGGACGGCTGTCGGCATCCCAACCAACAAGGCCCTCCCATGTCCACGATGCACGTCCGAGGAGGCTTAAAAAATAAACTTCAGGCCGGGGTGTTGCACGCGCGATGGCGCTAGACTTGGCTGCCGCATCTAATTTCGCTTCACGACAGGCCAACTGGAGGAGGCTCCGGACTTCTGTGCATTTTGCTTCTGTCACTTTTCACCACACAGACCTGTCGTTGACGCAGAGAATTTCTCCGTCTGCAAGCGACGCTCCTGGAGGATGACTCGGTGCCGAGAACGTGGCCTGAAGGGGTAATCATACCTCTGCTCGTTCTGGCTGTGGCGACTTCTCCTGTACGAGTTGAGATGAAAGGATGCACTTGCTCGTCTCGTCTGCAAGCCTCAGGTCACTGAGAGGAAAGATGTAGGCGCTATACACCAAGAATAATGTGATACCAAGAGACGACAGTGAAAAGAGACGAAAGTGAACAAGCACCAGCACTTCACCACAAATCCCGCAAACCCGACCAACACGCCGCTCTTCACCGGAGAAATTTGCACTCCAATACTTTCCACCACCGTTAGGCCACCTCCAACGGCTCCCCGAATGCCGAAGTTCGCTGCTTTCGCGTCACGGCCCAGATCCACCAGCACAGCAAACAGCCCAGGCTCGTTTCTCGTAACTTTTCCCTCGCGCACGCCGCGGCTGCTGGCCAATATACTAGGTTGGTCACGGTCCATCGAGGATGTGAGACATAACAACGGGCGACACGAGGCATGATGACTGCCACGTTGCGTGTCGAAACGGCGAAGGCGAGTTCTTCGTTTGTCGCTGACGATGATCTGTTGATCGAAGAGAACGTCGGCCTGGACGGTTCTTGCTGGACGGGCTCTTTACGAGAGGTAGGGTTTGGGTTCTGCGGGATCCGAATGTGAAGAGCGGGAAGTGTCCTCGCTTTTTTCCAACTGCCTTCCACGTTGTGCTGTGCTCAGTTGCCTGCCTCACCAAAGGAAAGATGTACGTGCCTCCCACATTCATCCATGGCACCTGAGAATGCAGACGACTCTTCCAGCAGCCATCATTCCTGTAAGGAGACAGAGCCGACGCTTCCACAATTCCTCTGACTGCTCGACCTTATCGGTTGTCAACAACGAATCGAGCCTTCAACTTTGATCGATACTTGCGACTCTTCCTTCCAGTCACCCTTGCTCGTCAAAGCCTACAGGAGAAGACGTAGCCAGCTATTCGGCCATCTCGGAAGGAGCAAAAGAACACAAGAGGTACGGCAGGCGGTCTACGAGCGGGGCGATGTGATGCGCTCTGCGAACTTCGTCTGATCGGGCAGACATTCTGCATCTGCCTTCGATCCTTGGGCTTTACCCATCTTCCCGACGTACCTCTGGACAATGAGATAGCCGGAACGAGCTCAATCCGTCGATCAGCGAAGGCCTGATATTATTATACCAAGACCTGGAGGAAGGTAAGTCGCACCCAAGTGACGTGGTCCAAGCGCTCAACGAAGCATCATTCGTTCGTTCCCCAGCGGTGTACCGGCAATGTCCTTGTTCTTCGTACACATGCAAAGCCGGACACTCCGCTGACATTGGAACATTCATCCTTCGATCCCAATCAGTGGGAAGTGATCTGACGAATTGGAACTACAACCGTCACTGTAGTTGCTAGCAAGTTCGAAAAGGGATGGTTAGAACCTGAATTCCATATTGCTCGGATTAAGAAGGGAGGCTATTACCAACCTTTTGTGTTTCTGTCTTTCGTAACCAGCGTTATGTAAGCCCTACCCTACATCAAACCCTGCATTGCGGGGGTCGTCCGACGTGATCGACAGCAGCGTGGCTTGAGACAGACAGGCAGGCCACTTCAGCTGCCAGCGCCTTACCGACATAGCAAGCGTTGTGTTCCCCTCCATTTCCTCCCGCCACGGAACCAGCAACCCTCTGCTCGCATGGTCCATCCCTGATACCATGAAGAGCACAACCCCCCAGTGACGAACATCCACCATAGCCGAACCGCACCAGCCGAGACCGAGGCGCAAGAACGAAGAAAGCCTCACAGATCACCCAAAAAAACCGTCCAATTCTACCCTCACCCTACCCCAAATCGAGCATGATACACCCGCCACCATGGACGCCAACGCCGAGATCCCCGCCCACCGCGCCTGCGCCGCATGTAGAGGCCAGAAAGTGCGCTGCATCCCCGACGAAAGCAACCCGGACATCTGCCAGCGCTGCGCGCGCTCCGGCCGGACATGCGTCTTCACGCCGCTGATGAAGCGCAAGCAGCGCAAGAGGACGGACACGCGGGTTGCGGAGCTGGAGAGGGAGATGAGGGCGATGCGCGCGGCGTTGCAGCAGAAGAACGAGGCGGCGCGAGGGGGAGCCGCGGGGAGTAAGAGTCCGGGGTCGGAGGCGCAGCAGAAGAGGACGAGCGAGCCGGTCGGGCTATGGTATAGGGATACGAAGCCTGATGGGGTGGCGACGGGGCCGGCGGGGAACTGGGAGTTTGGCGGGGAGGAGAGGAGTGCGATGGCGAGGGTGCAGAGGGCGGGACCGCAGCTGTGGCCTTCTGGGTTCAAGAATGGGCCTCTGCAGGATGTGAAAGATGTGGTGGATAGTGGGATGATCAGCATGGCGACGGCGAGACACCTTTTTGAGAGCTACAGGTCGGATGTGTTTCCTCATTATCCTATGGTTGCGATCCCGAACGATATCACGGCGGAGCAGATGCGTGCGACGAAGCCCGCGCTGTTTCTGGCGATTATTGCTGCGAGTGCTGGGAAGGAGAATTCGGAGCTTTCGGCGGCGTTGGATAAGGAGGTGTTGCAGGCGTATGCGACGAGGAGTCTGGTCCAGTCAGAGAAGAGCTTGGAGCTGGTGCAGGCGTTACTGGTCTCGGCAGTGTGGTATCATCCTCCCAGCAAGTTTGGGCAGTTGAAGTACTACGAGTACATTCATATGGCCGCGACGATGGCGATGGATATTGGGATCGGGACCAGGCCGACGCAGCATCGATCAGGGCGGTTCGCCAAGAGGGAGTCACGGCCGAGGACGATTCATCCTGCAGAGGATGTGAACAACCCAGATCTGAGCATGACGCCACGTTCGAGAGATTCTAGTCCAGATACGGCCAGCATTGAAGCGAGGAGGACCTTTCTCGCCGTTTACATCATCTGTGTGGGTGTGAGCATGAGCTTGAGGAGGCCGAATACGCTGCGGTGTTCGAGCTATATTCGAGAATCTGTGGACTATCTCGAGAGGTCGCCTAATGCAATACCGACGGACAGGACGCTGGTGGCGTGGACGAGACTAATTATGATTGCGGAGGAGATCAGCTCGTCTTGGTGTTATGACGACCCTGGTGGTATTGCATCGATTACTGAGCTGAGAACGCAGTTGATGATGAAGGATTTCGAGAAACGACTCACTGCGTGGTACACAAATCTGCCGGAAACAGACGTTGGAACTGGAGCGATGATGATCATGTACCACACCATTCGACTGTACCTCTTCGAAATCGCGTTGCATATCGACCATTCATCAGAAGACTTTAAGGCGCCATACCAGATGGGTGGCATACAGCCGTACCCGATTGAAGAGGAGGTACCGACTCAAGTGCTAGCGGACGCTATCGCAAACTGTATCCAGACTTCACATTCGCTGCTCAATACCTTTCTGGCCATGGACGTCGAGGGCTGCAGGTCATTACCGGTCTTTAGTTACGTGAGGATATCTTTTGCAGCGTTCGTCCTGGCGAAGCTGTGTTTGTCGGCAGCGCATCCACGGAGCCGGATAGCAAAGGTACTGGACAGGAGCAGTCTGAAGGTAGAGACCTACATGGATCGTGCTATCCTCCATGTGAGGAATATCGTGGGCGTCAAGCGAAGTCGTGTGCCTTCAATATTCCTCGCGCTGCTGTTCAAGCTACGGCAATGGTGTCTAAACCCGGATATCATCGATCATTTCGAGGACGAGCCGGCCCAGTCGAATCAAATCGAGGATGGGCATGACATGTCCAGCCGAATGATCCAGGATAAGGTGTCAGGAGGAATCATTGAGTTGGACGGCGCACGAATCACGGAGCAAATCAGTAGCAGCGAAAGCTCGCCGCAAGCCTTCAACACCCAGGGCCAGACTGCTGCTAACTCGTCGACTTTAGCACCGATAGATGAAATGACCTTCGTCCAAGGCGTCACACCCGTCTCACAAAGCGATAGCGTGCAGTACGGCAGCGGTTCTGACGAGTCCACCAGCGGCGCCTTGCCAGCACAGCGGCAGCCCATGATCAACACGTCAGCGCCGTCGAATGATGCCCAGTGGCAAGCGACAGGTGACCCTATGGTCATGGATAACGAGCTGCTGCAATTCATTGCGCAGATGAACGAGGGCGTGGAAGGTGGCCTGACGGGTTTGGATGACTGGGCGAGCATACCGCTGGAGCAGATGGAGCAGATGAACTGGTCGATGGGACATGGAGCTACGAATCTGATGTGATCTATGCGCGAGATGTTATGACTGTATGTGTGGGATCGATATAGAGGATTGGATTTAGACGATGCTCAGCAAGAGGTGGTGCCTGAGGCTACAAACGGCATGTGAAAGTCCAGCCTTGGCAGGAGGTCAGATGAAACGCCAGCAGCAAACGGCCTCGAGGGTCATGACCGGTACGTGAATAGACGGACAATACAACACCAGCAGTGAATGACGAGTCACACATGCTAGAACACTCGGGCAGGCCCGGTTCATTCTTCGCGAAAAAGGGCGTATTGTGACCTCCCAGCCACAATAGCAAACGGCGACAATGCTTAGGAGCGGGCCTTGAATAGAGACAGCTCCATGTGACCAGCGCACAATAGACCCGACGCTTCGTGACTATTGTGTTATTGTGCACGCGCGCCGGCTATTGTGGGCGAGTGACTCTCCTGCTTAAGAACTCTCTTCTTGCTCGTTCTGTCTTGAACTTTCTTCCTTCTTTCTGTACGAACATTCGAGAGACTCTGAAGACCAGCACACATTGCACAGCAAGACCAACCAATCTCTACAAGCACAGCAAGACCACGAGACCTCTCTACAAGCACAAGAAGATCATCCACATCCACATTCGCAGGCCGAATACACAGATTCCACTTCTTCGTCGCCACGAGACTACAGACTCCTTTCACACATTTCCGACACACACTCAGGATCATCCATCATGTCTTCCTACAACCTCGACAACAACATGTCCACCAACAACGTCGACAGCATCATGTCCGACAACAACACCGACAGCATCATGACCAACGAGCAGAGCCTCAACAACACCGTCAACCCCTTCGCTCCACCACAAGCCTCCTCCTCCATCACCACCGCCCCTCCTGGCCCCCAGCGCCGCAAGATCAACAAAGACTTCACCAAAGACACCAAGACCAAGACCGCCAAGTGCAAGATCTGCGGCGACCGCATCAAGACCTTCTCGCACCAGTGTGGCACCTGCAAGCTCCGCATCTGCTCTGACTGCAGCGAGGCCGACGGCGCCAACACAGACGCTCACAAGGCTGTCGCGCGTGACTACCTCGACGAGGGCTGCTGGTGTGGCTTTGCGAGCAAGTTCAATCCGGCTTTCAAGGATCGTATGCCTGGTGTCAAGATGAGAGATGAGAGTACTGGCAAGACCAAGGCGGGTTCGAGTGCGGCTGCCTCTGGCTCTACTACTGGCAAGAGAAAGAGAACCAAGTCGAAGAAGGCGGTTGAAGCTGAGGCTGAAGCTTCTCCTGAGCTTGATGCTACCGCTGCTGGCGCCGAGTCCGAGAGTCCAGACAATCCTTTCAAGATCCGTACGCCAACTGCTGCGATGAGTACCGAGTACTTCTACGTTCAGCCTTCCAACAACAGCACGCTCCCAGAATCCAGATCTACGAACGATGCCGATGTCGAGTCTTCCAGCCCAGTTCAAGAAGCTCAAGAGCCACCACGAAAGCGTCGCAAGTCCAACGACTCGACTCCCAAGACCCCAGCAGACGACGTTCAAGATCCATTCCTCACGCAGCAAAACGCTGGCAACTCCTCCTCAAGCCTCTCGTCAGCACCATCTGTCCTGAACGATCCAGCTTCTGAGGCCATTGAAGCCGATCAGTCTCCGCAGTTGCAACGCAGCACCAGATCCTCCAACTCGAGCGAAAACATCGTCCTCGCTGGTCCACCTCCACCACAACAAGCTGAAGTCCAGACCTCAAGACCACGCAGAAGCACCAGAGCTCTTCGTGCGCAGCCCACTCCATCGACTCGCAAGACCAAGCAGCCAGCTCCTCCCGCACCCAAAGCGATCCCGCCTCCCGTCCTCGAAGACCACATCGTCATCATCGGCGCAGGCGCTATCGGCATGTTCACAGCCCTCCAACTCGCCCAGAAGTCCGCCAGCAAAGGCAAGAAGCAGAAGATCACAGTCGTCGACATCAACAGCGAGCCTTTCGCCCTGGCCTCCGGCCACAGCGCAGGTTTCCTCACCACACACGGCATGAAAGAGTCCTGCGACAAGCTCATGGCAGCCGCCATCAACGAGTGGAACGAGCTCACCCAGTCGGCCGACTTCCGCAAGGCTGTCAAGCTCTCCTCCGCCGTCTTCTCCCCCACCGACGACGAGAGCCTCGCCCCCTCAACTGCGCTGCCCTGGTTCCGCGCCGAAGAAGGCCGCTTCACCGCCGAAGACACCAACACCCTCGGCCTGCTTTCCCCCGCCTCTCTCTCCGCCTGGCTGTACCGATCATGCCAACGGCTCGGTGTGTTGTTCCGTTTCGACCACCAGCCCACGGAGATCAAGCGCGATCGCGCCGGCGTGATGACCGGCGTGATCATCAAGCACGCCGCCGAGGCCAAGAAGAAGCCAGAACTCCTCTCCTGCGCGCACCTGCTCCTCGCAGCAGGCGCTTTCACACCAGACCTCGCCGCCCGCCTCTTCCCCTCCGGCGCCCCTCGCCCCGCCGCCCAAGCGCTCCAGAGCGCCCAATGGGTGCGTTTCGACCACCTCCCCCTGCCCGCCACCACCACTACCGCCAAGCAAGGCGTGCTCCTCCCCCGAGGCGAGGCGAGTCCCATCTCCCTCATCTCGCACCCCGCCCGCCGCTCCGTCATCCTCTCGGCGGCGTGGCCGCTCGCCTCAGCCCGGAGACTGGGCGCCTACGACGCCCTGGCGAACCCCGTCCACGACGCCGCGGCGCTGCGCAAGCTCGCTGGTGAAGCCCTTGTCGTGGAGGGGGTGGACTTCAGCCGCATCGGCACGACCGATGCGTGCTATGTCAGCGCCAGGCCGGTCCTGGGTGAGGTGGGTGGGATGGGCGTGGGCGCGAGGGTGTGGCTGGCGTATGGGTTTGGGATGGTGGGCACCACGGTGGCGCCCGGGGTGGGCAAGGTGTTGGCGGAGAGGGTGCTGGGAGAGGGGAAGGGTAAGGTTGATTTGGGGGGTTTTGGGGGTGAGTGTGGGGTGGTGGGTGGTAAGGGCAAGGGCCGGGCGGTGTGAGCTTTGTTGGCGGGTTTGTTTGTAGATCTCCTTTGAGAGGCCGAATGAGAACTTGTTGGCTGCTTGAGTATTCTCACTTGTGTCTTTCTCTCCATATCTCACTGGTGTTCCAAAGGCTTGATGAAGCTCATGGTAGCGTCGAAGTACGATGAAAGATGGAGATTGACTATTAAGCAAAGCTATATCATCGTTACCAGCGCCCTCTGAAATACTTAGGCATCCTCACCTGCCCGTCCCTCTCCATATCCCGACTTTCTCCCAAGGCCTTAATGCACTTCATGATAGCGTAGAAGCACAATGAATGACGGAGGACTGCCCTCAAGAGAAGCCCTATCATCGTCGTCGCCGCCCTCTGAAATACTCCTCACTTGCCCGTTCCTCTCCATATCCCAGCCTTGTCCCAAGACTTTGATACACTTCATAATGGCATAGAAGTACGATGAAGGGAGGAGAATAAGTGTCAAGCAAAGCCATATCATCGCCGTCTCCGCCCTCTGGAATACTTAGGCATCCTCACTCGCTCGTTCCTCTCCATACCCCAACACTTTCCCACGGCGTTGATGAAGCTCATGATAGCGTAGAAACTCAATAAATTACGGAGAACAACAGTCAAACAAAGCTATATTATCGCCGTCTCTGTCGTTCAAAGTATTTGAGCATCTTCACTGAACCATTTCATCCATATGTCATCGTTGTTCCAAGGCCTCAATACAGTTCACGATAGCGTAGAAGCACGATGAATGGCGGGGAACAACCGTCAGGAAAAACCATACCATCGTCGTGTCTGTCATTTCAAATATCTCATTATCCTCACTCAACTATGTTCTCCATACCTTAGCGTTCTCCAAAGGACTTAATACCGTTCATAGTAGCGTAGAAATACCATAAATGGTGGAGTATAGCACTTCATCAGAGTCACGTCAATTCCACATCTATCTCTCCAACACCGCTATCGACCAGGCTGATGATGGTGCCTCGCATCGCTTGGTCTGCTGAAATGCAACTGGGATGGACGTTTCAAAAAGAAATGTTGATGTGACTTGTATGATTGTCAAGGAGAGGGTCCGGTGAAGCCCATGATAGCGGTGAAGTACCACGAATGACGGAGAAGAACTGTCAAGCAGAGCCATATCAATATTTCTCCTACTCTCCAACAATGCCTTCTCAACCAAGCTTCCTGTCGCATCTCGCATCTCTTGGTCTGACCGATTGCAATGGAGATGGACGTTCCAAGAGGGAATGTTCATTTTAACAGTATCTTCGTGAAGGAAAACAGTCTGATGCCGTTCATAATATAGTAGCTTCGAAGTGACCTGAACAATGCAGAGCAAACATTAAACAAAGCCATCTCCATCTCCATCTCACTCTCTCTCTCTCTCTCGCACATCTCAAGATACTGAGCTTCCCTCCGCATTGGGTATCGCTTGGAGCTCTGAATGATGATGGGGATCGAGGTCTTGACTTGTATGGAAAGAGAGCAGGTCGTCGCTGGGCGCAGTTCGTGGTAGCGTAGAAGCACAATGCGCGATGGAGAACGAATGTCGAGAAAACCCGTATCAACATCTCCTCTTTCTCTCGAATACTGTGACAGACTGAGTTTCCCATCGCCCTTCCCATCGCTTAACCAGCTCGACAATAGCAGGGATGGGCACGTCCTTCCAACCATCAGGAACAGCCAATCTACTCAGATCCACGGCACGAGCATCGACAAAAGTAGACGATAATGAAGAAACACGGCACACGACCTGCAACCGACCTTCATCATGTCACAGAATGACTTCAATGGCAGAAGGAAATTGTCGAAGGAAAAAGAATGCGGCTGAAGCACGCCCAACCTCTTTCCGTCCAGAGGTCGATCGTACCTGTGCGCACGAGACCCACTTTTTTCTACTGCTTTCCTATTTGGGACATTGGACTTCACAGCGAGAAAACATGCCAAAAGGGAATATAGGTAGGAGGGACTGGATTGGGTATGGATCAATTTGGAGGTGGGATATATATGAAGGGTGATGGCAATGGGTTTTGGGGTTCTTGTCACATTGCACATCAACAATCAGTACATCGACAATCAACACATCAACGACAATTCGACCTCAAGGCACAGAAAACCACCTCCTGAACCATCCAACAGCAGAAGACCATTCAATCCAACCCAGACCAAACCACCACCAAACACCCACCACCATGTCATCCCCCACCACCCCACTCCCCCTCCCCCCCTATAACTACTCCTACACCTCCATCCCCCTCGCCTACGGCCTCTCAATCCTCCCACACGCCTACGGCCTCACGCGCCTAATGCTCGCCACGCGGGGCCAAATCTCCAACTCAATGCCACGCACGAACCTCGAAGCCTGGAAATCCAAACTCCCCACCCACCTCTGGAATCAACTCGCTCGGGCCCGCGGCGCGCACTTGAACAGTCTGGAGGTCTTTCCGCTGTTCGCGGCGGCGATGGTGGCCGGGAATGTTGCGGGCTTGGATGTGAAGGATCTGAATGGGACGGCGGCGAGTTTCTTTTTGGCGAGGGGGGTGTATATGGTGTATTATATTGGGGTGAGGAATGAGATGATGGCGATGGTGAGTGTTGTGGCCGTTCTTTCTGCTCTGGTTGTGTGGTTTTGCTGACTTGGTGGGATCTAGGCGAGAACGGGACTCTGGGCGTGGAGTATCTCTATCCCGATCATGGCGCTGATCCGTGCTGGGAGGAAGGCGGCCGAGAATTCGCAGTAAGGGCGGGGGGTATCGTTTCCCAGGCGCTCGAGGGCGTATCCATCGACAGACCCAATGTACAGTATTCGAATCCAGATCTCCATCACTCACACCGTCGACCTCAACGTCCCCGACCAGAGCGTGTTGAGTTTTCGACTCGCCAGGCGCCGAACTTCCACACTCTCATGACTGAGATCCTCTTCGAAGTGTTCCCGTGTCACCATAGCCGTATGCGCCACCCCGACTTCATGGCCTGTGAAGAGCCACGAATGCCGATGTGATTGTTGCTGTTGCAGGTCGATGATCAATCGAGCCAAAGCTTGGACTTCGGTTTCCAGCCGAATGCGATCCTGATCGCAGACGATAGCGAGGAGTCGTTTTACGAGGACTAGACATTCGATGGTTTCCCCAAATATCTGGCGTCGTAGGCCGACTTCGGATGGTAAGGGTGTTCGTAGCGATGACGCCACGCAGTACGATTTGTACTCTTCCAGCCAGTCCAAGTATTCCTGGTGGAGTTTACGGAGTCGATCTTCCAGCTCGGCGAGGGCATCGTCATTGAACAGGTCGTCTCCATCCATCACTTTCCCGACGTCGTGCCACAAGGTAGGCATCTTTATCATCAACTTGCGGGTATTGATGACCAGCGGGGTACGATCCGTGAGGTAGTTCGTTTCCTCAGCAAGAGACGTATATAGATCGAGCCACTCGGGCTGATCCAAGTAACATGGCTCGTCAGTGATCAAACACTCCGAAGTCACAGGACCGATATGCCCAGTGAAAAGCGCCTTCTCAAACTCTGACTTGAAACGACCAGGACTGCGATGTCTGACGAGCCGCATTGACCCCTTTATATGAGACGTCCACGCAGCTATCCGAGTAGTGTCAAGAAGCTCATGCAATGCCATAAGCTGCGTAGCCGCCAGCACCTCCGCCGACGTCGACGCACAAGGATCCGATATCGAATCCTGCAGCATTCTCAAAGCTTTCGCGTACATCTTCATAGTTTGTCCCGGACTAGCAGGGTAAGGCGTGAGGACCTCCGAAGCTTTGGCCAGGACGCAGTCGGTAGCTGCGGCTAAGCACTTGTTCGACTCGTACATCTGCGGGATATACTCCAGGAACGACCACGTCTGCTCCTCCATGAGGGTGAAGAGGCGCAGTGGATCGGCAGATAGGAGAGGAATCGCACTTCGGCTAACGCTCCAGCTTGTGAGGATGGACAGCTGGGGGATATCCACGCAAAACTTGGCCCTCGTGCGTTCGTACGCGGTATCGCAGCTCAAAGAAGGCAGGAGCTGGGACCAATCGTACAACTCATTACTGGTCCGTCGAGTAAGGACCAATTGATTAGTCGACTGCTCGCTCCACTCGGTGCCTGCTGTGCTTTCCGATGCAGGCTTCTTGCTGCTTGGCGTGTCGCTACCCGAAGGGGACGAATTCGAGGATTTGGAGCTTGTGTCTGCTACCGTTGACTCGATTCGGTCGTTGGTCTCTTCTTCCTCGACTACGACCACAGGTTGCCGCATGTTAACACGCCCATAGTTCCCTCGTTTACGTCTCGCAAGGCCAACGTCTTTCATCGCCTGCTTCCGTATCAGAGTCCTGACAGCTCCATCTTTTGGTGCTTTTGGGCCACACGAGACGACTAGAACAGGGTAGTCAGTGTCTGGATGTTCAGCCACCCTCTGGTCGACTCACTGAATGGAAATCCGCCGTCTGCTGCGCTGTCTTGTTTGGCAGCATCCTTCTTCGCCATGGTGACTTCTCAATTCGCTATTGTCGGTCTGGTAAGAAAGAGTGCTATACCAGAAATTGGTGTTAGGTAACATCTCATGATGCTGGAACAGTCACCACCCGCGTAACTTTTGCGCACCTCGAGGCTGAACATGCAGACAGGGTAGCGAACGCGAAGTCAGCTTCCAAATAAGCTTTACCGGGGTACTGAAACCTACTTCCGGTAATGATCGACGTGAAGCCTCAGTGACAGAGGAGTTTTTGCCGTCAGAAGTCATGGTCCGAAGAGATGGCGATATCAAGTTGGGGCGTTTGCAGGGCTTGGATATTCTAAGCTTTGTAAGACAGTCGTCTGATATCTTGAAGAGTACAAGGAGCCTGTCGCACAGCATGGACGGCACGAGTTCGGGTCGACACGGAGGAAGTACACACAACGAAAGGTCGGCATGTTGTCGAAGTCTGATATGATGTGCTCTATACTCTCACGGTGGGTGGACAGACCTTATGAACCCTCATTCATACATCGAGAGCGTCTCGTCGTGGCTCGTCTCCCTTCACTTCGACCGTCCACCACCAATATCCTGGCCCAGCTGTTGCAGGGTTAGCTGCCCGTAGAAGTCGAATCCTTGAGGTCTACACTTACCCGGTATCCTCCAATCTTCTCCCACTCGACCTTTTGCCGAGTCACCGGCAGCGGTCTCCTCAAAGCCTTGAAGCTGCCCTCTGCCAAATTCGTGAAGGCGCGGTTCAGCTCCTCCTGGAATTTGTTCTCGGCCTTTGCAATCTCCCTCACGATGCCCTCCGCACTGCTTGCTCCGCTAAGCTCCAGCTTCTTGCTCGTGCTCATCCTCACGTTGCCGTCTTCGTAGTAGTGCACATCTACTTTGACGGTTCCACTGAGGCTGTTGCTGGAGGGGTCAAGAATGTATGTGCTTCGCCAGCGGCCGTTCCAGAAGTTTTGTGCCGAGTACTTGTTGGCGACAAGAACGAGGGCGACGGCGGAGTCGGACTGAGTTGAGTAGATGCCGATGGTTGAGGAAGGAAAGTGTTCGGCGGAAGCAGAGCCGAAGGCCTTGAGGAGGGACTTGATCAGGTCGGAGTGCTGGCCTTCGAGAGGGTGTTGCTGGGTGTTGGAGGCTTTCTGGAAGAGCGTTAGAAGGATAGCGTAACGCCAGAGAGTGTCCGTACCTGTGCAGCATGGTCTACTTCAAACGACGTCTGGCTAGCAGTGTCATGGTATCGTCCGTCGCCTAACGAGTTATACTCGCTGATGAGCACCTGCCCAGCAATCAGCTTTTGCCCTAACCCATCCATCAAGTATTGTCCTCTTACCGCCTCACTGCCACCTGGCAACTTGACCGTCACATACTGCTCTTCATTGTACTTCTTGAACGCGGGATCGAGGGACTGGAGGAGGTTCGGTTGGTTGCTCGCTAACGCTTTGATGTCTGTTCGGCAGTCTCAGTACGGCTACGAGTATCCTGTCGCTTGCTATGCGTACCATTCACGACGTTGGAAAGCTGGCAATGTCAGCTCAAGTCGTATTTCCCAAAGCCAGGCGCTTCCTACCGACCTCTCCTGGTGGGGCCGACTCGACGAACGAGGCGACTGTCGCCTCTTTGGATCCCATCTTGCTGGAAGATCAATTCGTCCTTGTGTTATTCTGGCTGTGGTGGGGTTGCAGTTTCAATTGCGGAGTTGTGTTTAGGCAGTTACAGTTGGCCGGGTGGGTGTTCAGGTACGTCGATCACAAGCAAAGCAAGCAACAAGCTGGAAGGTCGGCCGATGAACGCCAAGACATATCCGTCGACGCTTTCTCCCACTACTCTCGGACAAACATTCAAGATATCAGAACACGAGTTTGGAGATCGGGGAAGACAACAGTGATTTAATGTTTGGGCATAATGATATGTCCATCCTCCTCGGACGACTCGTACAATCCTCACTCAAACTCCCCATACTCCAATGCTACAAAACACACCTCAGAAGGTCGCATGCCCTCCTCCGTATTCAATGCCGCTGTCCAGTCCCTATCGCTCAAAGTCGCTCCAAATGCCGGAATTGCTCAAGCCAAAGGCCTCACATGACAGTCTACATCCCAAAGTTAGCACCACAACCCACTTACTCAACCTCTCCTTCCGTCATCTCGATCAACACGTACGCAAGGAATGATACCTATATGCCCATCAGAATTAGCATCTCTCTCCCAATTAACATAGAAAAACAGTCTTGAACTTACAGCATTGACAATCATCACCTAAAACCCCAAAACACAGATACAGTTAGCCGCATACTCCCTCGACCCTCGAACGAACCCTGGCAGGACGATTAACATACCACACCAACAAGGCATCTTCACGGGCGGCTTCCCCATCACACTCTTGCCCACACCACTCCCGGAAGAAGAGCTGGCACTCGAAGTCGCAGACGTCGTTGATGGAGGCATGATCTCGCGGGGCCGGGCTAACAAAAGTCTCTCCAATATTTCTCAGCTGGTTTGTTCACGCAGGTCCTGTCGTCGAGCTGGGATTGTCCAGGAGATTTGGGGGGAATTGGACGTGTGAATGTTGGAAGAGGAGGAGGTTGTGCAGGTGGTGTTTGGGCGCCACGGAAAACTTGGCCAGTGCACACGTCATCCTGGCTTTCTGCTGCAGCGCCTCGCCAAGATCACATGGGTAAGGCGAGTTGATGGGAGGCAGTGTTTTGGGATGTGTTGTTCACAAAGTCATTCAGATACTAGAACCAAGTCTTAAGACACCCCTTCTTTCCATCGTCTCTAATCCGAGCCCTCGTGCGTTTTCATGCGCATCACCAAAGTCCAAACATCGAACGCTGACTACACGCCTCCCAAGCGTCTCCACTTTTCACGTGCTCGCTCCGCTAGCGCTCCGCCACAATGGGCTACGCCTCTCCCGCCAACCAAACGAGCCTGCAAAACAAGCCTCTCGCTTCGACGTCGAAGCCTACAAGACCATGTGTCGAGTTCCCCTGTGGGCCCGGGTGTGACTGGTATGTGTACCAGTCGAGGAACGGCAAAGAAGAGATTGCTGATGAGAAGATATTGCAGTGCGTTGTGCTGTTGTCCTATACCGTGCACGGTGATGTGAAGGGGAAGGCCAGAAAACAATGCGGTGTATATAGGGGTTATGTTGAAATTTGAACGGTGTCGATGCAAATGCAAGGCATAGATGTTGTGGAAGATCTGTTCTCATGTTACTCATCATGTGTCTCATCTACAAATTGAAAGTCCTTCTCCATAGCCAGTTGGATGACCTCCTCTATCATCGCGGAGATCCTGCCTCTCATCGTTGTTGCGCTTCACTCAGTGAAGTCTCGATCGTTGCTCTCGATTGCCATACATTGTGAAGTTGCTCCTCTCCATGCCGCCCCTCACATAATTCCATATGCCAAAATGCAGTAGAACACCCCGAAATGACTACACTTCCCTCCAGCTCATGCCGGCACGCTCATCGAATGGCGTCTTCGCGGCATGCGAGTCGCCGAATGGGTCTTCATCGCTCTCGTCCGCAGGTGCCTGCGGTGGTGGTGGAGGCGCGGGCTTGGGCGGCATCGGTATTGAAGCCGGCCGTGGTGGTTTCGCAGGTGCTGTGTCAATCGAAAGTCCGGCCAATTGCTGCTGTGTGGTGCTTATATTGCCTCTCTGTGGAGCCGGAGCCTTCGAATTCTCCCACGCATCGCTATCGCTGTCATCATCGACACTGCGGTCCATGATTTCGTACGCAGTCAGGGCCTTTACCAACTCATCATTGGCGTTGACAAGGCTACCAATCCATTGCTCAGACTCCACATGGGCAATGTAGTAAAGGATCTTGCGCCTAAGATCCTTGCAAGCCTCGAACCTTCGCACGACCTCTGGGTTCGTTGATACTCGCTCGTTCTCACGGTTGATCAGCTGAAGCCCGTTGACCAAGTTCGTCGATGCGATTGACGCTTGGGCGATGCAATTAGTCATGTTGTCCTTCTCCTTGGAGAGACTGAAGGACTTGTTGCCACTGCTTTTCTTGTCCTTGAACAATTTGGACGAGAAACCAGACGATGTTGGTGTCAAAGTAACTGGTCTAGAAGGAGCAGCAGCTTGTACTGGAGGCTGGGGCTTGGAGCTTGATCGGGCTCGTGTCGGTGGCTCTGCGAAAGGTGACTCGGCGTCAGAGTCGGCAGCAGTGGTGTCTTGAAGGACCTTCTGTCGAGCAGCCGCAGGTCGTTGGGTTGCCGTCTTTGGAAGTTCCTTGTACAGGGTGGCAATGCTCTGAAGTCCAGGTGTGCTCTTGTAAGCATTGGCCCATTGCACGAACAAGACCTGGCACTTTCGTCGAACTTGAGCATCGACCATGTCGTCACGGGCCATCAGTCGAAGACGCTCAAGCAGTGGTTCATCGGCAAAAGCCCGCTGGAATCGTCCTCCAGCATTCTGAATAAGACCGTCCAGGATGACAAGGGCTCTAATCTGTCTGTGAGGGTTGCCATATTTGCTGGCTATTGTCAGTTAAAGTAGTCTACATTAGAATTGATGCAAACTCACAGCTTCTTTCGAAGAGCTCTGGCAGCCTCGGTTGGTCCTGAGTCCTGGATGCGAATCACGTCCACCAAGTCGATGATGCCTCCAATGTCATCTTCCTCGTATTGTTCGCTTGTTAAGCGATCAATCTGAACAGTGATAGCCGTGTACGGCTTCCTCTGCGAGAGAATCCAGTCTGTCAGCTTATTCTTAAGGCGATAGGTCCGGCATGTGAAGCATTTGCTGGGATCGCGACAGTAGTGTAAAGGAGGAGGTTTTCTGGAATCGGGAGAGCTGTTGATAGGTGCAGAGTTGAATGGATATGGTGGAGGTTTCTCAGATCCGTCTCGATTGCTGGTCCACTGCTCTATCGCAATGACCTTGGAGACGCGGAATTTGGGGGGTTTCTGCTCGAGAGCAGCGGGATCATAAGGACAAGCGTAGTTGAAGCATTTCTCCAATATGAGTTTTTGCATTATGCAGGCAAGCAAGTGGAGACCTGACCGGGAAGCAGTGAATGGCCGAGTCGGGTGAAGAGGGTGGGTGGGGGTAGGCAGAGTTATGAAATAGAGAGATACATACTGATGAGCCGCTAAACATAGTGTAACGGCCAACCACCCCGCCTCTCTTAGGCGGAGCGATCGAGATGCTTGAAGGAGTGCTTGCTGCGGCGAAGGACGCAGTTGGATCAAAAGGGGGATTGGGATGGAATCTGCGGTAGGGCAATCAATGCAGATGTTAGCAACGTGCTTGATGTTGAACGCGCTCGACACCACGGGTCTCGATGGCCGCCAAGGGCTATTGCGCGAGGCCTGGGCCACTCACCCGTGCAACGTCCAGTGTGGCCTGCTGCAGAGAAGCGCGTCGTTGCGTCGGCCGCTGGGGAAGCACGCGAGACCGTGAAGAAGGCTTGATCGGCGGCTGATCCAAGCTTGAGTTCAAGCCTCCCAATGTGAGACCGAATCCAATTCCAGAGCGTGAGACCCCTGATGTGGCTGAAGGCGAGAGCAAGTCTTGTTCTGACGGCAGCTTGATTGACGGCAATGAGTTTGATGACATAGGCGTGCAGTGGACGAGGTGAAGTCACGCGGCCGAGCTGGCAGAAGCTGGGAAAGAAGCGCAGTCAACCTGGCTAGCAGCAACACAGGGACTTGATTCATTTCTCCAGCCTCGGGATTAGCCGCTCTGGCTGCCACGAGGAGCTGCCGTAGCTTCTCGGTACATGTAACCTCACCTCCTCCTCTTCGTCGTCGCGTCAACGCCGCCAGCGCCCATCCTCATCAATACAACCGTTGCCCGCTCCCTCTCACGTCATTTGTACCCAAGTACGACATCTGCTGCCCCGACGCTGAACATGCCCTGGCGCGGATGGAGTGAGGATCAAGTGCGTGGCAGAGCACAAGCATCACGAACGTGAGGAACCACAGGATCAAGATTCAAGACATTCGTGCCACGTGCTCATCTCGCAGAATCGCTCCCATGGCCGGATTCACTCCCATCAACGCGTCCGCCTCAGGAGGCATTGCATCCTCGCAAAGCCAATTCGAAGGAAGCAGAGAAGCGTCTGACCAGCATCCCACGAGAACCGTTGCCTCGGAGTACCTTGGTAGAAAGGAAGATCTGCCTGCTGCGCCTCTCCCCAAAAAGATCCATACCAAAGGCAAAAAGCGGGCGGCAACTGCAGGCGATGCTGGCAAAACTAACAAGCGACGACGTTCGAGCAACATCGACGACAGACTTCACGTCACCAAGTCTCGTGGTCAAGATGAGAAATCCAGCAAGCCGGACTGTACTGACAAGCCTGCGAAGTCTTCCAAGCCCAAGAAAAAGACAGCGGCATGCAAACAGCCCAAGAAGAGTTCGGGCACGGTAAGTTCAAGCAATGCTGAGGCCGGCATGCCCATGACCAAGCCTGTCTCGGTTTATGCTCAAACAACGTCGATGGATGCGCTCGATTCAACATCAGCAGCACGCACCTCTTTTGACTCTGTCAGAGCCAATGCTGGCCAGAGCTTCACTCTGTACCAGGGACCATCTTCGAACTCGTCCTTTCATTCCAACGTTCTATTTTCTCAGCCTTTGCTGACACCGGTTTCCAACACATGTCCACATGGCTCGCACGCGAACGCAGGAGCCACTGACGAAGCCGAAATTGGCGATGACTTTACCCTGCTGTCTTCAGATGACGATATTCTCGGCGCAGAAGTTGATTTAAACTTGAAGATTTCAAAGCAACCTCACCTGCCAGACAGGAAGAAGGATACTGCAAGTTCAAGAGCATCAATCACTGAAGATGGCAACCGACGTACCACTCGGCAGAAGAAGGCTGTCAATTATGCAGTTGAACAAAGCTTCCCATCAATTGATGAAGTGCAGGACATCCAGTTGGAAGCACCAGACAAAGCGAAAACAAAGTCACCAAGAAGGCGAAGCACAGCAACCCTTGGCGGCGAAGATGACTTTGGTGATATACCCGAAGACGAAGTGGTAGAACTAACAAAGGAGGTCGAGGAGGCTGTCGAGGAAGGTCGACCAGTTACGCCACCGCCGCGTAATCGAAAGCAGGACATGCGCGAGGTAGATGAGCATGAGGACTATGAGGGTGCACTCTTGTCCGACGCGGAGCGGAAGCTGCTCGGTAAGTGCGAACTCTTCAACATGTTCAAGACTGGTCGCTAAAGATTCGCAGCCAAGATGAAAAACGCCAGCGAGGGCAAGATCAAACCAATCGTCCGCAAGCCATTTCTACCAGCTGTGCTCGACAGATCGCCCATCTTTGGGGCTTCCAAGAGCACTGTCGTCCGCACCTCATTCCGACTTGGTGAAGCCTTGAACTTTGGTGCTCAGGCAGTACGATGCAATGAAAACGCCATCATCGAGCTGTATGCTAGAGCCACAGTCTCCAGGCGAGAGGGCCGAAAACAGCACTTTGTCTTCAAGGACCTCTATCACGACAACCCGCCGTATCTGGAAGGCACCTACGAACTTTGGGACCAAGCTCGACTGTGGGATCTCGACAGCAAGCCGTTTCTCAAAGCCAGAGGTCCCGGTATCCTCAGCCGCGTGATCGCTCGCATGAAGCGTGAAAGCCAGAAGTGGCGACTTGAGATATTGAATGTGTGGGAAGCAAGCTGGGGAGATGTGAATTACGTGGCGGGAATCTACACTGGCGAGGTGTATGAGGAGGACGAGTACAACATTTGAGGTGTTCTGCAGCGATGTTCTGCTTCTGGGATTTGCTTGCGATGTTCTAGCTATTGATCGGTACTTGCTGGCATGCATGTGGCTGCTGATGTACGAATGAATGCGAATGGTTTCACCCAGGATGCCCTGCATGCTCACGCACTCGCTTGCTGTAGATGTTCCGGTCGTTGGCTGAAATCTGGATCGAAGATGGGCTACGATTTGTTGGCGCGTGTGATTGGCGCTTGCAGCTTTCTCCACCTTTGACGCCATGCCGTGCGTTTAAACAGGGCTCGGTGCATGAGACATAGATTTAGAACGACCATCGCATTTCCAATCTCCTCCTCCCTTCTTCCCTCTCAATGTCAACGATTACACAATGGCGGAACGAATATAACAGCCCACTGGAACGACATCTGCTGATATCCTGCCCACCCGGACGCACCGGGCTTGGCGCGACCGAACCGGACTGCACCGAACGGCGTACCATAGATCGTCTGGATTGCTGGAGTTGGCATGGACGACATCGACGAGCCTGTCATGCGGCCGGCGTCGACGCCAGGTCGCAAATCGTCCAAATCAGGCCGCAGCCTGTCCGATCCGCCCACCAACACGACACTGGCGCCCTCGCCGAACTTCAAGGAGCGTAGCAAGGACGACCATGCCGTTCTTCCCACCACCCCGAGGCCTCCTCGGCGGCCCGATTTTCTCTCTCGCGGACTGACATTGCAGCTTCCGCCACCGCGGGTGGTCACTGGTGACGTGCCTGCGCCTGCTCTATCACCATTTGCGATTCCTCTCTCGCCAAAGCTCGACACTCACCAACCGTACATGCAAACACCGGGTCTTGCGCATTCACCTGCCACAGCTCTGCCCCGCCATTCACGCGGTCTGGACTTTTCACGGGCATGCACAAACTTGCACCACTCAACTGTTCCTGAGCGTAACAGTCCAGACTCGTCGCCTGTCATTACACAACGAGGTGTCAACATCCCTGGACGTAAGATGTCGGTGGGAAGTATGGCGCTCGACTCGCCAAATGTCAATGGTCCGGGCAGCTTGCCTTGGAGTATGGCGCAGGAGAAGGGCACACTGAGCAGTTCCATGGGCAGCGTCAACATGATGGGGTCGGAGAGCGAGAGTTCTGATAGTGATGACGATGCCAGCATGGGAGAGGACGCGGAGGATCCAATGTTTACGACACCTCAAGTGCACAAGCTGCAAAATCCGAACGCACCAACACCATTCAACCCACCCACGACACCTGGCGGCAACACGTGGGGGACTGGCGCTCACTTCTCTCCGGCGCAGGCTTCACTGATGAAGACAATCAGAAGAGCGAGGTTGCATAAAGGCGGAAAGAGAAGTAGGAAGAGCTCGAGCAGTGCTAGCAACAGCGGCTACAGCTCTTTGGCATCGCCTCGAGCTCAGTCACCACCCGCGATGAGGAGCATCGAGGGTGCTGCGAACGGCGGATACTTTTCGTGGGCAAACGCTGCGCGGAGTAGGCGAGAGAGCTTAGCAATGGGCACGGACGGGTTGAATATCTCGAGTGGGAATGACAGCGGTGATGAGGCATCCATGACTGCGCCATCTACTCCAGGTGTGGTACGGCGTCCTGTCGTCCGGCGCGGCAACCTCCTCCCCAAAACCAAAGGCTTTGCTCGAATTCGTGCTGCATTGATGGAGGAAGCTGCACCTATTGACACCGATGTGCGAAAGGAAGCAGAGACAATCCGACAAGTCAGAGAACGAGACAGCAGTGTTGGAGACCTCGACCTCCAGCACGATCGTCCACAAACTGCAACCGCAGCTTCATCACCCAACCTTCTACCCGCGGTGCCAGAATCGGCACAAGAGGACTTTGGCAGAGAGACAGAGGGCGATAGGGGCTTGGGAGTGAACTTTGCAATTCACGCCAGCCGCAACAGCGGTGGCATGGAGTATTGGAACCGATTTGACCCGTCCATGCGGACACCACCTCCACCCAACTTTGCGCGGAACAGCAGCAGCGTGATGTCCGACATCGACTCGCCGATGGGTGACTTCATGCAATGGAGACGGCCTCGAGCGAGATCTTCAGCATCAGATGCTTCTGAAGCATTTCAGCCAAATGGCAGCAGCGCCATTCCAACAGGTGTCAGCGACGATCTGCATCTTCAAAAGTTCAAGAAGCGACAACGCGAGGACGACTTCGATATTGCAACCATCAAGCGACGCGCTGTGTCACCAGGCATGAGCTCTCAGAACAGCCCCGTTCTCACGAACTCGCCGTCTGCCAAAGACTCTACTATCATCTGGGGCCAACCTCCGGAGAGAAGAGACAAGCGGGATCCGTCATCTGCTAATAGCGATGGCTCATTGCCCGGGTCTCAGAACGCTCTACCGCTGGGAAGGGCAGGCGGTGGTGGGTCGGTGAGTATGCCGAGTGGTGGGAACTTGGTCAGCCAAGGCAAGAAGTTGGGGTTGCAGCCCATGGCTGATACGAATGACGGCTTGATGAAGATGAGCATTGAGTGAGGGAGGATGACTTGGGTTCTTCCATGGCATTTGTGTTTTGTATTAGCGTAGGCGCTGGGTTGGGAATCACGGCTCTTGATGGCCGCAAGGATAGGACGAGGTACTGGCTTGATATCTACGAATGAGGTACGATCAAACTCGTCTAGGCTCCTCTTTCACACGTTCTCTTTTTTCATGTGATCACGCTAATCAAAGCTTCAATCAAATCGATGGCGGGGAGAAGCTAGCGCGCGAAGCGGAACCAGCTCCGCCTGGATCTTAACTTTTTGGCATCTTCAAGCTGCGACAAACCACCAACACACGCGACCAAACACACACTCCCAACATGGCGGCCGAACAACGAAAGCTGCTCGAGCAGCTGATGGGCGACCAGCTCTTGGCTGGACCCGGCACGCAAAAACAAGCCGCCCTCACCATCACCGACCCCAAAGTCTGCCGCTCATACCTCTGCGGCAGCTGCCCACACGACCTCTTCACCAACACCAAGCAAGACCTGGGCTCCTGTCCAAAACAGCACCTCCCAAACCTCCGTGAAGAGTACCAGAATGCCAGCGACGCGCAAAAGAGGGAATGGGGCTTCGACTTCGACTACCAGCGCGACATCGGCAAGTACGTCTCCGACTGCGATCGCCGAATCGACACCGCGCAGCGCCGTCTGGAGAAGACGCCCGACGAGATCCGGCAGACGAATGCACTGCTCAAGAGTATCAGCGACTTGACCAAGACGATCGAGGCGGGGATTGTGGAGGTGGAGATTCTGAGTGAGCAAGGCGCTGTCAATCTCGCGGTGCAGGAGTTTCATAACTTGAAGCTACAAAAAGTGCAGAAGGATGAGCGGGAGAGGGAGCTGAAGAGTTTGAGCGATACGTCTGGGCCGAGTGGACATCAGAAGCTGCAGGTCTGCGATGTTTGTGGAGCGTATTTGTCGAGGCTGGATAATGATCGACGTCTGGCGGATCATTTCTTTGGAAAGATGCATTTGGGATATGCGCAGATGCGGAAGGAGTATGAGCGGTTGAGCAAGGAGTTGAAGGGTAGGGCGCCGCCAAGGAGAGAGGAGCCGATGGATGATGGGCGCTACGATGATGGCCCATACGGTGGTGGGAACTACGGTGGGCGAGGATTTGGTGGACGTGGTGGTAGGGGCTTTGGAGGAGGAGGTGGTGGAGGCTTCCGCGGTGGACGAGGCGGTGGCGGAGGATATGGGAACCGGTGGTGAGGTCCATCTTCTCCCACACAGACTACTGGCACTTTGATTACTGCACGATTAGCGAGGCGTCGGGGGCGAATGACTCTAGGTACGGCGTTCACGATGGGAACAGATGGCAGAGATGCTTCTACTGGCACTTTTCTACAGTGGACGATACGAGCGCCGGCAAAGCGCTAGAAAAGCACTTCATTCCATGTTGGTTCACGACTCGATTCTCTTTCCTCCATGCGGTTCGAAGCCCCCAGCTCTATCAACACGTCTATGATGCCTCGATGCTCCCAAGTCTCGCGGTACGCCCTATTGCAGACCTGGTATGTTTACCCGCATTCGCATTGACTGCGTATTCGCTCCATTGGCCTCAGGAATGCACGTCAGAAAGCTCTCGGCCGTGGTGTGCATGTGCTCGGCCGCTGGTGGGAAGCTCCGAACAAGGCTGCGCGACAACAATTCCATACCCTACCTCGCATTTCTGCGACAACGTCTCCGCAAAAAAGACCTCGCCATTGAGATCCTGCGGAATTCTGGAGCCTAGACGCGAATGTATCAAAAACGAGATCAAAGTACTGGTCAACGAGCGACTCTCAGCCCACTGCTCACAAACGCGAACCGGAAGCGGAAGCTAAAAAAGTTTCCGCTCGCCGTTGCGGCGCGGGCTTTCACATACCCACCGCTCCCTCTTCGACCTCATCCGTTCCAGTTTCCCTCCGCTGGCTGCTGCTGAGGCCCATGTCGAAGAACGCCTCGTCGTTTATCCAGCTTATACTTGCATAACACGACACCGTGCTTGTTGCTGCTGGTACGACCATGGAGGCGCCCCCGCCACCGCAGGACGGGAATGCCAAAAACATTGTGAGGAGTTGCATTACTTGTGCAAAGGCCAAGGCCAAGTGTGTTAAGAGTGCTGGGGCGGAGAAGTGTGAACGGTGAGATTAGAATGGTTATATTGTGTTTTTGTTTTGTAGATTTTGGTTTACTGATCGATTATGGGGGATAGATGTGCGAGGTTGAATAAAGAGTGTACTTCCAAGGAGCCGGTTTTGAGGAGGAAGAAGATTGTGAAGACGACGTGAGTCTGGCCTTTTATTGTTTTATCCACCTGTGCACGGCTTGCACTGTGTGTCACCCCTGGCCACATCCACGGGACCGGGACTCATTCGCATCACTTTCTTCCCTCCTACAGGAGCTGACTCTCTCCCAGCCGAGCCGCCCAACTCGAGAAGCTCGAGAGCAAGATCGAACATCTCGTCAATACTCTATCCTCTGGTCCTCAACCTTCATACCGGACGAATGAGTATGGGCAGCCGTCGCCGCCCATCTCACAAGTATCCTCTGCTCAGGACAAGGCCGTCGTCGGAACCCGGACCGAGGAAGTCCTCCATAGCCTTTGCCACGATAACAATGGCACCGTGCATACCGACTCGAGCGGGCAACCCACCCCAGCTCTGGCCCCACCTTCTGATATCCCCGTCGCGAGTGCCATCACACTTAGCGAGGCCGAGGTCTTACTGGATCGGTATTGTCGGTTGATGTCCTCTGGTATGCCGTTTGTTGTAGTTTCTCCTGGAGCTACAGCTCAGACTCTCTTCGAGACGAAGCCTGTGCTTCTGCGAGCGATATGTACTGTCGCTAAGTTTCACGATCTGCCTCAACAACAAGCACTCGTGAAGGAGCTGGTGAAGGAGGTTGCTGGCCGAGTACTTGGCGAGAGCGAGAAGTCTATCGACATCATCCAGGCCATCCTCGTCTTCGTGGCTTGGTATCATCCACATGTGTTCTGGAGTCACCAAGTGACCAATCTGCTCCATCTCGCTATCGCTATGTGCATCGACATGGGCATCGATCGATCACCTGGACAGAACCAGGACTTCAAAGCGGCCACGACCAAGGCTGTTCATGGCCCGTGTCTTGCGCAGCGGATACCTACACTTGAAGAGCGAAGATCTCTATTGGGTGTCTTCTATATGACATCGATGTTGTCGTCCTCGTTCAAGAAGATCGACGCCATGCCTTTCACACGCTACATGGACGATTGCCTCAACAGCCTCGAACAAGCACGCGAGCACGACAGCGATCTGTTCCTCGTCCAGATGACCCGCATACAACACGTCATCGAGGCCATACATACTGTTGACAGCCCGACCGCGCCTGCAAGAGTCTACATCAAAGCCTTCCAAGCGGATATCGAACGACTAAAGCGCTCTGACCCCTGCAAAGGCGACAACGTCTTCCTTGTCATGCAATACGTCACCGCCGAGATCCTCATGTGGGAGCTCTCACTCATCGACCTGCAAGAGAACCGCACGAGCTCATTGAGCACCCATCTCGAAGACCTCTATCGCTGCGTCGCAGCAATTCAGTCCTTCCTCGACGTCTGGTACACCATCCCCTCATCAGCTTACTACCTCCTTCCCTTCTCTGTCTTCGGCCAATTCGCCCACGCCTTCATCGTCCTGACCAAACTCGCCTCCCTCGAAGTCGAAGGCTGGGATCTGAAGGCCTTGAACGAACAACTCAACTTCCTCTCCGTCATTCACGAATCCGCTTCAGCCTTCGAAGAAGCCACCCGCTCCACACCCGACGGCATCGCCGTCAACAACGATTCCTTCGGCAAATGGTCCTCCCGCATCCGCTGGATGCGACAAGTCTACGAAAGCAAATTCACCGCCGAAGGCAACGTCAACGCCGCTCTCCGCGAAGAAGCCGAGCGAGCAAGGGAGTGGGACGTCTCAGGGAGTGAAGCTGTGCAACAACAACAGCTCCAGTCACAATCGCAGCAACAATCGCAGTTGCACACCCCGTCATCGGAGAACCCTTCCTCGATGATGAATCCTACGGATGTCTTGAATGCGGACTTCTTCAATTACCTCGATGAGAACTTTTGGCAGAGCTTTGCGACGGACTTTGATTTGAGTTATCCTACTGTGGGTCCGTTGGCGCATGGGGCTGAGGGGCAGAGGTGGTGGCCGAAGGTTGGATGAGGATGAAGGTGTATGGTCCTGTACGATAGGTTTGGGTTGGGATGGGATGGGATAGAGAGGATGAGGTGTACATATACCCTGTGGAGGATGGAACGCCACTCTTGTGAGCTGAGATTAGAAGATATGACGATAATTAATGACCTTTGACTGAAGGGTGGTGGGCCTTGTGTTCACACTTTGTCTACGTTTTCGCGAAGGTACGGGGAGATCGTTATAGACATTCTATACACATCTTCAAGACTACGCAAAAGCAGCAAACCCAACCGCAATCGCCACCACAATCGCAACCCACGATCCCCCGGGAAGGACAGCCGCAGCAGCACCCTCATCGCCCTCCGCATCACTCGCCTGACTCGCCAAATTCTTCGCCTCAACAGGCGCCTCAAGACAAGACAAACTCGTCAGCCTCGACTGCGGAACATCACCTCCATCCTCACTACCATCCACCCTTCCGAACTTGGTCAAAATCGGCACGGCCTGATGCTCGAGGAAATCGATTATCGTCTCTTCGCTAGGGTTCGTGTCGTTGCCGATGCCGCGCAGGGTTTTACTCCAGAGGGAGTCGTCGCAGCAGCTGGCGTTGAAGTTGAGGGTGAAGGCGAGGTTGTGGGTTGAGGGGATCACCGGGTGGCAGTTTGAGGAGGCGTTTTGTTCTGTCGTCGGGGGTTGCGGGGCTAAGGGGACTGTTATGGCTATTGAGAGAGTGTGTCAGCGGTTGGGATATGTGGATGGGACGTGGAGGACTTGCGTGCGAAGCGGATCCGGCCCCATTCGCCGTCTAAGGTCATGGCTGAGCATTCAGTAGGGGGAGACGAGGAATTGAAGGCACCTTGGAGGCGCGAGCAGAGATCCTCTGCGCGCCGGAACGTCGTGTCGCCGATTGCTTCCTCTGCTTGATCCGTCAAGGCTGTCACGCATTTACTCCCGAGCACATCCCCACATGTCCCCGGTTGCTGGTTCGAGGGGAACGAGGCATTCGAATCGACGAAAAACGCCGCGCAGCCGTGGAATCCGTTCACTCCGTCTTCGCTCGACAAGTCTAGATCGGGCGGTGTTCCGAGGTAGTAGTCCTTGACCAGGTTGGGATATGTAGGACCATCCGGGTAGGCCATCACTGCGCCGGTCGTCCATGTTAAGTTCGTGTTGTCGCCGAAAGGGGAGGGGAATTGGACCGAGCCGGCGACGTTGTAGGACCGTTCTTGGACGGTGCAGTTTGAGATGCCCGTATTACAGTCGAAGTCGGCGCAGGAAGCTATGGAGCCGTAGGCGTACTGGCTGTTGGCCGATGTGGCCATCATGGAGAGGAGGATGGAAAGAACTCCAACCGCGGGTGGATTACGAGTTGCCATTGTGATCGAAAGACAGGAGGCCTCTACCAACGCTGGAGACCACCGACCTCGAAGGAAGCCGCCGTCGTTAAGAAAGATCATGGGCTCATACGAGCAGTCACGTAACTCACAACGTCACTTGCCTGGCTATAGCAACAACAACTCCCGCCAAGACAACCGGATGGCTGGCCTTGAAACGACAAGAAAGGTATCCATTCCCTGCGTATAGGGACTTGTTTGTCGGGAATCCACCACGTTGGACCGAGCAGCTAATCAAAGATTCAATAGCAAGTCCGAAAGGATTCTTCGATGTTGGCTGTACTACACTTGGCGCTGAAGCGATGCTTGGCTTCGTCTGGCAGCTGAGTAGAAAGTTGCAAGGTTCGGCACGACGGGAACGTACCAAGACTTCGTAGGACCCACTCCTATGTGGACGTCAGTCGTTCCTTTACTCATGGGTTGTGGTGTCGCGGGATTGGTGCCTTGGGGTTTTTTAATTGCCTGGATGTCCTTGGACGAAGTGGTCGACTTTCAAAGTGTCTTGGATGCTGATGCTGTCGAACGAAACAACGATATTTCTCAAGATCTCGACAGGGCACATGTCAAGGGAGAAGACTTGCATCAGGGGATGACAAACATACTCGCCGGCTCAGCCAACATTCACTCATCCGTCCCGTGTTGGTCCTACCGCTAGCGGCGCTTCGAGGTCTGGGTAGCGTTATGGATGTTGGCATGATCGATGTGTTTGATCGAATACCCACAGCTTCAGCCTCACAACGTGGCCAAACGACCAAACATGCATCTTGGGGCCGTCTCAATCGTCGGTAAGGCTTGTCGGGACTTGCTTAGCAAGAATATGTCAGACATGCCGTGATGAAGTCTCGGATTTGGAGAAGCAACAAGAAGGTTGTTGTTTAGCTTGCGCGCTTGCTTGACAGTATGTCTGCGGAATTGAGAACTGAGAGGACTCTTCGTTCGCTGCCAAAGATCTCAAGGCCCGTCTTCTCTCGGGTAAGTAGAACCCGACCCTTCACGAAGGAACGTCGCTTGACTACTATCCGCGGAAACATTGAACTTAGGTAACGACAGGAACGTTGCCTCCTTTGCAAGGTTCAGACACAAATAACAGTGGATACAGTTGGTCTCCCCTGGTTTCCAACTCCTACCATAGCATTACACAGCGCGGTCGCTTTCCTGAAGTGGATGCTCTCGACGCAAATATGGACGATGCTGTTCATCCATGGTGCAGAACGAAGGAATATTGGCAATATCCGTAGCCTTCGACAACTGTTGGTCTCCACGGCTGGCCGCCTATGCATCCACATGGTTGCGGTAGAACGAGTCTGTGGCGACAACATGGGAAGCGAAGCCTTCAGCTCGAGGAGACGACCGTACGTCGCTAAGACCTGTTCTCTCCTGAAGAATATGGCAGGCAAAGGAGGCGAAGATGTAATATAAGAACGGCCATGTCGTTCAAGGTAAGTTAGACATCAGCTCATCATGGCCACCGCAGTAGGCCTCATTCTTACTGCCATTGGCACAGGACTTTCGTTCGTCTCCATGCTTCAGAGCAACCTCAAGAGCGCCGATTCTGGCAACACTAAAATCACTCTCGCCTGCGGCCAAGTCTCAGACGATGTCAACGACGCCGATTCCATCTCAGGCTCGTTTGACGCCCGCATGTACAACGAGTACGGCTAGCGCGTTGGGGCTCCTGTGATTGATAAATATGTCAATAGGGGTAACACCGCGTACGAGGTCACGTTGAGTACATGCCCTTTTGCCCGTATGTGTTGAACGTGTTGATTGACTGGTCTGTTAGTATACCCATGACAGCGAGTACAGCGGCCAGCAGACGCCTTACATCAAGGTCACGGGCAACAACGATGCAATTTGCATTGCGTGGTTGACTGTGACCTGGGCGGATGGGACTGATTGGGTCTGGTCGGGTGGGTTTGGTCGTGGATGTGGGATTCTTCCATGGTGAGTATTTCCTCATTAACAATATTCTCTATGACAGCGCTGACCATCTGTCGCAGGCACTACAGCGATGCCATTCTCGGCAACATAGCCCATGTAAACGACGAAGGCACCCCACACCGCCCCGACTGCGCCTGGATTGATGGTGATGGTTCCGTCGGTGGCGATACTACTGCCTTCTCTGTCTATCTTCCTCATTTCACTACTGAGAACGACGGCTCCAGTGGAGCGTTAGATGGGTAAGTCAAAGTCAAGTTGTGGGCAACAACAATTCAATCCCAACTGAGCAAATCTTCCAGCGTCTGTGCCAGTCCCGACTTCGCGACCTACCAAAACGATGACGCCGGCGGCATCACCTACTGGGCAGACCCTCCGGCCATCGGCAACACGAACAACTACGACAACGCCAAAATGCACCGCCGTGACGACGCCAACTCTACGGCGGGTATCAGCGCCCATCAAGCCAACGCCAGACCCTCCCAGAGTCTCTACACCTCAGCCGAGAAGAACACCAAGCTCATCAAAAGTGCATGGGCGGTACATTCTGCCATTGACCTGTGCAATGATGACAGGTCTTGGGGCCCGAGCTTTGTGTCCACGACGGAGAACAAGTTCTGTGATATGTCGACCAAGACGCTGTATGACGTCTGCTCGTCGGACAACACTTCAAGTGAGGCTTGCTTCGATGGCGAGACGTTGGCGGTGCGTGGATTGAATAGGAGTGTGGCGTATAATTGGAAGACTGTCGAGAACTGGGGCCCTGAGGTGGCGGATGAGTTGAAGACTGTGCAGCTGTCTTAGATGTGGAGGCAGTGTCTGTTGGTGCTTATAGAGGTTGCGGCCTGGTGAATGTCTTCGCGAGATGGACTTGGATGCGGTTCTTCAACAAGCTGGTCTGAGATCTGGAGTGCGTTCCTGTACAGTTGGTCGATAGATTGAATAGACTAGAATCTTTCTCAACTCCTCCTCGTCCTACGATCAAAATGTGAGATGCACCTTCCAGATGTCGTTATTCCATCAACTCACCGGAGAGCGCGGACAAGTGAGTATGTCTAATAAGTAACACCGAAGTCTCGGCGCGCTCGGCAGGTGTCCGACCCCTAGACAATGCTAGCAAACATTCTCCGAATACAACCTCACCTCACATCACCCCAAACCTCTCCACAATCACGTTTCATCGCCATGCTGCCACCACGTGGTGGCAGGTTGAGACTAGACAAGTCTTGGAAATGGGGCTTTAGTCAACACCGTCGCTATGAGTAATACGCTTCGAGTATCGCGGTTGGTCTTGGTGCCAAGATGTTTCGCCGGGATATTGTGTGTTGACCATGATTCTGAATGTTCCGGAATGGCGTTAGAAGGGCGTTCGAAAGGGATGGATGGCGTGGTGTTTGCGGAGGGGTATATAAGGCAGTGTCGTCGACGTTGGTGGATCTGTCCACACAAGTCAACAACCCGAAAGCAATAGTCACTCACTCAAACGCACTCCTTCGCCACCACCGCAACAATGAAGACCACCACCATCACCGCCCTCCTGGGCCTGACCCTCAGCGTCTCCGCCGCCCCAAGCCTCAAGAAGCGCCTCAACCACCCCGACATCCCCAAGGCCGAGGCCGCCATCGTTCAACAACCCACCGCGGAGACCCTCCCCACCGACCCCCTCGTCTCCGTCTGGCTCGACGGCCCACAAGAGAACCAGACCGCCGCCAACGCCGTCGAGATCTTCGTCACCGGCCCCGCCGTCGACCCCAAGAACGTCTCCAGCGCCGCCATCGGCGACTGGGCCGTCGCCATCCTCGAGCTGTCCGACCAGGTCGGCTCGGAGGCCGCCCCTTCGTCGGAATCTGATCCTGTGGTCACCGTCTGGGCTGAGGGCCCCGTCAACGGCACCAACACGTTGGAGAGCACCGCCGTCGATGTCTTCATCACTCGTCCAGAGACTGATGGCAGCGAGGTCACGACTGGTGATCTCCGCGAGATTGCCGTGGGCATTCTGAAGCTCGCCAAGAAGGCCGAGGTTGGCGAGGCTCCTCGCCCGGGCCCTTATGTTCCTGGCTGGTCGGGCAGCTCGTTCGGCGGTCTCACTGGTGCTTAGAGTGAGTATGCTTCCACTAGTCGTCTTTGGATAGAAGTTCGTTGCTGACGGATCTGCAGTCAATTGTTGCAGGATAGCCGCTGTTGTTGCTCTTGCTCATCGGTGGAACTTAACATGTTGGGAAATGTACTTATATCTGCTACGCCAATGTACGAACGTCGCAAACACCAGCACCTCTCTCACTTTTGACTTCCATACCTTTATTCTGGAGATCCTGATTCAATCGAATTGACACCGTGTGTAGTGCTTTGAACAGACAGTGTCTCTGGTTCCAACCTTGCTGATTAATAAGTCGTACTATATACATTCGTTAAGAGGTCGTAATGGGGTATTGACATGAGGCTCCAAATAGCACACAATCCTGAATCTCACCAATAGTCGAAAAGCTTTTTCACTTCCTCCGCGAAATCAAAGCGAGAAGACGGCCAGAAGACCCATAGCAAGGGTGAAGGCTACTCCGGCGGTGAGGCGATTGCCAGAAGACGAAGAAGTTGTAGCCGCAGCCGCAGACCCTGATGATGAGCTTGTCGTAGACTCGTCGCTGGAGGAGGACGAAGAAGATGGCGATGAGTCTGAACTAGAGGTCGTCTCCGCCGCCATACCGCTCGAAACAGATCCAGATCCCGTCTCGCTGGCTCCTGAACTCGTAGCTGTAATCGTCACACCGGCCAGGTAGCCTGCAGGGTATTTTCCGTCGGAAACGTAGTAGGTATTGCCATCGGCCAGAGTGGTTTGCTGGGCGTTGGCAAAAGAGCTCGTCATGAGGTAGTCGGCGCTGCCGTGGTCGTAGCCAACCCAGTTTGTTTGGCCATTATCCAAGACCTGGCCGACGAGAAGGTACGCTGTTGTGATGGCGCTGCCGGCGGTTGTCTGGACGAAGCTGCGTGTGATGGGGATCATAGCTCCGGCTGAGAAGTCCCCTGAGCCGGAGACCATGGCTGTCGTTGATGAACTCATGTTGCCTTGTTGATCTTGGTGACGCACAGTATCGTGTCTTCTGCAGTGGGTCCTGATGGTGGAAGATGGAATTCTACACAATATGGGCGAAACGCGTCTCTTTGTACCACCAGACAACGTCGCCCAAGGTCACGCTATTGGAACCTTCACGGGTTGCCGCCGCGGACGGTGGCTGGCTTTTAATTTCATGGCCGTTTTGGAGGGCGGATGATCTGTCACACAGCGGTCATTTGGTATGACGTGGTCGGTAATAATTCTACCGCATTCGCATTCTGGCAAAATATTGTGATGATGCATCAACTTCGGTATGGGTGAAGTGGTATCGCAAGAGTTCTCGAGAGGAGATGTCGAGGGCCTCCAATGTTATGCCGTATCTTGCCGAAGCCCTATCTTCGTTGCGGCTTAGTCATGCACGTCGGCCATGAATGCCGACTTCAGTCCTTTCTTGACTGCAAACAACCCAACAAAACGAGAAATTCGGATTGAGACATCAAGAGACACAACAAATCAATATGGCACCTGATCTATTCTCCAAGAAGATCTCCTTCATAGGTCAGTTAGCCCAAAACTCATGAGGCGGTCCAATGACTAACCCAAACCAGGAGGCGGCAACATGGCCGCAGCCATCATCTCTGGCCTACTCGCCAAAGGCTTCGAAAAGAGCAGCATCATGGTCTCCGAGCCATGGGACGTCAACCGCAAGAAGATGGCAGACTTGGGCGTCAAGACTACCACCGACAATGCGGAAGCAGCGACGGTCGCCGATCTGATCATCCTGTCTATCAAGCCCCAGGTCGCCAAGACTGTATGTCAGGAGCTTGCTTCCAAGGCTTTCTCTTCGCAAGGGTCTTCTCTGCCTCTATTGGTGTCTATTGCGGCCGGTATCACGGCTGCGAGTCTGAAGGAATGGTGCACGACTAAGGAGGGCGCGAGCCCGCCGATTGTGCGAGTCATGCCGAATACTCCTGCGCTGCTTGGCGAGGGCGCCAGCGGTGTTTACGCAGGCAGTGATGTGACGTCTGAGCAGAAGGAGCAAGTGAACCAGCTGCTTCAGAGCGTCAGCCACGCCATTGAGTGGGTGGATAAGGAGTCGCTACTGGATGTCGTCACTGGCTTGTCGGGTTCTGGCCCTGCTTACTTCTTCGCCATGGTGGAGCATCTCGTCACTAGTGCGACGAAGCTGGGTCTTTCCGAGGAACAGGCCACACGTTTAGCGACACAGACGTGTTTGGGTGCCGGCAAGATGATGGTTGAGGGGTCAGACCCACCCGCACAGCTGAGGAATAACGTCACGAGCCCGAATGGAACGACGCAAGCCGGTTTGGAGAGCTTCGAAGCTTCAGGGTTTGCTGCGATCGTGGACAAGGCTGTGAAGGCGGCGACTGATAGAGGCGAGGAGCTTGGCCGGGTGCTTGGCTTTCAATAGGAAAGAGCATTGATGCCATGAGTGACGAGTGTGAAAAGTTTGTGGTCCTACGTATTCTTCGCCAACCTTTCTAGAGTGCTACTGACAACTTCATTTTCACTTTATGCAAGCCCAAACCCCATCGCCCTCCTGCCCTCTTCATTCAAAATCCCATTCTCACCCACAAACCCCTCTAACTTCCTCTCATTCGTACAGTTATTGTGCTGGAAGTCCTTCGGCGGCACCCCCTCAAGAAACCCCTCCAACTGCTGCTTGATATACTTCTTGTTTTGTTCAGTCGAAGGCGTCGCAGCGATGTACGCCACAGAAGCTTCATGCACCCCATTATGCTCTACCTCTACAGCATGAGCCATATCTGCATGCCACCAGATCGTGTCACCAGGCTCCATAGGAGGAATCGAGACCATACATTCCTTCAAGCGCAGGTGAGGGTGTGAAGATGGGCTGAGGAATTGGCTATCATCTTTCCATGTCCCTGGGAACCAAGGCGTGTCAGCGTCAAAGGTCCACTTGGAAGCGTCGAGGATGTCGCTGTGGTCTGTGGGTTGTTTGAAGAATGGACGAAGGAGGATGTATGCTATGCTCCACTTTACGTTTGGATATAGCATCAAGCTTCCTTCACCCGGCGCGGCTGGCGAGAAGGCTGTCCAGCCTTGGAAGGCGCGGAAGACGGTTGAGTGTGCGGTCCCTGGGAAGGCTGCTTGGTCTGCATTTTGACGAATGGAGAGATCGTAGTTGTCGAGCTGCTCGGGGTGGCCCGAGAAGACGCTTGAGTAGACTGATTGATATGTAGGATCAGCCCAGCGAGCCATGCTTCCGGCGTCGATGTGTGGACCTAGGCCGTAGAATGGAACACCCGGTGGTCTGATTCTTACTCCGTCGGCGTAGGACAGGGGAGTGCCGACTGCTTCATCGGCGTTGTGCCACCAGCTGTTGAGGATTTGACTTGTCTTTAGAACGTTTGGGTGAGAGCGTGCTGCCATCTGCGAAGGGGACTGCAATACATCAGCTCTTTACACTTCAAACGCATGTATGGCTCTCACGAAGTATAGATTCAAGATGAATGGCGTCTCATTTGGCCAGCCTAAACCAGAAGTCAAAATGAGCAACATCTCACGTCTCGGACACTACGCACCTTTGATAGCCGCCCGATTCAGAGCAACATACTCCTTCAAATCGTGGAACCACCCGTCCGCCTGCTTCCTCGGTACAACACCTTTGATCTTGAAACATCCAACATCCATCATCTTCTGCTTCTCCTCGGGGGAGATTGTCAGAAGGTGCTCATAATCGATCTCTGGAATGTAGCTCGTGCCGGCCTTGGAGATTTCTTGCGTCAGAGTCTCGAGTTCTTTGCACGTCTTCAACCAGCTTTGCGTCAATGCTTCTTCGCCATACTTGTCGATGATCGCTCGTTTGTAGTCGACGAGGTCGTCGCCTTTCTCTGCGTCGGCGAGGGAGAACTCGGGCCAGTTTGGCCATTCTGATAGTTGACCAGGCATATTATGTTCAGTCGACCAGTGTATCTCGATAGATGATACGAATGTCGTGGAGGATGCTCACTTATTGTTGCAACTGAAAAGTGGCGAACATGAGCCTTATCTTCTCCACTGTTGCCCGTCGGCCAACGCCTGCTTCTCAATGCATCTCGGATAAGCACATGCACACCCAGCCACTAAGGCTTGGTACATTACTCGCCATACCGTCGAGCTATCATACAATCGACATGGATCACATCTGGGCCGGAGGATAGGCGACATTGATCTGTGCGTGTACCAGTAGAGGTGGGGAGGAAGCATCTAGCAGAGACGATAGGGGAGATATGATTGCAATGGAGTCGCTGGGGTCGTGTCCCTCAAGAGCACGTTCAAATCCGTAGAACGAGTAGCATTTCTGCTGTCTTCTCTCCTGCTCACCTGTTGTTGCAATGATGCACGCGACATTCCCAGCCTGGATACCACAGCGATCGTCAACCGTGCGAGCATTGTTGATATTGACGTCCATCGTTACCTCTACCGTACGTTGCAATACCACTCTGAACACTGTGCCATTCTGACTCGACCATAGACATTGGGCTACGATGGCTCAATGATGAATGGCCTGAACATTCTGCCCTCCTATACCGACTACTTCGCCCTCAACACGACGACCACAGCCTTGAACACGGCCAGCGTGTGGGTTGGCGGCTGTCTGTGCATTGTGTACTCCAGAGTTCCTGACTGGATTGGCCGGAAATGGGCGTTGTTCTATGGCGCGGTGATCACTATCATTGGCGTCATTCTCCAAGCGGCTGCCCAGAACGTAGGCATGTTTGTCTTTGCGAGATTTCTGACCGGCTTCGGGACGGGAGCCACTGCCATTGCGGTACCCGTGTAGTAAGTCGGTCCCGCTCGTTCGCAAGCAATCCACACTCGATCGTATAGACTGATCTGACTGTTCTCTTGTAGTCTTTCAGAAACACTTCCAGTGAATTACCGAGCCTGGGGACTTGGACTGGTGTATGACGCCTGGTACATCGGCGAGTGTCACATTTGCTCGACCTTGCGGTCTGCTAATCAGTTCTAGGCGGCCTCATTGCTTCTGGGACAACATATGGCACGGCAAACTTCCAATCGACGTGGGCATGGCGGCTGCCATCCTTGCTGCAAGGAGTCTTCAGTGTTCTTTGCATCGTCATGCTGTTCCTGACGCCCGAAAGTCCTCGCTGGTTGCAGAGCAAAGGCAGGACAGATGAGGCAGTCGTTGCACTGGCCCAGACACATTCGAACGGGGTCGTCTCAGACCCGGCAGTCCAGCATCACCTTCGTGAGATCATCGAGACCTTGGAATTTGAGAAGTTTCACAAGCCTCTCGCCATCAAGGCTGTGGTCAGCGATCCAAGTAGTCGGAAGCGTATTTTCCTCGCCGGCACAGTCGCTGTCTGCACCATGCTGAGCGGGAATAACATTGTCTCCTATTACTGTAAGCATCGACCAAACTTGAAACTTGTCGTACTATTTGCTGATTGAGATCAGTGGGAACTATGCTCGACCAGGCCGGCATCACGGACTCGACAACTCAACTCGAGATCAATGTCATCCTGAATGCCTGGTGCCTTTGCGTTGCCATCGGGGGCACATGTAGGTTCTTACCACAACATCTTGGATGGCGCTTTGCTGATCATGGTTGCTAGTCTTGTGTGATAGAATGGGCCGCAAGTCGATGGCGATCCTGTCGACTCTGCTCTGCGCCATCATGATCTTCATCGTAGGAGCACTCACCAAACTGTATGGCACATCGACATACACGCCTGGAGTTTACGGCACAGTTGCCGCCATATTCCTCTTCCAAGGCAGCTACAGCGTAGGCTGGACTCCACTATCTGTGCTCTACCCGCCAGAAGTGTTGAACTACAACATTCGGAGTGTTGGCATGGGTATCTATACCTTCCTTGCCAATGGATCCGGCTTACTGGTCACCTTTGCATTCCCGTTCGCTCTGGATGATATTGGCTGGAAGACGTATATGATCAACGGAGTATGGGACTTTGTGCAGATTGCAGTCGTGTTTTGGACTTGGGTCGAAACGAAGGGCCGGACCTTGGAGCAAATTGACGAGAGTCTGGATGGTCAGAAGGTCGAAGTCATGCATGGCCTGGATCCAGAGAGCCTTGGGGGAAAATCTGGTGTTGGTGGATGGGAGAGTGATGAAGGGAAGAAGAGCAAGTCAGGAGGTGTCGCTGAGGTCACTGCCGTCGGTTGAACTCGGGCCGGCTGGAGGCGAAGCTTCTCATGACCTCACCTGTCTCTATTTTTCTATCGACCGCGAACATCAGAAGTCGACTCTCACGAAACATCATGGTGGCATTTAATACTGTTTCATCATACGATGGAAGATATTTGGCCTCTTTAGCAGACATTGAGCGGCGGCATTCGTCCGCGAGAACGTCCTAGACGCGACGACCTACGACCCCGAATGCCCGGGCGCAAGCATGATTCTCATCCATTTCTCCATCATAGTGCTGATCTCGGGGGATCAATCTTGCAACGAGTTGCCTCTGTGCAGCGAGTGATGACCCTCTGCGCGGAAATGCCTCGACCGATGGTCAAACTCGACACCAAGTGGGCTGGCTACCGACGCCATTGAGCTGGCCAACGCGAAGAGAGTTCAATTCGTCATGGCCAATCCTCTCTCCAATAACCTCTCAAAGTACTTCACTTACCCATACAAGCAAATGCAGACTCTGGAGGCTTTGAAGTGGAGGGACGCAGGGTCTCAAACTTCAATGCTATTGCGCGGCTTGTGGATGTGAGAGTTGGTTTCGGAACGACCCAAGCCTTAGGTGAGTGCTTGACTTATAGCCAAGGCGGTCCCCTGTCATTCTTTAACTTCGTCATTCGCGAGTAGCACATTGATACGTCTCTACTGCACTGCAAATATGAGAGTTCCCGTGACAATTGCTACTCTTTGCCTCGTTTCATCATATCACGTATCTGGCACTCCTTCTACACCGCGTTTTTCAAGGGGAGTGAATTTGTTGAGCTCAAGGGACGTTAGCCCGCGCTCACCAGGTAACTGGCTCCCCAGGGACAAAAATATCTTGCAACAATGGGTATCAAGCCAAGCGACAGAAGCTCGATCGCAGTACAACGGCACGCTGAGCCCCGTCATTGCCGAATTTCAAGAAGTCATCAGCAGACATGCCGGACTAGAACAGCTCGGCAATGCCATCTTCACCGAAGTGCCAAACAAGTATCCCTACAACGAGACCCCAGACGGCAAGCAGCCAGTCCATAACTTCACCGACTTCCTCGTCGTCTTGGATCATATCATCAAGAGGGGCCCAGAGTTTTCGAACAGCAAAGATCCCCCAACAGCACCCAGCGTTATCGGCGTTCCCATCAATGCCATCCTGGACTGGCCAATGGGAACGATATCTGGTTACAATTTTTTCCTCTCGCCGATCGTCAATAAACAGCTGCACAACGTTCTTTCGCAATGGTCGAAGTACCTGGCATCACCGGCTTCACAAAGTGTTCTGGATGGGTGGCTAGGTTCTACTGGCAAAGCGGTCATTACGGCCGTCGCCAACGACGGCAAAACGAACTACACTTTCGAGCAGCTCTTCGCCTGTCCGAACATCTCAGCACCACATCTCGGCTTCAAGTCATGGGATGAGTACTTCGTCCGTCCCTTCAACGAAGGCATTCGCCCCACAGAAGCACCAGACAACGGTCCACCTGACCCTCGCTACCCGGATACAAGGCTGGTCATTGACAATGCATGCGAGTCCGCTCCGCTGCAAGTCAAGCACAACGTCAGCTTCTACGACAGCTTCTACCTCAAAGAACAGCCTTACTCGTTGGTCAACATGCTCAACTTCGCCCCTGAAGCTCGCCAGTTCGTCGGTGGGACGGTCTATCAGGCATATCTCAGCGCTTTATCATATCATCGATGGCACGCACCAGTCAGTGGAAAGGTTCTCAAGATCGAGCAAGTCCCCGGCACTTATTACAGCGAGAACATCTTCTACGGCTTGGCGGGCAACACCACGGATCCAGACCCGGGTGCCCCTGATTTCTCACAGCCGTACATCAGTGCTGTGGCCACGAGGTCGATCGTGTACATCCAGGCGAAGAGCCCTAAGATTGGGACGATGGTAAGCTCAAAGCCCTGACGCCTCGTTCTGGACACACAAATTGCTAACACCTTGCCCAGGCAATCGTCTTCATCGGCATGGCAGAAGTCTCCAGCTGTGAGTTCATAGTCAAAGAGGGCGATGAAATCATCAAGGGCCAAGAGATTGGCATGTTTCATTACGGAGGCAGTTCACATTGCCTTGTGTTCCAGCCCGGAGTTGATCTGAACTTCGTCAACCCTCCACCTTGGGACACCGCGGACGTGGATACAGAGAAGACTTTCAACGTGAAGAGTGCATTAGCTGTCGTTTCGTAGAGATCTAAGAGTAGTCCAGCCGAAAATGTGATGAGCGTGTCACATACCACCGCTGTCTCAATATCCTTCGTCCTCGAACCTGAGAACTGTGGGCTGTACATCATGCTGCCGTTTCGCTATGCCCATGGACGGAACACATCAAAGTCGTCTATCCTTCGTCATCATCATCGTTACATGCGTCCAGAGCTGGGTATATAACGCCACATCACTTAATCCGATACCACTCCGCCGAGTTCTTCTTCTCCAGCTCAACCTTCGTCCACTTGCCACTCATTAGGCCAGGCAGAACAGCATCTCCAACAAGCGTGTAATACGACCCAAGAACACCCTGACATTTTCGCAAGATCAAAGGTCGGCTAGATCCAAGTGGAATGACGATCTCATCATTAACCTCAAGGCTCGATGGACCCAGCCCGACGAACCCAGCACTGGTCTTGAAGAAGTCCCTTTCTCGGTGCTTGGGAGCGTAGTCATGGAACTCCAGGTCGCGGGCCTGCGAGTAGAATTGTGTCTTGAGCATCATGACTTCGTCTTTGTTGGGAGCTTTCAGGACGTCTTTTCGCATCGGGGCATCAATGTTGCCCACGGTCAGGTAGTACCAACGTTTCGAACGTCGTGCGTAGGCATAGAGATTCTCGAGATCTCTTGCCATCTCGAAGTCTTGTCGGAAAGAGTCGTTGTCGCTGTTGTATGCCTCATCGACTTGCTCTGGGACGTAGATCTCATTCATGCGAGATCGTTTGGTTCGCCAACGTTTCTTGACGTAGTCTTCGTCCTCGGAAGACCGCTCGTGCCGACAGTAAGCAAGATCCTCGGCTTCCTGGTGCTCGTAAGACATTCCCACGTTGCGCTGTGGACCGTTGTTTCTATCTTCGAGCTCCTGCTTGACACTGCGCTTGCCTTCGAAGAGGTAGTCGAGGAAGAGTCGCCCAAATCGAGGTGTTTGATCAAGAATCTCAAGATGCTGATGCTCCGGTGGAACATCCTCGAATCGATACTGCAAGACATCGAGTATCTTCTGGATGATGTGTCCACGATGTTTCAAGCTGTTGTAGATCAAGCATTCATTCGGCGAGTGCTCGTACTTGGGAATGTCAGATTCCGTGGTCCGCTTCGAAATGCGGTCGAACAGCACGGCGCGGAGCCGTAGAATGCGTGGACGATCGAACTCGTCGTCAGAGGAGTCCTTGTCCTCAACCAGCTGAACCTCTGCCACGCCAGGTCCCGCGCTGTACATGTCTGGACTACGGATCGCTTCCCGCGTCTGTAAGCGAGTCAAGTCGGGGATCCAGGATGGCACAACATTCTGGAATCGCTCAGCTCCCCAGATGTTTCGTGAAACGCGCTCGTCCAACAACACATCGACACTGTCAGACTCATTGATGAGTCTAACGCAGGCTTCTTCGATAACCCGAATGACACTCTTCCGATAATCCGGCTGAATGCCTGCCGCGGCATCTCTCGCCATGCCCAATAAAGCGAAGATGCGGTCTCGTGGATCGCTGCAGCGATGCTTGCCAGTCATGTACAAAAGCTCGAAGAGTAGGTGGTTTGCAGTTGTCTCGCTTGCATTGAACTGGCCCAGGCCACGGAACAACGCCAACGGATCGTTCGGAGGCTTGAACATGCTGGAGAAATGATCCCAGCGAACGGCATGTCTTCCAATGTAGACGGAAGGAAAGTCCTGAGAAAAGTGGAACTCTTGCACGCACCAGAGTCTCCGAAACCACAACTCCGTTGATCCACTTCGGTCTTTCTCCTTGAGTTGTTGCACATTCTTGGGGAGGTCGCGAGCAACATCATCGTGCTCTACTGAAGTTGTGTGATCGGGAAGCGTGCAAAGGGTCTTGTCATCGCCTTCGGATCGCGGACAAGACTTCTTCCCGGGATCGAACTCGCCTATCCAGATGATTGTTCGGACAGCCAAGGTGTATATTCGTCGCATCATTTGAATTTGATGATTCCTCTCATGAACATCTGCCTGATTGATGCATATGGCGTCAACCCAGATATATCGCGGCCGAGATTCGTGCCGAAGACGGCGAATTGCATAAAGCAGATGCTCAGAGACCGGGAACCCTTTCAAATTGCCAGAAGAGATCTGTGCAGTTGCGACTGCCTTGCCCCAGCAATACGAAAGGGCTTCATACGGGGGAAGTTCATGAAGGTTATGCACTTCGAGATTGCAACAGACTGCGTGTCCCGAGCCGGGCTCGATGCGCATTATCCGGACATTCTCCCGGTTTTTCTGGAGCGTCTCGTAATATGGACTGTCCAAGTGATCTGAGATTGTGTCGAAGCTTCGTGCTAGTGGCTTGGGCCCACCTCTTCGGAGGAAATCATGCCAACTAAAAACAGGCCCGGGGTCGGTCGAACCGGGGCTCAACGGCTCATCGTCAGCTTCCTGTGGTCTTAGAGTGTCGGCATAGGCAGGACCCAAGGATATCTCGCTGGCGACGTCCACGCTTGTCATACCGGTGGGCGAAGAGCTGAAATTGGCCGTCGTTGGTGCAGTGGTCATGGAACCTGAATTCATCGTGGTTGGAGTGCTGCCTGGAAAGGGTGAGTGGGTATCTGATAGCCATGGCGACCCAATATCGAGCGAGGGCACAGATGTTCTAGACGGGACTCGCACAGGAGTGGTTCCTCGTTGCTGCTTGTCGAAGAAGTCCATGAACGAATCTCTCGCTATTGCGGCATCAGCGATTGCTACAGGGGGCTATAAAGGCGGACTGACCTGCATCGTCAACAAAGTCAAGCATGAAGTAAGGAAAGGCGTCGACCCATTTGGGAGGAGCCAAGTCCCCAGGTAATGAGACTTCAGTGCTTGTGCTCGAGGTTCCATGTCTCGATATGACAGTCCCCATCCGTTGCATGATCCCCGGTCTTTTGCTGCCATGCGCTGTGCTGGAAGACATGGCTTGTAGTAACGATGTAAGTCAAGTATCGAGCGAAAAATGAGGAGTCTTGACCTACAAGTATGTGCGCCTGATGACGCTCTTCTCTTCGTCTGCTTCAGATCCAGCCTGACCTCTTTTGAAGACGGAATCTTCGCGCAACTCATCCATTTCAGTGGTATTTCCTGATGCCTGACTTGGTTCCCAACAAAGGTGACAGGGATGGTGACGGTGGCAGGCGATGTTTCTCGAGGGCCCCAGAACTTGACCACGCTATGCTCGGTTTTGTCAGCGTTCTTGGTTTTTATGGACTTGACCTCAAACTCTTTGAGAAAAGCCCTGTCACGCAGAGTAGTTTGGAAAAGCTCGTAAGGCGTTTCGTGAACGAAAACATAGTCCGGACTTTGATCGACATGATCTTGGTGATGTCGTCTATAGCAGATGGTCTTGGAACCGACGCTATCATATGCCGTGAACGACACCGTCAACGGTTTATGGAGGGTCGTGTATCTCCATGGAATACGTCTACTTCGCTCCTGAAGACGATGCTCAAAGACAACATGCCCATCTGCGCCAAGCCATCGAAGGATGCCATCAGCCAGGCGGAACCCTTGTGCAGAGGCCGATGGATGACCTTCAAGCTCGATGGTGACCGGGCAGTGTATGAAGCTAGCTCCAAAACCTGATGTGACATCGGTGGCTCGTCGTGCAGCAAGAGACCCAATGCTAATGATCGATCCCTGATGTTCCATCGAACATCTGGAGATCAGACTTGCAATGGAGAGCCTCGCGAGTGGATGGCTCTGTAGCTTTGTGTACGCCAGTAAACGTCTTAACAAGTCTCTGTTCTGCTCTTCGACCTTCAAAATCTGCCTTGTATGCTCTGTGTGCCCAGCTCGGTTTTGGTTTGAGGCAGTGAGCCTGTGGTGCAGGTATCCCACTCGCGCGAAGCCGTCCAGCAATGCGGCGAGTTCGCGATCGTCGGGTGTGGTTCGGGTCGTGTCTGCGAGGCTCGCGTGCAATTGTGTTCTCTCGGAGCTCGTGTGGAAATCAACGAAGCCTGCGATGAGGATAGTAACGAAGTTGAGGTTTCTCAACGTGAGAACAGTGTGAGCCAGCCTAGCGCGTATACTGTCATGGTCGATTCTTGACCACGCGACCTCGACCGTCCTGCCCGAGTCTCTGCGAGCATGAGGCGGCCTCGACTGCGAAGAGACGGCCCTTTGCTTATCGACACAATCCAAGCTCTGCCTGAGGATCTCATGGACAGCTCCGAGCGGAGGCGGCTGGCGACCAGTGAATTGTGTCAAGGTGTGATTCTGCTCCAAAGCTCTCTGGAGAGAACGGAACTCCTGCAGCAGTTCAGATAAAGGACTAGGCACATCTTGGGCTGTGGCACTGAGAGCCTCCGATATGTGGTAGACGTCGGCTGCGAGCTGAGCGAGGTCGGTGCTGTTTGGCGCGCTACTAGGCATGGGCAGCTGGTGGGGACCCACCAGTTCGGTCCAGGGGGATACACGATCAAAGGGTCAAAAGAGCACACGATCAGGGCAGCGACAACAAGCAGCCGGCCACAGAAGCACAACAATTCGATTGTGCGATGAAACGAAGCACGCGAGACTGACGGAGAATACTCACGCCGCTCGGTGCTACTGTAGCCGCAGGCATACCATCACAACGGCGGCCTCCCGTGTTCGCATGCATGGTGGCTGTCATTAGGCCACCACGTGTCTCCCCAACTCGACAGGGCACCAAGCTCTTTTTCAATGAAAACGACTATTTGCTGCGCCTTGATGCTGTATGCATGAACGATGCCGAGGCCAACATTATCGAACAGGATCAGAAGCCCCCTTTTCGGCGACCCGACAGCCATCTGCGGCCGTCTGAAGTGAGGCCGCCTTGTTTTCAGCCCCCAAAGCTCGAAGCGCCGATCCACTCTCATTGCAGTCATCAGATGGAGGGCGACGCGAGCCTTGATTGGTTTTATTGCCCATCTCCAACGCCCTGGCTAGGCTGTGCTAGAAATCATGTCTTTGCCATGCGCTCTTCTTCCTAATTACTTTCTTGAACCACAATCATTGTAACAGGCATCTATGAAATAATCGAATTCGGAAGGCCGCGATGCCATCCGACGCGCGCGGCGCTGGCCAGGAGCGCAGCCGACTCGAACATCTGCTCTGGCCAGGAAGAGACCCTCAAAGAGCCGGAGCGGCGTTTGGAGTGAGATCCAGCCGCAGAGATGCTCCGCATATCTTCTAACATGAGGTACAGAATCAAAGGACTGCTCTCAGACGACGAGCCTTCATCGAGCAGCTTGAGGAATCTGGATTCAACTGGCAAGTCTTCGCTGTCGCGGCTTCAGGCTTCTTCACCGATTCCTACAATCTGTTCGCATCGAATGTGATTCTCCCGGCTCTTGCGTTTGTTTACTGGAATGGCCCGAACCATGACATGGCACTCGCATTCAACCTAGCAACTCTGGGCGCATCCGCCGTCGGTCAGCTGGTATTTGGCGTATTTGCCGATCTCTTTGGTCGGCGAGCATTATGTTCGTGGAAACTGTCCTAAAGTGAGACTTGTGTCAGTGGCTAACTTAGCACACTAGATGGGATAGAGCTTATCATAGGTACGAACCGGCCCTACCAAAGAGGCAGAAAAGCCAGTCCCGAATGGCCATCTAACATCTTGACTTAGTGATAATATCGACTATTGGACTTCTGCAGTGCTCTCCTGGTTTCACCGACGGAGACCAGCACACTTGGAATATCGACGTTTGGATAATATTCTGGAGAACCGTCATGGGGTTCGGCATAGGGGCGGGTTCGTAAAGAGCGATTGTCTATGCCGAAGTAATCGCTAACATTTTGCTAGAATACCCACTCAGTGCTTGTAAGTCGATTGATCACGCTTTGGGAATGCTCCCTGACCTGTGACTACTAGGTATCGCAGCGGAATGGTCGTCAACGAAATCCAGGGGGAGAATGATGAGCGCCGTATTCCTCATGCAGCCACTTGGCCAACTGTGCGCCTATGGTGCCGGTCTCACTGCTTTGAGAGCCTTCGGCAATTCCAAGGTCGATATCGACAAGCTCTGGCGGTATGTCATCGGCATCGGTGCAGTTCCTACGTTGCTCGCCCTAGCTTTTCGCCTTTACATGCCCGAGTCGGGTAGATACACCTTCGATGTGCGGGAGAACATTGCAAGGACACAGACGGATACCAGTGCAGCCCTCTCCCATCCCTCGACACAACCCAACAATGATTACGACTCCGACGCACCAGAACCAGATATACCCGAACCGAATTTGCCTGAGCCCAACATACCTGAGTCTAATGCGCCGACCCCCAACATCCCAGACTCGCCATGGAACCAGTTCGATCTCAGCGAGCTGTGGAACTACGTGTACCATGAGGGGCATGGGAGATATCTTGTCGGCACATCTGTCACCTGGTTGCTTCTAGACTTCGTTTTCTGTCAGTAGAGGCCCAACGATGCCGCCGATAAAGCTAATCACTTCGCAGACGGACTTGGCTTCAACAATCCATCCACCCTGGCAAAGCTTTGGTCGTCGCAATATCTTCAATATCCGCCTGATGCGCCTTGGTGGCTAAGAACATCCGACTTCCTCAATGCAACCATCGGTGGCGAAGTCATAATCAATGGCACATTCGCCAACGACAGCATCGCGGAGCCATTGATCCACGACGTCCTGGGAAACAACATGACACACGCCGTCTACACGGTCTCCATTGCGTCGATTCTAGGGTCCATCGCCATGATCATGATGATCAACCATTTCGATCGCAAGGACATGCTGACTGGGACTTTCGTCATCCTTGGGTTCGTCCTCATTATTGTGTGTGCGAGCTTCAAAGCATTGTTTCATCAGGGTGCTAAGCACATCGTTTTGATCGTTTTCTGGATTGTTATATCTTTTCTGTTCCAGTTTGGGCCTAATAGTAAGTCAAAGTCGCTTCGTGAAGCGGACATAGGATCGCTTGTGCTGACAGATGCCAAATCTAGCTCTTACATTTATCGTACGCGAAGTCCGTTGACGTCTCCAGAGGACAAGCCTGCTAACATGTTTTAGATACCCGCGGAAGTGTTTCCGACTCGATATCGTTGTTCATTCTACGGGATCGCTGCAGCATGGGGAAAGATCGGGGCAGTGCTGGTCCAAATCGTCATTCTACAACGACAAAGCATCTCGGACCCAAACTCGACATCGATCAGATGGTTGCTGCTGGGGTTTGCCTTCTGTATGTTCCTGGGAGCCGTCTTCTCCTATACTTGCCTACCGCATGTTCAAGTGCCCAACACGAAGACAGCACCTGAGGTGTGGTTTATGCTGGGTGGGAAAAGCTTTATGAAGAGACCGCCGCCTTTGGTGAATGTCCCGCTGGAAGAACTCCCTCCTCCGCCGAGAGGAAGACCCAAAAGTAATGAGCAAGATGAAGAGCGATTGCAGGAGATGGAAGAGATACAAAATGGCCATGCACATTAAACGATGCTTCTTAGCTGAATAGAAACTGAATTCGTTTGATTTGTCTGCGCACTGATCGGGAGTTTCTCTGCACCGATGGCCGACTAGCAGCGTCTCTCTGGCTTACAAAGTGGTTCGTATGTAAGCTCCTTGTTGAATCCTTTGAATCCTTTGAATGCGTTCTCGTATGCAGAGTCAGCTAGTGAATAGGGGCGAAGTGCTTTTGCCGGGAGATTCGCCGAAGCAACGACTTCTCGATCGCACAGCCTTGTGACTGGCATGGCAAACGCTGGTCCAACGTGGCACCTGTACCCGGATCGAATCGTGGCGTAACGATCCTACCGTGACCGGGTACGATGTCCTGGTGAAAGGGTACTCAAGCCACGTGCGGCGTTCATCCTTGCCGCAGAGCCTCATCAGGAGCCAGAGCCGTGTCTCGGGCCGTCTAGCCTCAAAGATCCTTGTGCATCCAGAAATTTTTCACGCCACAAAGGTCATGTCCGTCTTCTTCAACAAAGAGTCGCCACATCGCACTTGATACGGGCGTATGGCCAAAAGAAACGGACGGATACGGCCATCGGGAGATATGTCGGCTAACGGCATTCGACTTATGAACGCCAAGTGCACGCCATCGATGCCGACCGAGGCAATCATAAACTCTCCTTACGGCACGTTGTAATCAAGCACAGCTTGGGAGTATGGCGAGAGTGCGAAGCTGGACGGGAACTCAAGCTCGTTCTGGAAGGTTGTGATGCGAGGAGACACGCATCGGAGTACATCGAATGCCGGCATTAACGAAATGCAGTGAGAGAAATCAACACATGACGTCGAGATTCCGAAATTTATGCACAGCAGAAACGGCATTTCGGGTATGTGCAGGCTAGCGTCCGTTTCACAGAAGGTCGAATGGGACGACGAGCCTCGATTTGTCGACCAGATTGTTGAGCCCATCGTCATGGCGACTCGCCTTTCTTCGACTCCCGCATGGCGTGGCACGGAGTTTGCACCTGCACCCAGACGGTGATAAACTGCGTGGTGCGTCTCAAGGCTTCATCAGCAGTCACCCCTTTCCGATTTTCCGAAAGCCACTTCAACTTCTTCTCATAACACGGAAATCCGGCTAAACAAGCGAGTGAACTAGTGGGGATCGATCTTCTCTGGTCGAGTGAAGTGCTTTTTCCTAGAACTGACGACGACTCGAAAACAAAACATACCGTTCGACCCACCAGCCGAGGGCAAATAACACTTTTCTTGTTCAGATCCTAACAGATCGCCAAGACATTCCTCATTCCTTTCTCACAGCCATGTCCGACCAGGACGTGGAAGGCGGCAAGCCCGCTGCTGCAAATCCAACACAAATACCGCATTTCAGACAAGTCCTCGACCAGGCTGGCGTTACGCCTGAGGTTCAGAACTGGGAGTATGAAGGCAGCGGAACCGAGGAAGATCCCTACGTCGTTGTCTGGATCGACAATGACCCAAGAAACCCGATGCTGTATAGCGAGTTGAAGAAGTGGTCCTTGACCATGGTGGTGGCGATCGCGACTCTGGCGGTGGCATTCGTATCCAGTGCCTATTCAGGAGGTTCGAAAGAAGTCATCAGAGAGTTCGGCTGCAGTCAGGAAGTTTACACTCTGGGAATCTCCCTGTTCGTGTTGGGTTTTGCGATCGGTCCCTTGCTGTGAGTTTGGCATCTCGACTTTGGCGCTAGGTCGTTGCTAATAACCGTCAGGTGGGCTCCCATGTCTGAGTTGTTCGGTCGTCAGATCCTGTTTGTCACCACCTATGCTGGACTTACTGCATTCAACGCTGGCGCTGCTGGATCTCAGAATATCTGGACTCTGATCATTCTTCGATTCTTTGCCGGCGCCATTGGCTCGAGTCCGCTCACAAATGCCGGCGGAGTGATTGCAGACATGTTCTCTGCGAAGGAGCGAGGACTTGCAATGTCACTGTTCGCCGCAGCACCGTTCATGGGTCCAGTCCTAGGTCCCATTGTTGGTGGCTTCGTGGGCGAGACAGTCGGCTGGCGTTGGGTCGAAGGAGTCATGGCCATCTTCACGGGAGTACTCTGGATTTTCGGCTCGGCCGTGGTCCCAGAAACCTATCCACCTGTCATCCTCCGCCAACGGGCCAAAAAGCTTTCGCAAATGACTGGAAAAGTGTACAAGACTCGTGGAGACATTCAGCAAGGCTCAGTCCCTGTTGGCGAGATCTTCAAGACTTCGCTTTCGAGACCACCGATCCTCCTCACCCGCGAGCCGATTGTGTTGTTGCTGTCGATCTACATGGCGATCATTTACGGCACACTCTACATGTGTTTCGGAGCCTTCCCAATCGTATACCAGCAGCTCCGCGGCTGGAGTCCTGGTATCGGTGGCTTGGCATTTCTTGGCGTTGCCGTAGGAATGCTTATGGCGGTTGGATATGCCATCTGGGACAACAAGAGATACTCAAAGATCAGTGACGCGTACGAGGGCTTCGCGCCGCCAGAGGCACGGCTACCGCTTTGCATGGTGGGTTCCATTGCTGTTCCGATCGGTCTATTCTGGTTCGCATGGACCAACGGGCCATCCGTACACTGGATCGTGTCTATCATAGCTGGTGCACCCTTTGGTTTTGGAATGGTATCTTCCTCGGCATAATGAACTACCTCATCGATGCGTATACGATCTTTGCGGCATCTGTCCTGGCAGCAAACTCCGTCTTGCGTTCAATCTTCGGAGCGGTATTTCCGCTATTCACGACCCAGATGTTCTCCAACTTAGGCATCCATTGGGCGGCGTCTATCCCGGCTTTCTTGGCTCTCGTCTGTGTGCCTTTCCCGTTCATCTTCTACAAGTACGGAGCCCAGATCCGAGCCAAGTGCAAGTATGCCGCCCAATCCGAGAAGTTCATGCGAGACATGCAGCAGCAAGTACAAAAGGACCCAGAAGACTCGAAGGATTTTGCCACACCTCTCGACAGCGAGGAGGCAGCCGATGAGGAGAAGTATGAGCACGATCGTCCGCGAGAGCCGGTTGAAGAAGTCGAGCGGCGGCAGTCCCTCGTGGAGTCGGAGAAGGATGACGAATCCCCTCAATTCGCCCCCATTTTTCGGACGATCCAGAGTCGGACGACGGAACGCAGAGGATCGACATACAGCGGAAATCCTTTTGACTTAGATAGAATCCATACTAGGGAGAGTTTCAAGTCTTCAAGGAGCGTCACATGAAAGCCTTGATCAAGAGACTACTTCAAGGCAGGAATTTGCATAGACCAGAAGGGAACACAGCTGTCAGTACCTACCTTTCAAGCCATCCAACACCTGAAGTCAAGTGTGAGAGGCGTGTTCCATACCGCGGCTGCGCGAAACCTTTGCACCGTGTGGAACCGCGCTTCACCCACCGCCGCCGCACTGGCAACGACGACGAGATCACTTGGAATGGCCATGGTTTCTGCACACAACAGGCAAACCGTTGATTGTTCTACATATCAGCTATCGTCCAAGATCCTTTCATCTGCCCATCAGGCCCGTACATTGGATGCTGCTGCCATAAAATATCCGCCACCAAGAAAATCAATGCATGTCACGGTGCAGATACACCAGATCTTGCCATGAAGTTGGCCGTGGACCGACCGAATCAATCAACTGGGAATTGGACCAAAGTCCCGGCTTTGGTGCGGCGATTCGTGGTGAAAGTTCGACCATCCGCCGGCTCTTTCTTCTTGTTCTCCCTCCACCACGCATTACTGCACTCGGAGCAGACGAACGTAGTTACCGTACTTGCAAGTCCCACGACGGTGCCCGCGGTCTTGGTAACGATCGTACCAAGTGCTTTTTCCCCATCCCATGGCTGAATGACTTTGCAGCACGCGCACCGGTTGCCATTGGCATTCATGAAATCCATTGCTGGCTTGAAGGTGTCCCAACGGATGGCCATGCTCGACATAGATCGTGTCATTTGGTTGCGCTCCACCCCCTTCCAAGCGCACACCTCATCGGCGCGACGGGCGAAATCCAGTCTCTGAGCGAGCCAAGCTGCTGGGTCCTTGTCGCCGTCGAGGTCGCCCCAATTGGCCCAGCACGGCATGCACATAAACTTCGGCGACTTGTACTTCTCGTCGACAATGGCGATGTCAGCAGCCAGGGGATTCGGGGTCCAATGCATCCTATCAGGGTGTTTCATCGCCTCAGCCTGGCTCGCCCAATGGTCTGTCTCGACACGAATGCGGCACGATGGGCACGTGAAGTCCTGGCAGCCCGATGGCTGATTGATCGATCATTCATAAAGGCCTCCGATACACCGCTGCACAAGAGCTTCAAGCCTGCCAGCGGCAGGAGTCGAGCGAATTCGAGAGCCAGTTCGAAGGCGAGCAAGAATAGAAAGTAAAAGCTATAGACTATGCTTTGGAAGCGGCATGTCATGTTAATAAGCGCGGCGTTGGAGGCATTGAGACGGTTTACGTGAGACAAAAGACCAGGGAGCCGGATGTTGCAGCTTCACCATCCTGTCTGAATACTACTTCTAATCAAGCATTATCCTGATCGAGCACTAGCTGCTCATTTCGAGTCAGTCTCCAGTTCTTTGGCCTGTACGCTGTCGGAGAGTTCCCCAAGCCACCATCACGCTTGCAGCTTGGAAAAGATAGCGTTGACTGCAGTCTGTTTTCTTTCCCACTCTCTTGATCTTGCTGTTAATCGACAACTCACCGATATTGACATCACACTGACTGTGTCACCAGACATCATATTATCTCGTCACGTGTTTCGCCTAGGGCTATTGGACACCAAGACGTGCCCGCGTCTAAACCCAACAAGGTGCCAAAGTCCCGATCGACCAGGGGACTGGCACTCGCTGACATGATGCACTGCTTGCGCACACGTTTGATAAAGCTCTCCCCAACTGTCAACCATGCCATCCCCAACGCCACCTCATTATCACGGCGTTCATTGTTGCAGACTTGCGGAAGATGAAGCGGACGTTGAAGTCGACCAAATCGAGGGGCGGATGCCAGAGGTGCAAGGCATCTCGTGTGAAGGTATGGAAGCGCCCGGCTTCCCCTCCGAATACGAGAAGAGCAAAGCAGAGTCAACCCGTGACTGACCACTTCTACAGTGCGATGAGACGAAGCCGGGATGCAAGGTCTGCTTTGCAAATGGCGTTGACTGTCCTGGATATGCAAAGCAGCTTCGGTGGTCGAACAAACATGAGATGTTCGGCAGCCACCCAAATAAACAGGCGAAGTACTCGCCCACTAAGGAGCCCGTACAGAAACCCCCTATCGCAACCAGCTCGGCGGCGGTGGCGGCGACGAATTCATCAACACCAACAAGCGCAGTACCCTCGCCGTCACCAAGCTCCGTCACCCCGGTGACTGCCGCCGAGGGCCATCCTCTGGCATGGCCCAACTTCGAGGAGCTGTGCGGGTACGAAGACTTCGGCTTCTCAGCACCTCTACTCGAGCCCAGCTTTCATGCCGAGCCAGACATGAACTTTGGAGATCTGTTCGCCGCGAACCTGGGCCATGCCTTTCCCTCGGCGCCCGCCGGGTTTGGTGGCAACCCCCGCGTGGAGAATGCTGAGGAGCGTGATTACCAGATTGTCTCGCCATCAAAGCCGTCCCAAAAACGACCAGCTAAGTCTTCTGCTTTACTGCAAACTTACTACAGGATGTCTATGCCTTCGGATGTGCCCGGTTTCTCAGACCAAGATCTCATCAATCATTATTTCAACAGTGTTTGCGCCATCTACTCTTGTTACGATTGTGAGACCAACCCGTTTCGTTCACTTGTGGCGAGTCTTTGGCAGAGCGATAAGACAATTTATGTTGTGAGTGGGATTTATTCTCTATGTTATATATTTTTTTACCCCTTTCTGATGCCTTTTTCTTAGGCAATACAAAGCATGGCAATGGCTCATCTGGCGAATTGGTACCCCTGGCTTCAGCCGCTCAGTCTGACAAAACGTTCTCAAGCGTGGATGTCACTGCAAAATGATTTGAGGTTGCTAAGAACCGGCAAGCGATCAACCGACAGCGTTATGCTGAGTCTGCTACTACTGGGACCCTCAGCATCATGGCATCAAGCCACTGCCCTCGGTCTGCAATATCTCTTGATCGCTCGCAACCTGCTTCAGTCCAATTTACAGCTCAACAAGGAGCTGGACGAGTTCTACATCAACGCCATGATGTACTGGGAGATGTGCGTCAGCTTCGTGGATCCTGTACCATCCCTACCGCTATCTGGCGTCAAAGAGCCGAGATTCGATCTGGAGGCTAGTGGAGACGAAATCCACCCACACAGCTGGACGGGTGTTGCCAATGAGGTCTGCTTCTTGCTGGCTGAGATCGGTCGTGTACTTCGACGGCAGCGAGGGTCACCCACTGCATTTGAGCAATTCTATCACATCGAGCGGGAGTGGTTTCAGAGCTTGGAGCGGTCACTACATGCCATCAGGATCCCCGACGTTGACGCTGTTGCTGATCTTGGTGACTCCAGGACGAGCAAAGACGATCTCATACGCTGTGCTGAAGCTTTGAAGTATGTCGGACTGCTAGAGATATACAGCATGTTTCCGGACATTCTGTCAGAACGCATCTCCAATGACCTCGGCTGTCTTTCTACGATTGAGCAGTTCGAACCATTGGAAAGTGCAGATGGTTGGCTTATTGCGGTGGCGCTCCACATCCTCAACGCCGTCAAACCGATCTCAATATCTTCAGCTGCATGTCGCCTATTCCCACCGATACTGCTCTCAGCGTCTAGCCAGGTACGAATAGACCCTGACTGCAGTCCTGAGTGTCGCGAAAGAGTGGTCGACGCTCGATATACTGTGGAGGCGAGAATGCTCCTACTGTCAAGGAAATACCCACAACGACCATTTCTACAGATGATGGATGTGGTGAAAGAGGTCTGGGAGAGATTGGACAATGAAACCAGTCAGCCGCACTGGATGAATGTCATGCACGAAGGCGGACTCTTAACGCTAATATGCTAGCTCGCCTGCAGAATACCAATCACCCTGTCAGACTAGTCTATCGAGTAGACTCGCTGGGAGTTCTAACATGGCGAGGGGCACGTATTGCTGCGATCCGTGAACATCATTCTCTCCATATCCGCCTGAACACGATGCTTGCCCGTTCCTCTGCCTCGGAATCGTTGCTTTGAATGCCATGGCTGCATCGAAGAACCCTGACCAGATGATTTGGTCCTCTTGAAGCCCGAACATTCTCGAAATGACTGCGGCATTCAGGATGTCGGCTTTTTTGACGACCTCGTACGTTGCCTGGTCGTCGAACATTACATCGAGAGTGATCTCGTAAGGTCCGGCATTTTTCGAGCGCACGACTTTGGCCACGTCAATCAACGTCCGAGGTGGCGCCTTTGTATTCGATGCTGGCTTGAGGATCGCCGCTGGTTTCGCTGCCTTCTTTACTGCGGGCGTGGACGATACGACGTTGGGAGTTGGAATGTTCGCATGTGATTGACGACCTTCGCCTACGATCTTTGCCGCAAGTCTGAACAATCCATGAGGACTATCTCGAGACTGGAGACACTCTTCGCCAGGGCCCAGCTCGAGGAGATGGTAGACGGAGAATTCGGCGCACTCTCCCACTTGAACTTCCAGTTGTCCGCCAATTCCCATGCCGAAGTTTCCAGATGTTGCTTTCTGTCCTGGATACGCAGCATGCATGCAGAACACTCGAGCGGTCGATGCGAGGTTCGTTGCGTCTGCTTGGGTAGCTGCCAGGACTTCCCCTACGACAAATACCGCCTTATCTCCTGGATACACATGCCAAGTCAAGTCCCAGTGCTCTTCGATGTCGCCGTTAGACTGGGCAAGCTCGTCTTTGATACGATCCAGGAAGGTATCGATTTGCGGCATGAGAATCGGATCGCAGAAAGAACCCATCATGAGTGTGCGGTAACCGGCCACTCGGGCTCCTTCAAGCTTGACGGTGTAAGGAATTCCCTGAGCTTCGACGTGCTGGAATGAAGACCCTTTCACCAGAACGGAGACGCCATCAGCAGACTGTACATAGGTCGACTTGGTCAGATCCAAATAGCCGCCAGGACCGATCAGAATGTCTGGGCGTGTCTTCTCGTACAAGGTGTGCGCGGCTACAGATAATGGAGTACATCTTGCATGTGGATCTAGCGGACGCATCTCGAAACTGCCGTCTTGATACACCGTAGCAGCAGCACCTTTGCTCTTGGGCGTCGCACAGAGTCCGCCACATTCAAGGATCTTGCCCATGTGGGTGAAAGCGCCGAGCTCGAGCGATGACATGTTTGCGAGCGTGCCATTGGGGGCGTGTTTCCTCGAGTGAAAGGCGCAGAAGGCTACGTATGGTGCTGGGTCGTATGCTCTGCCTCCAATCACCACATTGAAGTCTGGATTTGCGATCATGGCCTGCAGGAATGGTTCTGGGCCCATCTGGCCTACTACGCGAGGTGTCGTGTTGAGGACTTCTTGTTCGAGTTTCGGGACCGCAGGACCGGACCCCGTTACTTTTCCATCCGCCAGTCTTTGGCTGACGATGTCTTTTGAGATGCCAGAGAAGATTGAGAGCACTTTGAGCTTCCATGATCTGCGAGTACGTTAGATGGACTGAATAAGAAGAAGAGATGCATCTGTTCCTACGCATGTTCTGCTTCGTTTGCCAGCTCGGATATGATATCAGTGAGGAGCTCAACATGGTCGTCGCTTCCATCTCCACCGGCGGACGAGGTCAAAACAGGCACCTGGTACTTTACTCCAAGCCTCAGCAGACGACGCAAGTCACGAACATAGGAACTTCGCGGGCATGTCGTAGTTCCCAGCGCCAGTTTTGACGGACCAGAATCGGTAGAGCCAGAGTCGAGGATCAAGGCTACTGGAGCGTCATGGGCACCGACGGCTTTGGCGAGAGCATCATTGGTCTCAGTCTCGTTGAAGCCATAACCTAGCATGCCCACTGGGGTGATGATGTGGCAAAGAGGTGCTGCCCTCGCTGACAGCGCATTTGGAGCATCCACGATCGTCTCGTTGAAGTGAGGCGCCATGGTGACGGTCTGAAGTTTACAAAGGAGATCAGAGTGGAATGGGATCTCAAGACTTCTTCAATTACGCGTCCGGTCCGATGCCGTTCAGCAGCTCGGCCTTTAGATACAACAGCAATGCTCCCTTTCGTTTCAGAGTCAGCTTCTACCTCAGGCTGTGGTCGCGCTGGCTTGCGATATCGCTCAACCGAGCGATCTCGGCCAATGCCTTGTGGTTCTCAACCTGGCCGAGACGTGCTCCACCGCTACGAAACATACGATGGGCTCGCAATCACCAGTCGTCAGCTCGAGGATGCGGGGAAGCTGGTGAACACACTGAGCTCATCAGCCTTCAAAAGAGTGCAGAATCCGTCAACACCGCTCAAGTGAGCGATCACGCACAACCCTGCCATCACGATGCCACCGAAGTCGAAGCTTGCAGCATGTGTGAACTGCCGGCAGATGAAGGTACTGTAACATTACTCGCGCCTTCGGTTCATTGGCTACGTGTGGCGTGTGGCTGACTGATGGATAGCTCAAGTGCGATGCTCATGAACTGTTTCCGGCCTGCTGTACTCGTTGTGAAAAGCAGGGCCTACGATGCTCGATCGATCCTTCGTTTCGAAGGACAGCCAAGCGAGAGTGAGTTGTTGAACTACTGCAGAACTTTGATACACTAATTCAGGATGTGACAGGCGGTTCAAAGCACTCGAAAAGGAGGTCGAACGCTTGCAGAGCAATCACACTGTTTCCGTGTCACCATGTGCTTCTGTCGAGCCTGAGACTAATGGCTTGCCGGACGCTGTCCCACCAATACCCGTTCCTCTCCCAGAGTCGCTATGGGTAGGCGATGTTGAGATTAGTACTTCGCTAGTCTGGGAACTTTTCGACATGTGAGCGCACGCTGGAGACCAGCCATCATTCACGGCTGATCGCTAACGAGTGAATGTAGATACTATCAGCACTACCATCCAAGATTCCCCGTTCTTTGTGGACGGGAATGCTTACCCAACTGGTACAACAAATGTCCGCTACTCCTTGGAACCACGCTCTGCGTAGCTGCAGAGAACAGAACCCAGTACGCTCCTCTGAGAGACAAGCTGGTGCCAAGCGTACAGCGACTCGCGATGGACACCATAGGGGCTGCCCGGAATCCATGTCTAACGGTTCAGGCTCTTCTGCTACTGTCGTGGTGGCCACTTAGTCTTGATGCGAGCGTATTGAATCCGTCTTGGGCCTACTGCGGCCTCGCCACCCATACTGCTTTGCAGTTCGGATTACATCGATCACAGCGTCCAGGCGATTTCCGATATGGGTTCGTCCCCAACGAGCATTCTCGGAACGCGATGAGCCGAACTTGGCTTGTTTCCTTCATAGTAAACCAGAGGTATGTCAGCGGGAATTACCACAAATGCCAGGAATGTTGCTCACATGTATCTCATTCAGTGTCAGCTCATACTTGGGCGTACCAGCGACTACGCCTATTGACCATACTATCCTTTCGGCGGTCGGAGGTACAGAATCGTCGCTTTCACCCGTTTTACAACAATACCTGGAGATCGTTTACTACGACTACCAATTCACTCAAGTTTTAGGCAACAGTGGTCTTTCTCCGACTGGCCAGACACCCGATCCGTCTGGTCTTGTACAATCCTTTGACAGGAATCTGCACGCATTGAACTTGAAACGCAGACTGGAGTGGAGCAACGCCACTGAAATAGCATTCCTGAAGACAAGGCTCAGTCTTCAGTGCTTTGCTTGCAGCAAGATCTTGGGGCCAACTTCAAAGACCACAACACACCCCGATCCGTGTAACACGACCGTCATCTCTGAAGCCGAACGCTGTGCGGAGCGCATCATCACCCTCGCGTCGCGAGAGCTTGAGCTGGTTGAGCAAGCGTCCAGCGACGTCAGAACTGCCATGACGAAGTCCATCTTCTTTCTCTTGAAGCTTTCCGCAACGAAGCACTCTACTGTGAACCAGGACCTGGTCAAAGACTCTTTACGACAAGCGTGGAATGCATACCGTAAAGCATCTGTGCGACGAACAGACCAATACGCCAGGATCTGTGCAATCATAGAGTACCTGAGTGGAGTTGGAGGGCAGGATCACGAATTCACTACGACGATGCAGGTCGAATCCAGGATAGGCGCCAACTTCTCATACGACACAGCTTGGGCAGCGAGGGCACGCTTTCCTAAGCATGTGGTTGATATGAGACCACTTGATTACACAGCGGCTGCAGAAAGCCAACAGCCTTTGGCAGCACCAGGTGATCAACCTGAGGACCTGCTTATGGATCCAGATTTGATGGCTGATCTCTTCGGGTCGGATCTGCTTGGATGGGATTTCAATGAGCTGCACGCCAGATGATCGATTCCAGTGGTGGCCACCAATTTCTCACGTTCGTCTACACATCTTACTTGTAGCCGCGATGAAAACAGCGAGTGGCACAGGAGAGCTTGACGCCCCTGCTCTCTACAGAAGCCGAGTAGAGAAGGTACCTACGATGGACGCAAGTGGCAGCATATGGAATACAACAGAGCTGACGCCTCTGCCGCAGCTACACGATGTCCTATTGGCGTACGAGAGTACTCAATACATCGACTCTCCTTCGGCATCTGATGTCGCTGTCATGAGCGAAGTCGCTCACTTCGACCCCAGATCAGTTTCCCACAGCCTGGGGTGCAGTAGGCATTACTAACGGGGTGAATATACACTGTATTGTATAAAGCGAGTGCCCAGTTCAGGTTACACATCCTCTTCGTCAACCAACTGCTGGACCTCGACATAGGCATCGCTTTATTCCGCAAACATGTTCTTCCTCAAGCAAGACCCAGAGACTCCCAAGGAGGCCTTCAACTGGCGTCTCTACTACGGTATATTCGGTATGAGTGCCCACTCGCTTATGGTCTGCGCATTCCATAGCTGATCGTGTCACCCCTAGCCTTTGCTATCCTAGGCTTCGCACGCTCACTCGACGAGAGCCTCATCGGAACATCTGCCTCACAACCCAGCTTCCAGCGTCGTTTCGGTTTGGACGACCCTTCACTCAGCGATGCTCAAAAAGCCGATCTGCTTGGTAATATCGTCGCCATGGTTCAGGTCGGATCTATTGCAGGAGCCCTGATGGGGTTCTACATTACAGACAAGATTGGTCGACTCTGGGCAGTTCGGGAAATGTGTATCCTCTTGGTTATTGGATTTGTTATTTTCCTATCTGCTGGGGTGAACGGTAGCCTGGGCATGGTTTACGCTGGTCGGTTCACTGCGGGTATGGGGATTGGACAATCTGTTCTGGTTGGACCGATCTATCTGTAAGAACGATGACCATGAAAGGACCAGACGAGGCGGCTTACACTTTTGACAGAGCTGAGACATCACTGAAGCACATGCGAGGCTTTAGGTAAGACTAGTCCGTTACGATCGATGGCAAAGATTCCATACTAATTTGGCATCAGTGTATGCATGTTCGCTGGCTCTGCCTACCTGGGCGTCGTGCTGGGTTATTTTGCGTCGTACGGAGCCGCAATCCACATCAGCAGCAATACTCAGCTCCAATGGTCGGTCAAAGTCTAAGAAGTATCATAATGGCACTCAAGCTGACCTCGTCTACGATTGTTCCGAATCTGCTGAACATCTACGTTGCTATCATCATCTTCGCTCTTTCGTTCGGCGCTATTGAATCTCCTCGATGGCTGATGAAAGTCGGACGATACACCCAAGCGACGGAGAACCTCTGTAAGATCCGTGGCCTGCCAGCAGAACATCCGTTCGTTCGGACTGAACTGCACGCCATCCAAGCACAACTCGAGCGAGAGCTGGAGGCGAGCTCAAGCCTTTTCGCCTCCTTCAAGGACCTCTTTGTAAAGCCTGCGAATCGATATCGATTGTGGCTTTCGGTCGGCTCTCAACTCTTGAGCACGTGGTATGCTATTTTAAATTCCAATTCACTCATTCGTGTAACTGACTCTTGTACTTCTTATAGGTCCGGAGCCAGTTCAATCACTATATACGCCCCGCAATACTTCGCTATTCTGGGAAAGACCGGCCAAGATGAAAAGCTTCTCGCTACAGGTATCCTTGGAATCGTCAAGTTCTGCTCCTCCATGCTTTGCACCATCGTGCTGGTCGACTACTTCGGCAGGAAACGAGCACTTCTCTCAGGCATCACACTGCAGTTCATCGCGATGCTGTACATTGCAATCTTTCTCGTCGTTGACCCGAGCGTCTCAACGAAAGGAAGCGTCCAATCTTCGAGCCAGAAATCAGCAGCTACAGGTGCCATAGCGATGATATATGTTTCGGGCTTTGGTTGGGCACTTGGATGGAACTCTCTACAGTATGTGATCAACTCGGAGATCTACCCACTACATCTGCGAGCGATTGGTGGCTCTCTTGCCATGACGCTGCACTTTGCAAATCAGGTATGCCATGCCCAATCTCAGGTCTAAACCCCATTAACTGACAATCAAACAGTATGGCAACAGCCGCGCCCTGCCCAGCATGTTCCTCGCTTTATCAACCGCTGGTACGATGTTCTTCTTCGCCGCTATCACTGTGGTAGGGCTGGTGTGGGCCTGGTTCTTCCTGCCTGAATTGGCGGGTCAGAGTCTCGAAGCTATCGACGCTGTCTTTGAGTTGCCGTGGCACCAGATTGGTCGTCGTGGGAAGAGTGTAGGCAATAGCCATGACTACTTGGTTGAGCAGTGGAATGAGGAGAAGGAGGCAGTTGATAGGGTTGAATATGCGAAGTAATCCGTCGAAGGGATTGAGTTGTGTCGGACAGACGAGGGGAACGAATTCTTTCACGTCATGAATGCGATGTTGTTATGCTTGGGGTATCGCTGAATCGCCGATGGAGGCAGATTATGTACATTCTGATGCCACTACCAAGGGATGACTTCTTGCTGTCCGCTCATTACGAATCATTTGTCATCGTTCTGTCTTTGTGTATGCTTTAATTATGACCTGTATTCAGAGTCGACTTGATGCCTTCCTTTTCTCTCCGCTTTTCCCGTTCTTCTTCCGCATTCACCTCATCGTCCTTGAAGCCATCCCGTGAGCGCATTCCCGGTGTCTGCGAATGCTTCGTGCTTGCTGAACTCGAGTTGCCCTCCTCACCATTGACGTTCCGTTCCTCTCGCTTCTTGCGTGCCATCGATACTTCAGGTCTCTCTGGTTGACCGCCCATGGAGCATAGCACGACATCTGAGTCCGCGGTTGGAGCATCCAGCACCAACAGTTCATGTTCAGTAAAGATCCTTGGCAGAACAACCCATCGCAAGGGAATGAGGGCGGTGATGATGACGGGGAAGCCAATGGCCGCAATGGTCTGTGAGACCGCTACGCTAAATCCCACGCCGAGGATCTGGAACATGGTGAAGTATAAGATTCGCCATTTGCTCAGAGTGTTGCGAGGGTCGCTTGGGTTGATGAAGCGCTTCTCGCTGATGCAATAGAGGAGGTTTTGGGTAATGTTGAACCCGGGGATACCGCTCCAGCCAACGACAAAGAAGACGCCAGCAAATAGACCGAGGGGCATGGTATGTAGCACAATCAGCAGAGGGCCGGTCATACACCCAACTAGAGCGAGAAACATGAGGAAGTGCGAGACTCGTTGTTCGCGTACTTGCACTGCTTCGATCTTCTTGTTGTGATGGGTGACCCACTCGTCGCTGGGGGGATCTTCGCTTTTCTCCTTTGTCACGGTGAAGACATCCCTGTATTCGACTAGAGAGTCGGTGTGAACTGGCGCCTGAGGTACTAGGCCATTGGGCAGTGGTAGGCCGATGATGCCAGCAATGAAGCACGTGCATCCAAGAAGGAAGAAGTCCCAGTGAAATCCAGCTGGCTTCTTGAGAGGGAACTGCTTAGCCTGTGCGGTGAGCGAGCTCACGTTATGATCGTAGTAGAAGAGCAGGGTCATCAACATTCCCATGGGAAGGGCGACAAACACCCATTTCACAGGCAAGTTCCAGAAGTCCACTAGCCAGCCTCGATCTTGGCTTGGGTAGAATGCGCGGGTGTGCGGGATTCTTAATAGATCGGCGTTCTTGATGCGGCCTGGAATGTGAGAGAAGCCGGTCCAGAAGATGGTGGCAATCTATAATCTGTCAATTTTGAAAACACTCTGCAACCAAGAAAGGCGACTCACAGGGAAGGCATAATCAGAGAGCAGTTTTCGCCAATATGGTCGCAGAAGACGAGTACTACCCATACTCTCCAACCACCAGACGGTGGCCCAGAAACATAGGGCAATGATGACCCCAAGATAGCCAGCTGCTGCAGTCGAGTCATCAAAATTGGCAACCAATTCTTCGACGCCCTTGACTATTCCTGATGTCAGTCTTAACTCGACCAGCATACCAGACAATGCAATGACTTACTCATATAGATGATCGAGACATAGGTACCGAAGGAATTGCTTGAGAAATCGGTAATGTACCGCATATAGTCGCACCAGTTGAAGACAGCCGCCATCCAGTGAGTGATAGCAGCCCATATAGAAACCCACGCGATAACTTGTGGATACAAGTCTCGAATTCCTTGATCCACGCAGATGTCGTAGATGGTGTAGTTGAACAGTGAAATCAGACCCGTGATGCCGACGACAGTCAGCGGCTGGCATGAGAATAGACTGAAGACGAATGCTGCCAGTGCAGACGCAAACAACGCCTCGTTGATGCCAAAGTAGTATCCCGTTCGACGCATCATATCCAATTCGAATGCCAACGCGGGAAGCAGATTGACGAAGAAGATTCGAATCGTTCCCGCCATTGTGCGGTAGTTGAAGCCGTCTCGAATGTCGCTCCAGTAGTAGGGCAGTCGTCTCTTCACATCATAGTACATGCCACGAAATGGTCGCAGCGTCCGGTAACTTTTCCATCCCGTGAGGCCATCCCAGGTATATGGATCGTTGGCGAAGCGATTGACGCTTTCGCTGTCAGTTCGAGTCGCCATGGTTTGGAGCAAACCTGGGATGCTTGAGATTTAAAGTGGCACTTGAATGAGGGTCAAAGCAGGCACGGCTTCTGCTAACCACTTCAGGCTTTATTCAAGCGGTCGGCACTCCGTGAAGAAATGGCCAGTGCCGTGAAAATGTTCCCAACGAAGGATTCTCTTCAGCCGAGCGCGCCAGGGACGCACATCAACAAGAACAGTGGGGACCGCGGCGGACGATCCATTGAAGGGCACGCCTTTATCAAAAAGACACACTCGACGGCGATTGCATCAGCGCCTAGCAGTGAAGTGAGACGGGTGAGTGGATGGTGGATGGAAGGGCCTGCACGCCGGCGTCATGGTTGTGCAAAGAAAGTGTGAGGTCGAACCGACACGAGGGAAAAGTTCATGCGCGGGGGTTGCCAAGGACGAATTAATATTCGATCCTTCATCAACAACAACAGATTTGTACCGACGTCGTTGTAGCCAACAATAACCTCTTCTGATTTCGCATTGAAGACAGCTCTATCACACTCTGCCACAGATGAAAGCGTGTCAGTCTCACAGCAGTGGGTGAAAATACCGGCGTATCCAATCGGCTAAAGTCGTTGCTGCCCGGGCAGTCAACAATCCGCCCCCGATTTGGATGTACAAAGCACAGTATCTACAACCATACAACTAGTGGCATCGCCTCTTGGAAAACACTGTACTATCTTCTGCTATTAAAGACTGAATCGAGAGCCAACAGCACCGGCCGTCACAAGATTCATCTCGCCTCGGCTAGCGCAAAGTCTATTTCGACGACAGCTGCATTCGGCAGGATGGACGGATATGAGTGGAAACAAGTCAATCAGTACTACCTCCTATGTACAACGCAATCATCACTCAGGTCATCATCATCTTAGCCCGCATGGCTGTGGGCACATAGGTCGCCGTCCATTGCTCGCCGTTCTCGTCAAGATTTCTCTTGCGGAAGATCTCCCTCGAGCTCAGCGTATTTCGGCAGACGTCCAGATCCACGCAGACAGGATACCCACAGCAACTGTTCGCGTTCAGACAGTACTGATTGGCGCCACAGTCTGAGTCGACATTGCAGTCCTGCCCGTTACAAGGGGTAGCACCTCGGAAGCAGGCCGCCACGCCATCGACATTGGTACCGCACACGCAATTGTCGCCGTTGCTGTTACCAGCACCGCAATCGGTGTATGTCTGGCATTGACCGATATTGCTGCAGCTATATGGGACTAGTCCCCAGTACCGGGAGTTGGTGCCGGTGTTGGATCTGGAGTGGGCGATTCGATCGGTGTTGGATCCGGGGTGGGATATACCGTTGGATCTGGAGTCGGATATGGAGTCGGATCGGGCGTGTACGACGATACGGGAGCCTGGGTTCCACAAGGATCAATGTCGTCCTGCGTGACGGAGCTGTACGAAGTGCCAAAGTATGCCGCCCAGACAACCTTCCTGGCTTTCGAAGGAACTTGCCAGTCATAGCAGGAATCCAGGCTGGTCTTGATGGAGTACGGGCAGTTGTTGTTCCCTGCGGTCGCTGTCTGTCTTAGTATATCGAGCATGCGTTTCTCGTGTCCTAAAGCCATCAATGCGACCGTGTAATCCTGGCATGTAAGTGCCGAGCTGCAGAATCCGCTCTGCAGGTAACAGCTTTGCTGGGCGCCGAATGCCACCTGTTCGAGGTTTGAGCAAGTGGCGCCACAGTTGACCACGGGTCTGAAAGAGGCGTCATCATGATCGTCCACCATGATCTTACTGCGATGCTTGACTTACCGCAGAGCATTCTGGACACAGTTCATCGCAGACTGAGCGAAGAAACGACCTGACCCGCTGAGAGTTGACCCAACGTTGCTCGTAAGGTATCGGTTGCAATTCTGCTCGCCAAAAGACAATGCATAACTCGATGGGTCACCGTAGCAGGCCTTGCTGCTCTCCATGCAGTCACTGTAGAAAGAGCAAGTGCCAAATTGCTGGCTCTGGCAAGTGTCACTACATGATAGGTCAGAAACAGCGCTGGTTTGATCAGGTTCTGCGACTCACTTACCTGCAAATAGGATCCGAGGAGCACTCATCGCAGTTGCCACAACTGCTGCACCCACCAACGAAGCCCGCCTTGTCAATGACCAGTGCGGAATCGTAATCGCTGTCGTACCTGTTCTCAGCCGACATATCGAAACGGACCTTACTTGCTCCGGGTGAGAGTGTCAGCTTCAACTCCATCCAGTCGGTGGCACCATTCTCGTCGACCTGGTACTGAGGAATCGTGTTGACGCTGCCACTGTTGTTGCGCGAGGAGATTAGCATGTTGTTTCATGAAGTTGACAGAGAAGACTACACTTACGTCTTCCTGACTGTATCGCCCTTGTCAGACTTGATGGTGACAACAAAGTCATCGTCATTCGTTCCGAAGATGCGTCTAAACTCGCTAGTGATAAACTTGAATCGGATGAAGACAGCCCTCGTCGAAGAGTCCACGTTGAACGTAGCAGTGTTGGTCACTTGTGCAACTCCATCTATTTCAAAGTTAATGGCTGTCTCTTGTATTGGTGAGTGGCGTGGCATACTTGTCCTAATGAAGAGATCGGAGTCATCAGGATCTCGGCCGAACAAAGCCAAAGCAGAATCTCGCTTGCGGGTAATATTGGCCGTGGGTGCAACTCCATCGGTAAGGTTGGCGCTCGGCGTGATCTTTGGATCTTTGGCAAGTGTTGTTAGGATTGATGACACGTTCTTCTTCTGGACCTTGGAGCCGTCGACGACGTTGGAATCGTTCTTGCGCAGCTGAACGTTGGCTGAAAGCTTCTGGATGAACTCAGTCATGTTCGCAACAGCACCGTATTGAGGGGCTTGGTCAGCGCTTGAGGTGCCATTGCTGGAGCCACTGGAAGCTGATGAGCCGGCTGCTTGACGCTCAATGAGCGCTCTCGGGATTGTTGCGCCGCCAGACTCTCGCTTCAGTAGGACTGGGAAACAGCAAGGGAGGAAAGGAATGCAGATCTCATCATTTTCGCAGTAGAAGTCAAGACCACACCAGAAGTCCTACAGATGCCTTGGTCAGTGATCGAATAGCGGGGATTTTGGGACGTACTTACTTCAAAGTCGAAGCAGAAACATCCAAAAATCTGGTCCGGGTTGTCGCAAAACCATGGTAGCCATGGCCACCAAGGCAGTGGATCAGGGAATTGGATGGGCTGGTCGTAGTCGCATATGCCTTGGCTCTGCAGACATGGGTATTGTTCAGATTGATAGACGTCACCACTTCCGCTCCATCCGTCTTTGCTGCCACCGGAGAAGTCCCAGTTGCCATCTTGTGCGCCGCTGAAGTCGGCGACTTGCAGGGTGTAGTATCCGCTGCCGGTATAAACGCCCTCGGCATCAGCGAACTTGCCATCTGGAGTGATGGCCTTGATGTCCACGTTTGTGTAGGGAAGATATTGAAAGAAGGCTTCGCCATTGCCATCTGACTGCATGGTTACAGAGAACGGCTGCTGCTGGATGATACCCGTCATGTGCAGCTCACAGTCAGGGATGCGATTGTGGTCCGAGTCTACCACATAAACACTCATGGACGCATACCCGAAGACTAGGTCAAAGCTGCTGATGAACGGGTACCCATTGGAGTCCAGGCCGAAGAGCGAGAGTGTCACTGGCCCGTAGAAGCCGTAAAGGAAGCGGATACCGGATTCGTCGATGGATAGCTGGCCATCGTACATAGGGTAGCCGCTTTGAAATATTGGCAGAGAAGGCGGTGCCAGCTTGGTTGACGCCGTCCTCAGAGACGCCCTGCAGTGTCCAGAGTGGGTCACATCCAGGTGCGATCAACACCTCTCCCGGCGTGGAGGAGGGAGAGCAGGAGCTAGTGCTTGACGTGGAGTCCTCAGTAGTTGACGTTGACGTGGAGATGGACGTCTCATCTGGAGGACGGGTAGTGGTTGTATCCGTGGGCGTAGGTGTTGGACTGTTGTCTGATGTGGTAGAGGTAGAGGTTGAAGAGTCAGAGTCCGAAGATGTGGGAGCTGTGGTCGATTCAGACGTCAAGGTGGACGAATCTGCCGATGTTTCCGATGTAGTCGACGAAGTGCTTGTGCTAATCTCTGCCTCCACAGTAGCAGTACTCTGCTTAAAGTTAGTGAGTAACTGACAACTTTGGTGACACTAGCTGAGAATGCATTGCGCAATGATATCTCTTCCCCAAAACAAGGAGACGACTAGGCTCGTGGGCGCAGCTCAAGACGATTAGACAGCTTGCGCTTAATGGGGATGCCGCAGTCTTTTTGAGCTAAGTCTGAGAGGAAATGGACTTACTGTGGGCGTGGCCGACGTTGAGATTGTAGATGTAGACGGCTCGCTGGCTGTTGATGTGGTGCTGGTACTGGTGGTTGCGCTGGTGCTCGAGTCTGTACTTGTACTACTGCTGCTGGCGCTGGTGCTCTGTTCGATATTAGCGAATGACCGATAAACCTGCAGATACCCTCGACGATCCGCTCAAAGTGCGTTGCATGAAGACCTATCCCCGACAAATGTTGAGGCGACTGGGCTCATGATTGCAGCTCGAGTCAATCGAACAACATGCGAGCGACGGGGATGCATTCTCGCTCTTGAGCATACTTCCGGGGCTAGGGACACTTACTGTGGGCGCAGACTCTACCGTAGCAGGGACAGACGACGTCGATGCCGGAGTCGAGCTTGTAGACGACGTCGAGGTCGTCGATGTTGTCGCACTCGTAGAGGACGTAGAGCTTGTGGAAGCATCGACGAGTTTGGCACCCCAAACACCTCCATTGTCATGAGCGTCGCCTAGAGTACCCTTCATGTAGCAGGCACCTCCTGAGAGAGATACATCCACGCATCCAGATGTGGTGGCGCATGAATCGATACATGCCTGGAAGCTGTCGACGCTGACGCCACCGATGTCGCCCCCAGAGTGGTCAATAAAACATTCGATCAGGAATGACTTGCCGTGAGATACAACTGTCGTGCCGTTCGAGCCGGGACAAGTGACCGCCGTGCTGCTCGGCGCAGCGCTTGAGCTGGTCGAAGTAGGAGTAGCACCGCACGGCAGACCATTGTTCGTCAAGTTTGCGAACGAGTAGCTGTACGAGAAGGTATATTTGTCGCCGTTGAGATAGGTTTCGCTCTGGGTACCATCGGAATCCTTCCACTGCTGCGAGTACATGGCGCAGTATTGGCCCTGTGACGAAAGTCAGTTGTCGAACGGGTTGGACGATTAAGGTAAATAGTGTCAGGTATCCCCCTATGTCTCAACAACACTAGTAGCAACGCAAGAGCCGAGACAGCCTGGTCAGACTTCTTTTTGGGGGAATTCTGTGTGGCACAGCATTGACGTCGTAATTACTTACCTGTGGTTGGCCATTCTTTGACACGATATACGTATTGAAGAAGTAGCAAGGGTGATCCGGGTCAGCTGATAGCTGAGCATTACAAGCAGCAGCGCATCGACGACTGTCATACGGCAAGCCGTCATTCCAGTACTGATGTAACAGTCAGTCTATCAGACCGGTCGTTTCTAGTCTAGCATAGTTCTCACCTGGCTGCTGACGAGACTACTTTGGCCATGGCAGTCATTTGGTGGATTGAGGATACGGTTTCCCAAGAACCCAGGTAACGTGAAACCGGCTACATCGTCAACAGTCTGGTTGGTGTACCCATTGGATCCGGCGTTGACGACATGGTAGTTATTCCGCCATTGACCGTCATTGACGGCATTGGCAACACTCACTGGACCTCCCCAGAAGACGCCTGACAGATAGTCAGTATGAATAGCACGCTTCAGGGGTCGAATGGCTTACACTTGATGAGGTTCGTTGTAGGCGGCTGCTCGCATGCTCCGCCGAAAGGTGACGGATCCTTGGAAGGGCTACGTTCGAAGTTGATGTTGATTGCTGCGCAGCCATCAATGACATTGCACTTGCTGGCACAAGCCAGGACATCGTAACTGTCTAAGAGAGTAAAGCCCATATAGCTTTGCAGCCATTAGCATGGTCTCTGGTGGAGTATGCTAGACGATCGACGTACCCAAGCGCATTTGCGGTGGAGTTCAGGTTCTTGTACGCAAGCTTGTAGCCAGGAGGAGTGGGTGCATTGTTGGCGACATCCTTCATGGCCTGGTTCTGCTGAAAGGCTTCGAATGTGTCAGGAGTTGGGACTGGGCCACTGCCGAGCCACTGCGGATCGCAAGCAGCCCTCTTCTTCACGCCAGGGGTCTCATCGGAATTGGCCTCTGCACTCTGTTCGGCAGCGGCGGCAGTCTCCACCGCGACATGGTTGTACTTGATCACCTGAGAGGGCACATTGATGGCGATGATAGGGGTAGGAGGAGGACCGGCTTCGGCAACAGCAGAGATGTCGATTTGTGCAAGGGCGAATCGTCCTAGTGTTGCAAGTACGAGGCCCTTTGCCAGAAGGCGAGACATCTTGAGGTTGCCCTGGTGGGCTGTGGAACAAGAGAGAGCGACGACTTGACTTGGGCCGACTGGCGAGCAAAGCAGAGCCATTCTCTTATACATATCAACGTTCTTGAGCAGACGAACTAGATCACAGTCTCATGGACGCATGGCTGTTGCGGTCGTCAAGCCCATCGCTTGATATTGTCGACTGTGCATTTTACTCGCTTAAGATGCAGTGATCGAACAAGATGTGGCTGCAACGTGGGAGGCACGAGGCCAGAGAAGCCGTGATCACTCATGATTCGAACGAATTGCGCTCCGTTATCTTGAAGCGTGCGCGGAGTGAGTTCCATGCCGTCCGGTCCCGAAAGTGTTCGCATGCTTGGCAGTGTATATGGCTTTGCTGTGGCGGAGGGTAGCAGAAGTGTAAGTCAGAAGGCTGGCGATATCCCATCTCCAAAAGCAAATCATCGTTCGTCGGGAGTGCTCGCGGATGCCTGTGTCCGGCGTTGATCGTACGAGATAAGGCCACCCAAAGCATGTAAGAGTGGACCGTTATTTCTCGAACTTCAAGCACCGACGGTTTGGCTCTTCTCGCGGCGTGAACCAGAATCGAGGAGACGATGAAAGAACTTGAAGCGAAGAGACGAAGCCACGCATCTGTGGGTTTCTTGCTATGCTCGATTGGAGTCTGATGAGCTCGATTCGGTCGAATGCTAGGCCCAGAGCGTGTGCACTACAGAGCTCCTGTACTGAGCCGCTATCCAGATGAAGCTGGTGAATCCTAGAGCGGAAGCCGAATCTGCAGTCTGGGGCCAATGTAATGGAACTTCTTCTGCGGCCGACGCTGATAACGCTGCATACGGCCAATGGCGATTTAGTCGAGCACACGTGCTGTCATGTGCAAGCTCGATGAAGCGCGGACGATTGAAGCTTATGTAGAAGTGAAAGTCGAGCTACTCAAGCCCAGCACGTGGACGCCACAAACTTTGATGCGTCTAGATTTCTCCAGGTTCATCAAGCGGCAGCATGTGCAACTGAAGCTGCTGGCAGCATCGCAATACCGTGACTGTCGAATTGTGGAGTAACATCTGGAGTGAGGTCGCAAGTGATATTCAGAGTGAAGCCCCAAGTGATCCCTAGAGGGAGGCACCGAGTGAATCTATAGTGATCTTCGAAGTGAGGAACCAAGTGATTTCTCAAATGATGCCTAGGGTGATGCGCAAAGTGATCTCTGGGGTAACAACAATATTGTGTTCGTAGATGTGATCGAATCGGCAAGCTGAGACCACGTGTACATAGTCTTCCATGCAGAGGGTCAGGTTCTGACTTGCCCTTCTCATTCAGCTCAGATTGAATCGTTCATTCCAATGTCATGCGTCCCATTGAGCGGAACAATCGGTAGAAGACAGCAGCACCGTGTCCTCTATGTTGCGTACTGAAAGACTGGGTTCTCTTGATCAGTCTGGTCGACGAACGCTGTCTTTGGATCGCCGATAAGCTCTTGATGTTCATCGCGGAATGCTGCCTTTCTTCTGTTGCGGAGATAGTAATTGAGCCTGGCATGATGTCAGCTATTGATGTTGGAGCATTTAAATGGAGCGACGTACCAAAGCGCCGCAAAGGCCCCTTCGCTGACACAGAGCAGGCACAAAGCTGAGATCTGGCCCGTGGGATACCCACGAGATGCCTCGTCTCCATGATAAGCGAAAGGCCCAGCATATCCACCTAATTGGGATAGCATCACGACCGTAGCGTTGACTGCAGATTTCTTGGTGTGGCCCGCAACATTGCCCGACAGAAGTGCGTACATCTGGACCAATGCACCGAAGAATGTTGAGGCCTGTGCGAATAGTCAGTCATGCGCGATACACGGCATCTCCGCACGTACAATGTAGAGTCCGCCAAGCAACATGGCCTTGTTGTCTCTGTCGCCTTTCCAGAGCAGGGAATAGCCGACGATTCCTGGCAGTAAGAACAACATAGCGACCAGGATTCGGCGTCTGGGGAAGATGGAGCCCAAGACTCCGAAAGAAACCATGCTGACGAGGGCGATGGCTGAGACAGGCATCGACATGAGTAGGGACTGTCTCTGACTGTAGCCAAACGAGGAGACCAGGAATCCGAGAAAGCTACCGAGTGCCTGAAGCGCAGACTTTAGCGAATGTCTCGGTATCACACTCCGAACTTACATTGTTGCAGAAGGAGAACGAGAAGGCGTAGATACCCAGCAGCCAGAGCTGTGGGTCTAGTGCTGCTTCTCTCAATTGCTTCCACTTGAACTTCCTCGTTTGGATTCCCGTATTGTTTCGAGCCAGTCGGCGGACCGCAATCTGTCTCTCTCGCTCACGCAAGAATCATGCCTTCATAGGAGACGAGGGAAGTAGCGAGAATATGATGAGTCCGATGCCGATGGTCGCGGATCCAAGGATAATGTAGATCCACTTCCATGGGCTTGCCGCATATGCACCTCCGATGTCGACTGCACCAAAGTCAATGCCAGTACCGATGATACTGCCAACTCCAGCGCCGCCGATTGCGAGTCCAAGACGGAGCGGCTGCTCATTCGTCTTCCACCACATGGCCGCGATGATGATGATCAAGGGCTGTGTAACATAGCCGAACCCGTAAAAGAATCTAGAGATGGGTCAGCTCAACATGATGTTCGCCTTCGCTGCCCTCTTCATTCCGCTCGAAGTGGGAGACAGCATTGTCAATCATCCCTCCAATTGCTTGAGCGACCAAGTTGTAGGTGGCACTCCGGATCGCTTTGACAGCCTGCGAGCTATGGGGATAGTTCTACCTTGAGTGGAACAAGGAAGGTGGAACAACGCACCTCAAGGCCATGATGTCCCGGAAGTCCCGGCAAACGAGCGTCAGCATAGCAAGTAGTCCTCCATAGATACTCGTCAAGCCCAGGACTTTGCCATAGCTGAAGAACTGAGCGACATAGAGGACGGGATATTGGCCCTGGTAAATGTCAGTCCCGTTCGATCAGCTGGGCAAGTATCTATCTGAACAGCATACAGCAGCAGAGCCAAGGTTGTAGATCGCAGCGGCAAACGAGTACCTATCGGTGTTTTGCGTCTCTTCACCGTTTACCATTTGGATGGTGTACAGCTTCAAGTCCTTGATCAGGCCAAACAACGCAGCAAATCCGAAGGCCCCGGAGTCCGCAAAGCCGATCATGGCACAGAAGAACAGCTAAAACTGGTTAGCATGTGAGTAGGATGTGAAGCTTTCAACGTACTAATGGCAGAATGACCATATCGATCTTAAAAAGCACTCGTTTCTCCTCGGTTTCTCCCCACACAGTGTCGCCACCCTTGAGCGCGAATTCCAGAGCATCATCAACTTGGCGGGACTTGACCTCGCTCTCAATTTCTGAGGAAGGCTGGGATGAAACGATAGCATTATCCGACTTGGAAGCCATAGTGGTGGTGGAAGATGGATGATGTAGGCCGGGGTGCAGCAATCAATATAACACCGATTCTCATCCAAACTCGCCGCAAAAAGTGGGAAGGAGTGTCAGCGGTGAGGGTCGGAGTGAAGCTCAAACGTGCGATTGTACATGTTTGGCTTGCGAGTGAGCACGGAAAGCCTTCCCAGCAGCGAAGAACTCTGTTCGTCCCGCCACGATGGTGATCATCCTTGAGGGGTCGACCAGCTCGCGATTGGCCTGCACGCTCAAGAGCGTTCTGCTTATGCATGAAATCGATGCATAGAACGCCCTTTATAAAGAGCGCCAACGGCCCAGATCCTCGGTGACGAGGGTATCCTTGATTGCCCGACGGCAGGATCGGTAGTCGTCCATCCTCCCAAGAGTGGAATATCTATCATCTCCGTAGCTCGCGGACTGTCTAGACAACCTGGAGTACGATCAAGAGCACAGTCACACGAGAATTTCCGGGGACGATGGCAAAGCCCCTCGAGAGAGATTGCACGTGGTTGTTCGAGGACCAGGACATGCGGTGTATTGCCTGTATGCTTCGTATGGGATCCATGCGACGACAGTTTCGGATCGCAACGTGCTGATGACTGCTAGAGTTTCATTCTTGCCGTCTCGACCTGTGACTTGATTGCCGGATCTGCGCATCTCCAAGCTCCGTTGTTCGCTGGATCATGGCCCAGAGCAGATTGCCGACCCGGCCTGCTCACCCGTTCGAGTCGCTGATGTGGTGATGGACTTGCTCGTTGTGATGGGGGGAGTGGCACGTTTGACGTGGCACGATGTGAAAGGGTGAAAAGCACAGGCGGGATGGGAGAAGCAAGTGTCGTGCACACATCCTTGCCGCCATGCCGAAGCGCCCGTGGGAAGTAGATCCCTCTCCGCAGATCTGGTATATCACCCTACCTCCAACAATAATAAAACAATGTCGAGACCAATGTCGTTATTCTTGTTGCTAACAATGCCAGTGTAGTACATCCAAGTGGGTATCTCTGCGAAGAATCAACCATGACCACCCAGCAATAGGCCCCACAACGCCACGCTAATCCATCAAAGAGTACTGTGTGACTGAAACGTCCATTCTCACAATCATTTCCTTCCTTTGCCATTACCACTTGGTCCTGCGCCAGCTCCAGCCCCCTCGAAAGCCCTATCCAGCTTGGCCAAAGCCTCAATCTTATTACGATCTGCCCCGACCAGCTTATCCCCAAGCGGTAGACTGCTCAATGCAGAGCTCATCAGCTCCGCTGCTCTCTCGGCCGTCAACTTGGTCGAAGACAGGCGCGGGGGCTGCGGATGAGAGGGTTTGCTGACCCCGGCATCGGTGGCAGCCGATTTACTCGAGGACGCAGTAGACGCGGCGTGAGGCCCATGAGCGGCGGGTTCCTTGCGACGTAATCCTACTTGACCCTTGCCGTCCATAAACGTCTCATAACCGTTCGTGTCAAGCACCTCCCGCGGCACATCTTCCACGTTGACGGGGCCGGGTGTCGGTGGTGCGCTTTCGGTTGCTTTGGTAGAGGTCACGGAGGGCTTTGCGGTCGCAGGTCGTTGTGTTCCATTCCCTGCTTCAATGGCTTTGGCGCCCTCCTTGGCTGCCATGCGGCGAATAACCTTGGCATTCTCCTCACAGCCCTCAACCGCGAATCGTAAACACATGATAGCATGCTCTCGAATGTATGGGTTGTGCTCATCATGCCTGCAACATCCAACTAGAGCCTCGAGGCCACCGTAGCGGCGGACTTGGTCTTGAACGGCCCGATTCTTCCAAATTAGCGACGACAGAACGAGGACGGTCAGCTTCTTCAGATTGCGCCATTCAAAGTCGGATGGCTCGTCCTGGTCGTGAGAGAGGTCGTGAGCACCCAGAGAAGGCAGTGTTGCATTTGCCGAATCTTCAGGGTAGGCCAGCGGTGTCTCGGCCTCAAAGATGGGCGGTTGATTTGCAGAGGCCGGTGGGTGCACAGGCAATGGAGGGAGCTTGGGATCAGGATGCGGTGGATCGACATCAAATGGACGTTCCACCGCTACTGGAGCCGGTGTTGACGCTGGACCAGATCCAGACACAGGCGAGGGTGTCGGCACGCGATGATGCACGGTGCTGACGGCATCTGCACTTAAGGCCCTTTGCAAAGGCGGGTGCGGTGCTTTATCGACGCGGCGTGGCATCTGCGGCACGACAGCTCCCATCTTGGGGATGCCACCCTCGAGCTCACGCAGCAGTGTCACCAATTCACTGGCCATCTCCCACTCGCCAAGGATAGTCTTCCACAAGCCTTCCTCGGTCAACACGGCAAAGAATTCAAGGTACTGATACACCCCTTCATACATGCGCTCCATGTCCCATAGGTTGAGCGGGAAGTCTTCCGGACTTGCCCTACCAGCATGAATCTGTCCTTGGAGGAATATAAGCGCGCACGTCTGCGGGATAATGTGTTGTCGGAACTCGGTGAAGATGAAATTGAGGATGTGAAGGTCGACACGTTTAGGCATGTACGGCAGCTTGATGACAGGCCTGTCATCTGGATGTACAGCAATCGAGACGGGTCCACCGATAATCGTCACCGATTGGGGTGGGGCTCCGGTCTTGTTTTGAGCGTTCGCAGCCACGGCAGCCTTTGCCGCTTCGCCTCGCCCGCGGAAGATGCAGGTCAACAATTTCATGATGACTGCTTGGGCGGGACTGATGATGTCCTTTGACCGCGAGCGGTCTCGAAATGCGTGGTATGCGTACGGCATGAGTGCATTCTTGAGGATGGCTTCCATGATCTTGACCATGAACTTGAAGTAAAGCTCCTCCTCACGCAGGTCCCAGGCAGCGACAAAGATGAGAAGCTCCCGAAGCAAGTTGCGGCCGTTGCTCTGAGATAGAAGGATATGGGTCCGTACAGTGTGCATGTTCATGACTGTGTTTCTCTCTTCGATTGTGTATCCGTCTAGATTCGTAGGCGGCACCATGCCGCTCATGATCAGCATCGGTAAGACTTCGATCTCTGAAGGACCTAAAATGAGCGGTACATCGGTGAGTAGTCCGCGGCCGTCCTCGGTCGATCCAGGATAGTCTTCCTCCTCGTCCTCGTCGGCTTCTTCCTCGCTCTCCTCTTCCT